>NC_052147.1:264685886-265016693 GCF_902713615.1 Scyliorhinus canicula
GTGCTGTCGAGGGAAGGGGTAGGATGATGCTGTCGAGGGAGGGGGGGATGGTGCTGTCGAGGGAGGGGGAGGATGATGCTGTCGAGGGAGGGGGGGATGGTGCTGTCGAGGGGGGGGAGGATGATGCTGTCGAGGGAGGGGGGGATGGTGCTGTCGAGGGAGGGGGAGGATGATGCTGTCGAGGGAGGGGGGGGATGATGCTGTCGAGGGAGGGGGGATGGTGCTGTTGAGGGAGGGGGAGGATGATGCTGTCGAGGGAGGGGGAGGATGATGCTAAGTCGAGGGAGGGGGAGGATGATGCTAAGCCGAGGGAGGGGAGGATGATGCTAAGTCGAGGGAGGGGTGGATGGTGCTGTCGAGGGAGTGGGTTGATGATGCTAAGTTGGGGGAGGGGGAGGATGGTGCTGTCGAGGAAGGGGGAGGATGGTGCTGCCGAGTGAGGGGGAGGATGGTGCTGTTGAGGGAGGGGGAGGAAGATGCTCAATCGGGGGAGGGGGAGGAAGATGTTCAATCGAAGCGGGGGGGGGAGTGTTTCTGATTTTAATGTAAAAGAAACTTCAATTACCCCGTGGAAAGTGAAAACAATAGAAGGCATGGAGCAGGGTGAGTTTGGGAAGCAGAATGTACGTATAATAAAGTGAACTTTTCCTCAGTGCCCACATTTCAAATAGTAACACCAAAACCTTGTATTTATTTCGTGTTTTTTAATGTAGGGTTCGATCTGAAGGCCAGATCGTGCCGGACTCGGGATATGGTGAGGGCGGGAAATCTCACAAAAGTCCTCTTGCGAGATTTAGAGAATTTGTTATGGCGGACTTTGTGCGACAGTGTAAAAAGGGCAGCCATTTTACATTTCTTCCACATGTGTTTCCACAGGTTTCAGACTCACATTTTACACTGAGGCAGATAGTTACGAGCTGCCCAACATTCTGTCAGTGCAGCTTTACCTCTCATTAACACTCATCTATTACAGAAAATACAAATCACGGAAGAAATAAATGTCATACGAGACCCAGAAGTCCCCTTATCCTTGACTTTGGTGTCAATTTGAGTTAGGTTTTAAAGAGAACCTTAGGCAAATTAGAGAGTCAAACAGGCTTAAGTCGAAAATTCCAAAGCTTCAGGCCTTGGCAGCCAACAGTGGGCACAGAATCATACGGCGGGATTTTTTTACCTTTCACGCTGGCAAGATCTTACGGTCTTGCCGACGGAGCCCCCCTCCCCACCCCCGCTGTGGATCTGGCGGCTGTGTGGGGTGCGTTCAAAGGGAGACCACGTTGACAATGACGTGACCAGAAAATCCCATCGCCACCCATGGGTGAGCCACCCTCCACCTCTGCAGAATACAATGCCGAGGGGAGGGGGGATGGGGGGGGGGGGGGGGGCGGGCGGGGGAGAGGATTCCCACCCATGGAATCATTTAAGGCACAGAAGGATGCCATTCATCCAATTAAATTCACACCAGTTCCCTGCAATCCAGTTTGACTTACCCCCTCGCTCGATCTCGGTGAGGCAATTAAAATCGGGGATGCTCAAGGGGTCAAAGTTGGAGGAGCGCAGATATCTCCGAGGATTGTGGGACTAAAGACGGTGATGCGAGGATTTGAAAACACAACAAGAATTTTGAAATGGAGGTGTTACTACACCTTGTATTGATTATAGGAGTAATATATAGGAGAAATTTTAGAACAGGAAGAGATAGTCGGTGGCCTCGTGGGTAGGAAACATGACCTAATTGTGTTGCTGCACTCCTAACACATTCCCGAAGGCAATATGATGGTAACCAGAGAACTGTACACAGTCAGAAGCACTTAGAGGGAGTGGTGTGCTTTCTTGTAACTCCAGGGCTGCAATCTCGTACTAAAAATGAGGTATGACAGGGATTGCGGAATAAATTCTGAGAGAAAGTCGAACATGGCAAAATAAAAAGATTGGCGAAGATACATTTGTTTCATTTCCATCCCACTGTCCCCATACATACATCTGCACAGCCCCTCCCTCCCCAGCATTACTTCAGTGCTGATAAAGATTATTCTTCATTATAATGAAATGAAAAAAGCTTATTGTCACAAGTAGGCTTCAATGAAGTTGCTATGAAAAGCCCCTAGTCGCCACATTCCGGCGCCTGTCCAGGGAGGCTGGTACAGGAATCGAACCGTGCTGCTGGCCTGCTTGGTCTGCTTTAAAAGCCAGCGATTTAGCCGAGTGAGCTAAACCAGCCCCATGTTATACTCAGTCCTTCAAAACTTACTTAAAGAAATGCCTTTATTTTCCTGCCAAGTACTTCAGCTTAAAGGCAGGCTATGGCAAGGATCCTCTAGGTCTGCCCGTTAGAAGCAGGATTCGCGATCAGTTGCAGAACAGCGCATCAGATCAAAGTCTGGGCCTGCCCCGCCGGTCATAAAGGGACTCCCGACCCTCGCCAGCGGGAACATACAAAGCACTAATAAGCATTCATTTGAATGTGATTAATGGCTGGAAACCTGTTTCACACCTCCCACACGTGATCCTCCACCCCCCCCCCCCCAACCACCCCGCGCCGCCCCCCCCCCCCCCCCCCCCCCCCCCCCCCCCCCCCCCCACCACCCGGCCCCTAGCTGGGAGTCACGCGGTCATGATTGATGCAATTATTGAGGTAGGTGGAACTAGCAGCTTGCAGTCCAAGGAGTGGAAGGGGGTTAAGAACCCTCCCAATAATTGCTTCCAGGCTGCTTAGGGGGATGGGAGGGTCCTTCATGAGAGGTGGGGGTCAGGGGGCTTGTACTAGGCTGGAAGGGTTCAGGTCGCGTGTCCTTCCTGAGGTGGGCCTTGTTTGGCTGCTCTCCCCATTTGCATCCTTTAAATCTGTTAAGCATTCAGTGTGCTTGTAAAAATTAAAGTTCTCTCATAATAAAGTGGGAGTGTTCTCATCTGTATCCCTGGACCATATAAACGCGCTACCTCACAGTGCGGTGGAGTCTGAATCATTAAGTGGTTTCAAGAAGCAGATACATATATTTCTGATTTTAATAAACGGGTTAAAGGGGAATGGGGAACAGGCAGGGAGGTGGATTTGAGACCAGTGAGAGACCAGCCACGATCTGCTTGAATAAAGAAGGAGGCTCGATGGGCTGAATTGCCTCCTTCTGCTCCTAATTCCTATATTCCTAAACAGTTATTCATTATCACAGAAATACAGATCCCTCGTAATAAAGTGAAAGTGTTCTCATCCTCAGCCCTAAACCCTTTAAAACGTCTGTCAGTATACCAAGTTTAAAGGCTTGTTATTTGAAGGTAAAACTAATCTCTATGAGTGGTAGAAACCTTTGAAGTGGCTGTCATATATTCAATTTCATTGTCCTTTAAAGCATAGCAGTCTGTGTGAATGTTTAGAGAGCTGAAATATTTGATTGGCATCATTTACATTCAACTTCATGCCCCATTGTCTGCTGAAAGCCTTCTGACTCAGGTTGAGGCAGTTTCAAAGAGGAGATTCAGATTGTTTATTTATACAGCTCTGCAGCGATCCATTAACTCAGGGTTGCAGTTTTCCTAACCGCAGTTTATTATTTTACAAGGCTGCCTCTTTGTTCTCAAGTGCTCCCTAGAAAGTGCAGGGGCTGCCCCCAGAGCTTCGAGGAAGTGCTGTAAAGGGCAATTAAATTGCATGTGTGCAAATCACTTTAAAAATGGTGCTCCGATCTCAGAGTGCAGGACCCTGTCAGAGAGATTAGGTCCCACTTAACCAGGGGCTGGTTTAGCGCAGGGCTAAATCACTGGCTTTTAAAGCAGACCAAGGCAGGCCAGCAGCACGGTTCAATTCCCGTACCAGGCGCCGGAATGTGGCGACTAGGGGTTTTTCACAGTAACTTCATTGAAGCCTACTCGTGACAATAAGCGATTTTCACTTCATTTTTCATTTTTTCACCCCTGTCTGTTTGCAGCGCTGACCCCAGTGTGCCGCGGACTAGCGCGGAAAAGCCGATTCAGCGGAAAAGAATCCATGTGCCATAGAATGGCAAATCGGTGTCACTCCTCGCCCCAGTGGGAATCCTTCTGGTTTCCCCATTGGCGGGAGCACTTGGTCGCGGTTCTGCAGAATCGCACCCTATAATTTTCACTAACCGACGGTAGGAGATCACAGAAGTCTGTTTCCTCGCTTTGCCTGACGCTTGTAGAGTGATGCCCCTCGAGCTAATTACAGCCAATTCTTCCTCTCTCTCTCTCATGAGGAGAAATTCCCATGTTCCTTTATGAACATGGCTAATTACCTAATTATCTTATTCAACACCAGTACATGCAACAACAATAATAATAATAATAAAACAGCTGAATTGCTGCATACTTACTTTTCAAGCACGAGGGCTGAAATCCTATTTTTTTAAAGAAAAATCCTTCACTTTTGTTTCACGAGAATTGGGAACCGTGACCTTTCCAGGTAATGAGGTGGTTGCATGGATTTGTGCTTCTGAAACTTACTGCTTCACATTAAATATGCTCACAATCTGGCGAGACGATAGATTACAGTGTTCAGTGCTGATGTATTACACACAAAACAATATTTCCTCAGTGAGCCTGCACCCTTCTCTCTCTTGCTTGGCACCTGACTGTATGATTTAGTGTGGCTTAGCTTGGAGACAGGCATTCTGAATTAATGTTAACGGCACAGGGCAATGGCGTCCACAAATTTATCGAAATGGGACACCTTCTTTATGTACCATGGCACCCAAAAGGCCAGGGGACGGGATTTTCACACCCTCCGCGGCATTGACCTTTGGCCAGCCGCAGGACCAGGAAATCCCCCCCATTGTCAACGGGGTTTCCCATTCTGTGCACGCCCTGCCACTGGGAAGCCCGAGGTGGGGGTTCACCATCGGCGGGACTGGAAGACCCCGCCGGCGTGAACGGCCGGAAAATTCCGGCCCATGTGCGCACATTCAAAATCTAAAATGAAACAATTGAATTTAAAATCCATGCACCTCTACTTCCTTAAAACCTGTTGCATCAATAACATTTTCCAGTGCTGACTAAATATTCCGGACCCGAAATCCTGAACGTTTACAAAAGCAATCCTATGGTGACAGTAGGATGAATTTAGGGCAGCACGGTAGCATTGTGGATAGCACAATCGCTTCACAGCTCTAGGGTCCCAGGTTCGATTCCGGCCTTGGGTCACTGTCTGTACGGAGTCTGCACATCCTCCCCGTCTGTGAGTGGGTTTCCTCCGGGTGCTCCGGTTTCCTCCCACAGTCCAAAGATGTGCGGGTTAGGTGGATTGGCCATGATAAATTGTCCTCAGTGTCCAAAGTTGCCCTTAGTGTTGGGTGGGGTTACTGGGTTATGGGGATAGGGTGGAGCTGTTGACCTTGGGTAGGGTGCTCTTTCCAAGAGCCGGTGCAGACTCGATGGGCTGAATGGCCTCCTTCTGCACTGTAAATTCTATGATTCTAATTCTATGAATAGAAAAAGCTTTCACAAAAACAGTCATTCATTGATAACTTTCCACTTCCTTAAAATAAAACTCATTTTTACCACAATCCTATAAAAACATCAATGGTCCAGATCCTTTAAAGTATCAATAGCTGAAACTGCAAACACTTGGAACCTTTCCATCTTGTGTCAATCAACAGTGTGAAATTGAAAAAATAGATCAGAAAGCCAGAGCTAGCCTGACTCTATGAAAATTGCAGAGTGTAAAGACATTCCTACCCCTGCATTGGAGTCAAAGAGATCGGGAGTGCAGGGTGCAGGCTCTTGACTCAGTACCCTTCAGACCCTGTTTAAAATTGGAAACCCTAGGAATGATGTCAGAAGTCCCAGAATCTTTATCAGCTCGAGTTTTAAAGGACTCCAAAGTAACCTGGACACAGTGAAAATGCAAAGTATTAACTCCGTTTCTCTCTCCACAGATGTTGCCTGACCTGCTGAGTATTTCCAGCATTTTCTGATGATATTTCAGATTCCCGGCTCCCGCAGTATTTCACCTTTGTATTAACTGAATTGAAAAGTAATGCTTTTTGAGGGAAGTGCTACCTTTTCCACTCACTGGTCCTTCATTGATGGTAAATCTTAAATCCACCAATGCTGGAGCAATCCTTGAAAACCCACGGGGCCTGTAGCGGAGGATACTTGAACCAAACTCAATCTTAGGGGACACAAGTGTGCAGGTGCACATGGAAGGATCAATTTTTGAATGCTCGCTGCTGACTGGAGCTTTGTTCATTGGCTGCAAGCACCAGGAAATTAGGATTAAAATGTTCTTCCCATAAAGAGTTGGTGGATGAGGCTCACCGCTGGCAGAATTGTCTAATCACCCATAATGACAGTGAGGTGTTGCCAGACATATTGCCAGCACTCATAGGTCACAAATGGTCATAAGCTGGACCCCCAGGCAAAAAGTGGCAGACCTCACTGATGTCAAATGGAGTTTAATCCGGACAAATGTGAGGTACTGTATTTTGGTAGGCCTAACATAGAGGGGAAATATACCGTAAATGGCAAAACTCGTAGGAATACAGAAAGTCAGAGAGATGAAATGAAATGAAAATCGCTTATTGCCACGAGTAGGCTTCAATGAAGTTACTGTGAAAAGCCCCCAGTCGCCACATTCCGGCACCTGTCCGGGGAGGCTGGTACGGGAATCGAACCGTGCTGCTGACCTGCCTTGGTCTGCTTTCAAAGCCAGCGATTTAGCCCAGTGAGCTAAACACAGATCTGGGTGTGCAGGTCCACAGATCTTTGAAAGTGGCAGCACAAGTGGACAAGGTAGTCAAGAAAGCATACGGAATGCCTGCCTTCATTGGACAGGGCATTGTGAGTATAAAAACTGGCAAGCCATGCTACAGTTGTACAGAACCTTGTTAAGGCCGCACTTGGAATATTGCGCACAATTCTGGTCTCCGCGCTACCAGAAGCATGTGGAGGCTTTGGAGAGGGCGCAGAAGAGGTTTACCAGGATGTTGCCTGGTCTGGAGGGTGTTAGCTATGCGGAGAAGCTGAATAGACTCGGTCTGGATGTGGAGACAATGCAGGTCAGCGAGCACAGGGGTGAAGAGGGAACAAGTCTTGCCGTGAGTTAAAACACAGGCAGGAGAGTTCTCAATGATCTCAAGTTTACAAAGGGAAGAATGTGGGAGACCAGGCAGGCGAGTGCTGGAATTGTCTAGTCTAGAGGCACAAATGAGGGATACATCAGCAGATAGGCTGAGGTGGTGCAAAGTTGGTGATGTTCTAGAATTAGTGATAGGCAGTTATAAGGATGGGATATATATAAGATCGGAAGTTAAACTCGGAATGTAACTTAACACCAGTGTTGCAAACAGACTGGATTAACCTTCGAATGTTGATAGGGAGAGTAAAGGGTCAGTAGCTAGGGAACAAAGTTTGGAGGAGTAACTGAACACCATGGCTCCAGCCTTTCCAATATTTAATTGGAGGAAATTTCTGTTCATCCAAGACTGGATGTCAGATAAGCAGTTTGATAATTTAGCAACGGTGAAGGAGTTGCGTGTGGTGGTGGCTGTCACTGGTGGCAAGCTTGGAGATGAGAAATAGATTGGGGAAACCAAGGAGTGATCCTTGGGGGATATCATCGATAATGGTGAAGGAGCAGAAGACATTGCAAGTGATACTATCGCTATGATTAGAAAGATAAGCATGAATATGCTTGCTTCCCCTTTGCTCTCCACAGGAATATTTTAAACGTATCTGGAAAGGCTACTTTGGTGTTAGACCTGGCCCTCCACTCACAGAGACAATCAGACTGTTCTCGGTGTTAAGAATGTGATGGGATGATTATTTGCCTCAATGTACAAGGCACCTGACTGACGTAAAAGGATAAAACATTTTAAAACCAGAATGGAGTTTATGCACGGCATTTTAACTGAACCCATCCACCCCCACAACTCTGTACATGGAGTCTGCTACACTCTGAGCTCTGCAATACAATAAGTGACCGGCAAAACGATGCAGTGTTTTTCTGAATGCAGGAGGAACTCCTCCAAGCACCGCAACAATTAAAGATTAAGAAGTGAGGGGCCCTTTTCTCGAGTGTGTCCTTAAAAGACCAATGATCTGGCTGCTGTCAGCCTAGAAAAATGGGTGGAGCATGCAGGATGCAATCTCTGTCCATTTGCACTTCAAAATTGCAAATGGACCACACAACATCATAGCACGCCAATTTCAGATTTAAACAACCTCCTGCTTAAACCAGGCAGGAGACCCTTGCGCCCCATAAAGTCCAAGGGAGGCAGGAACCGGGAGAAATGTATTACGGTGGCCAAATTAATTCACCCATCTGCTGCCACAGCTGAAGTCAAAATAATCCCCAAAGGCTCTTGCTGTGTACTTACTGTGGGAATTGTCTGTCATTAGTAATGTTTCTCACACTGAACAATCTATTTGGTCCGTCACCATCTACTGTGTTGCTGTGATTGCTGTTGTAAGGGAAACAACCTCATTCAGAACAAAGATGCCATTAGAGAAGGACAGAATAAAGCAAAATAACATAAAGAATTTACATTTTTTATAATAAACTTCAACTCCCCTCATATAAATGTGGAACATTTACTGTTTCTGTTTAACTCAAAGTTATTCATTGAGTTGGCAAATTGGCCAGTACATACAAAACACTCAGACTAACAGACTCCATTCATCAGCTAGAACATAATTCAGGACCTTTGCTGTTTTTTACACAAAACATTACTCATCTGGGAGAAATAAATATGCAACCCTACACACAGGATTTTCTGTAAATTCTGAGTATCTGGAGGGTTAGGTCATTATGTTTGCAAGTGCAATTTCCATCTTCCACGGACCTCATCCACTCATAAATCTGTTGTTTCAGTCATCTAAAACATGCCATACTGTTTTAATAGATATGTACTCATATAAAACACAACTACTAGCCATTCATTAATCTGTAATGGCAGTTTCTAAGGTTACCCATTAAATGCCTGGTTTTAATATACTTGTATCTGTACAATATCAAAGGTCAAATAATACCAAAAAGAAATTGCTCGCATTTTAAAAGGACCATATTTAATATGGAATTTCTTCTTCACCACTTGGATCATAAATGTACACTTGCACAGCATCTTCAAGGAGAAGGAACCTTGCTGTTCCTCCCATAATCCAAATGACATCTGTAGAAAATATGCAATTCCAGATAGGAGGAAGGTGTACGTTTCTAAGTCGACATGTTGATCTGGTTTGCAGATTAAATTACTTATTTCTGAAAGTGCAGTGTTGGTTGGTATAGAATTTTTCAGCTATTTATTTTGTATAGGACTACTAATTGCTGTCTGCAAACCCAACGTGCAACATGATCGTAGCCTTCCTTCATGTGGTATTTGAGTGGAGGCCAGGGCAAGGCCATTTAAAACAAATGGGTTCAACAAATGGGTTAATGGTTCCCACTAATACAGTGCCCACAGAACAATGCCATACAAATCCCATTAAGTGTTGCCGTGCTCTTATCATCAACAGTAATTTCCCGGCTGTGGTTTTCAATTCTGATTTTGATGTGGGGGAAGGAGAAGGTTTGACAGCTAGAATTGCGCGACTGTAATTAACGTTTTCTTCTGGTTCACAGAGAAAGCGTAAGGCCCTAAACTTCTGCGATGTCCATGAGACAGCTGGCGTGCTGGAGAATTACAACGTTCACCAGCAGATGATGCTGTACGGAAGTTTCCGGAGTAAGGTGATTTGCAGATGAAGTGGCGTGAGTGTCAGGGCATTGGAACAGCCGCTGGAAGATTTCAATGTTCTTTCCTTCCTTGATCCCATGGATTGTTCTCCAATTTACTCAGAGCAGTGCTGAGGGTGTTCTTCATCATCGGGACTGTTGTCTGAGAGGTGAGGTGCTTAAATCAAGGCTCCTTCTAAGGCCCATGGCTGAGATACCATGACGCAGAGCTGAGGAGTTCTCCTCTTCATGGAACATTAATAAAAACAACATATTTTCTGGCCTCCCTTTCTTGGCGGTCGGGGGCCAGATGGCCAGTGGCGGGATCTTCTTGTCACCACTATCAATGGAATTTCCCATTGAATCCACCCTATGCTACCGGGAAGCCCCAGGCAGGACCGTGTTGTCAGAGGAACCATTATCTGGTGTTGCTGTTTGTGGCACCTTGCTGCATCAAATTAGCTTTGCACCTCTTAATCAACTACAGTGGCTACACTTCAAAAATATTTATTTGGCTTTAAAATGCTTTAGGATGTCCTGAGGTCATGAACAGCACTATACAAATGCAAAACTCTCTTCCTTTGCATTGTGTTGTCTCAGGGAATCTGCCACCCACCCCTGATGTGCCTCTTGACATAACCATGAACTGTCACCAGCCAGCTTAATTTAACTTAACATTAGTTTTGCATCAATGGGCAAATTGCGGTTGATTGAAAACTGTAAGTTACACATTAAATGGCAGATACAACTAAGGCAGATCTTACGATTGTCTCAGCAATCCACACAGTATATAGGTCATCACGCCAGTCATAAAATCCTTCATAACTCCTTTCAAAGAATCTCAGCCCCTCTTCTGCTAGGATGTAGCCTGATCGCCTGCTGACACCAGAGCACCAAATACCCCTCAAAGGGGAAAGCAGCGAATGGTCATCTGGGACTATGGCGACTTTACCTTACCTTACCAATTAGCCCCACGGAGAGTGTGAGAAGAGATCATCATAGCTGCCAATATGATGCCTCCAGCACACAAATGGTTCATAAGCAGGGCAATGTGTTCATAGCGAGTTTCCTGAATTCCTTTTCGAATAATGAAGGTGTCGTAAAGGCATAATTAAGCAGTCATGTGGCGCAATGGGTAGCAACCCTGCCTCTGAGCTAGAAGCTCTAGGTTTGATGGCCAACGATGGCGCATTCGTAGCGTGTCCAACAGGTTTGAGCGTGGCAACCTGCAAATCCTTCCAAACAAGCCAATAGCTGGTGGTAAGAGGGGGGGGGGGGAGACTCCTGGTCAGCCATATTTGATGTGGAGTGGCGCCCCTCAAGTGACAGACTAATGACTTGTTCCGGGAATTACTAGCTATGGAAACAGACGAAAGTCTGCCTTTGCACCACGAGGTGTGAGACGAGAATTGGAAAGGCATAATTACTGAAGATCACAAGGAGATTCAGAGCATAAGAATCATTTGGCTCTTCCCATCTTTCCTGGACTTATATCACTGCACCCCACACCCCAACCTTAAGCAATGCCAGATTGCTTGTCCTAATGAGCATACTAGTGTGTGTCATGTAGAACTGGAGACTCTCGTCCTTCACTTTGGTACACGGCAGGTGAAGCTGGATTTGTCTATTTAATCTGATACCTAATGTTCTTGTCAGCTTGTGAAACCACCTCGTTAAAATTAAGGCTATGGAAAAACAGTCTCTTGCTACAACCAACTTGCATCACTCTGCAATAATGAGTTTCAATTCCAAACCCCACTTGTTTATAAAAACGACTGTGTTTCCACACTCTTGTAGCTGGCTCGCTCTCCCATTTTGCTATTCCCATTCTCACTAACTTGCTCACCACAGCTGCAAAATATCATGCTTTGACCTTTTTAAAACAAAATCCATTAATTCAATCAACATCGTTGGTTTTTGTAGGCAAATTACAAGACAACTTGCCTGTAAAGAGAGATTTGAAAAAGGAAGTCCAGAGTGATTCTCCAATTTGCAGCGGGTTAGCAGGGCCCTGGAGTGCTCCCCGCAGCTCTGGCTGCAGATACGGGGCCCTGCACCTCCGGTCAGGAGTCCGCGTATGCGGCGGCCACCCCATGGGACATGGTGGACTCACACCACAGAGCAGCACCAGTAACGTAGGTCCCCCCCCCCTGCCCCCCGAGATTGCACGCACCCGTGGACTGGTGCCACCCGATCGGTTCCCCTGCCGTCCATGAGGTCTCCCCCGGTGAAGGACCCACCCCCCCACCAGGGTGGCCGCAGACTGAGTCCCCAACCATCACGTCGAGTTCCTGACGGGTGAGACCATGTGAGACCCACGTTGTTGGGAACTCGGCCAGTTACACTTGGAGAATTGTCGCGGGGGCCTCTGTCAATGACCCCGACCCGTGCTGCGTCGACTGCGTGCGTGTGATTCGCGGGATTCTCCGTCCCCGTGCCAATTGCGATTTTGGCGCGGAGGCTGGGAGAATCCCGCCCCTGGATTTTTGGAGTTGATGAAATAAACCAGATGACGTATTTGTCAGGTATGTTATGCAGGTCAGAGATCTATTTAGAACAAGATCAGTTTGCTAACATGAGAGTCCATCTATCACTTTCTAATGTACCCTGAAGATACATCATAAGAAATAGGAGCAGGAATAGGTCATTCAGCCTTTCTAGCCTGCTCCACCACCTAATAATATCATGGCTGATCTGTTTTGGGCCTTGAGGAAGCTTCTCTCACCGTCTATCCCGATAAGACTGCTCAATCTTATATGTTTAAAAAAGGGCACCTCTCATTCTTCTAAACCTCAGAGAGTAGAGGCCAGACTACTCAACCTCACAAGACAACCCCTTCATCCCAGGAACCAGCCTCATGGGGCGTGATTCTCCAGCCTTGTTGCACTGGCCGCTCGATCGAAACAAGGTCGGTGAATAGCGGGAGAGGCGGAAAACGAGAACCGTGCCTGCCGGCAAACAGTTTGCGATGCAATCTGGCCACTCCTGTAGGTGAAATTGGGATCTCGCCATAGCGTGGTGAGAAACCACTCAAGCCCCATTTCCATATAATTAATGGGAGTCACCCCATATGCAACAGCCTCCCGTCATTCAGTGGCCTTCCCAACAAGCAGAGCAGAGCTACTGATTGGCTGTTCCGGGGAGATTTGCATATGTGCAGTGCGGTCATCCTAATTTGAAGGTGTACCTGTGAAAGAGACCCGAGGAGTTTGAGTGAAGGAAAGCATCCAGCAGAGGTGAGCATGAGCAGAGCTACTGATTGGCTGTTCTGGGGAGATTTGCATACGTGCAGTGCGGTCAGCCTAATTTGAAGGTGGTTTATGGAGGGGCTGTTGTCAAGTGACAGTTAAACCCAAAACACTTCCTCAGTGTTTCCCCCCCATCTCCTCCTCTAACCAAAAGAAAAACAACCACGGTCGTTGGGAGAAGGGGCCTGTCATGAAGGTGAGTGAGTACTTTTAAATTTGCTTACCTTTCAGCGGGAGCAGCCTCCGGATTTTCGGCGGGAGCAGGGGCCTGTCAGGAAGGTGAGTGAGTGCCTTTAAATTTGCTTACCTTTCAGCGGGAGCAGCCTCTGGATTTTCGGTGGGAGCAGGGGCCTGTCAGGAAGGCGAGTGAGTGCTTTTAAATTTGCTTACCTTACAGCGGGAGCGGCCTCTGGATTTTCGGAGTACTCCAGTACTCCCGGCGGTCATCCATTTACTGTAGTCGACCGCAGGGCTAACATGAAATGAAATGAAATGAAAATGATAATCGCTTATTGTCACGAGTAGACTTCAATGAAGTTACTGTGAAAAGCCCCTAGTCGCCACATTCCGGCGCCTGTCCGGGGAGGCTGGTACGGGAATCGAACCAAGCTGCTGGCCTGCTTGGTCTGCTTTAAAAGCCAGCGATTTAGCCTTGTGAGCTAAACCAGCCCCTCTAGCATCTAGCTGATTAAAGGCATACTTTTGTACAGCAACTCGTCTCGCGTTCAATTGATGGTACATCAATTTAATCAGATAGAATTTTGAAGATGGAGCTCCGGATCAAGCCCGAATGCCTCCGCATCAACCCGCAAACTCAGAACGCATCAGAAATCTTCAAACATTGGCTGGCGTGTTTCGATGGTTACCTGGCGTCCGTAAGCAGTCCCCCCACCATGGCACAGAAGCTTCATATTCTCCATTCCAGCGTGGGCATGGTGGCCTACGCGATGATAGGGGAGGAAAAAGATTACGACGCGGCCATGGATAAGCTGAAAGGACAATTTCTTAAGCCGGTAAACGGAGTGTTCGCCCGACATCTGCTGGCTACCAGACAACAGCTCCCCGGTGAGTCCTTAGACGATTTTTACCAGGCCTTCGTTGTCCTGGGGAGGAATTGCACCTGCCTCCAAGTTTCAGCCACGGAGCACATGGAACATTTGATTAGAGATGCTTACGTGGATGGGGCAGTCTGCCGCTATCCGCCAGCGGATGCTGGAGAAAGACGACCTCAGCCTAACTGAGGCACGGACTCTCTCCACCTCCCTGGAGGTCGCCAACTTAAACGCCCGCGACTATGTCCCCAGCCGCGCTGCAGTGCCCTGGGCCTCCTGGCACGCTTCCCCACCGCCATCCGCCGCTCCCGAACCCCCCGCAGGCCGGCGCCGCGGGACGCCCCGACAAGTCTGCGGGGCCCCGCTGCTATTTCTGTGGGTTCGCCAAACACCCTTGCCCGCGCTGCCCGGCCCGCTCTGCCCTCTGTAAGAGCTGCGGGAAGAAGGGCCATTTTTCGGCGGTCTGCCAGGCCAAATCGGTCGCTGCTGTGCCACGCAGCGACCGGGCATCACCCCCTCCGGGCCTTTCCGGGCCCTTCCAGCGTACCGCGCCAATCTCTCCCCCCCCCCGCCCCCGGGCCCCTGCACCCGGCCTGTGCGCCTCTCTGCCCCCGCTCTCAGCCGCTCGATCGGTCCGCCGGCACGCTAACACCGCCCCAGCAACCACGAGGGTCCCGCGGGCGCCGCCATCTTGGGCCCCGGACGCCACGTGCGGGTCCTGGGCGCCGCCATCTTGGGCCCCGGACGCCACGTGCGGGTCCTGGGCACCGCCATCTTGGGCCCCGGACGCCACGTGCGGGTCCTGGGCGCCGCCATCTTGGGGCGCCAACTCCACGTGCGGGTCCTGGGCGCCGCCATCTTGGGGCCCCGACTCCACGTGCGGGTCCTGGGCGCCGCCATCTTGGGGCCCCGACTCCACGTGCGGGTCCTGGGCGCCGCCATCCTGGACTGGCACACAAGGTGTGCCAGCACCTACTCGGCCACCGACGACTACGACGATGGATCTTCTCCACGGCTCGCAGCCATTCAACTCGACCAGTCACGTCCACGCACGCTCGCCAAAACAACGACGCTGATCCACCTCAACGGCCACGAGACGGGCTGCCTGCTGGACTCCGGGAGCACGGAAAGCTTCATACACCCTGCCATGGTAAGACGCTGCGCGCTCCCTGTCCATCCTGTAAAACACAAAATCGGGTTAGCGTCAGGTTCGCACTCCGTCCGCATCACCGGGTGCTGCATCGCGGACCTCACGGTCCAAGGGAAGGTTTTTAAAAATTATAAACTCCTTGTCCTCCCTGACCTTTGCGCACCGGCACTCCTAGGACTGGACTTCAGTGCAACCTGCAGAGCTTGACCTTCCAATTCGGCGGCCCTATACCCCCCCCTCACTGTCTGCAGCCTCGCTTCCCTCAAAGTGGACCCCCCCTCCTTGTTTGCTAACCCGGTTGCAAACCCATCGCGACACGGGGCAGACGGTACAGCGCCCAGAACCTGACCTTCATCAGGTCCGAGGCCCAGAGGTTGCTGAAGGAAGGGGTCATCGAGGCCAGCAACAGTCCCTGGCGAGCCCAAGTGCTGGTGGTCCGGACTGGGGAGAAAAACCGGATGGTCATCGACTACAGCCAGACCATCAACCGGTTTACGCAACTGGACGAGTATCCTCTCCCCCATATTTCCACCATGGTAAACGAGATTGCAAAATACAAAGTCTTCTCCACTGTGGACCTCAAGTCCGCCTATCACCAGCTCCCCATCCGCGCGAGTGACCGCAAGTACACCACGTTCGAGGCTGATTGGCGCCTCTACCACTTCCTCAGGGTTCCATTTGGTGTCACAAATGGGATCTCGGTCTTCCAACGGAAGATGGACCGAATGGTCGACAAGTACGGATTACGGGCTACCTTCCCGTATCTCGATAATGTCACCATCTGCGGCCACGACCAGCAGGACCATGACACCAACCTCCGAAAATTTCTCCAAACCGCAAAACTCCTTAACCTCACTTACAATAAGGATAAGTGCGTGTTTAGCACCGACTGTCTAGCCATCCTCGGCTACGTAGTGCGTAACGGAGTGATAGGCCCCGACCCCGAACGCATGCGCCCCCTGACGGAACTCCCTCTCCCCAATACCCTCAAATCCCTCAAACGCTGCCTGGGTTTCTTCGCTTACTACGCCCAATGGGTTCCCAATTACGCCGACAAGGCCCGTCCCCTCATTCAGTCCACGACCTTCCCGCCATCGTCGGAGGCCCGCCAGGCCTTTAGCCTCATCAAAGCGGACATCGCAAAGGCCACGATGCGCGCCATCGACGAGGACTTCCCCTTCCAGGTCGAGAGAGACGCATCAGAAGTAGCTCTGGCGGCCACCCTGAAACAAGCGGGCAGACCCGTGGCCTTCTTCTCCAGAACCCTCCAGGCTTCCGAACTCCGCCACTCCTCAGTGGAAGAGGAAGCCCAGGCCATAGTCGAAGCTGTGCGACATTGGAGGCACTATTTGGCCGGCAGGAAGTTTACCCTCCTCACAGACCAACGGTCAGTGGCCTTCATGTTTGATAATGCACAGAAGGGCAAGATTAAGAACGACAAGATCTTACGGTGGCGGATCGAGTAGTCCACGTACAACTATGATATCTTGTATCGTCCTGGGAAGCTCAATGAGCCCCCTGATGCCCTGTCCCACGGTACCTGCGCCAGCGCTCAGATAGACCGCCTCCGCTCCCTCCACGCGGACCACTGCCATCCAGGGGTGACCCGTTTCTACCACTTCATAAAGGCCCGCAACCTGCCCTTCTCCATCGAGGAAGTCAGGACAGTAACCCGTGACTGCCATGTCTGCGCAGAGTGCAAACCGCACTTCTACCGCCCCGAGCGCGCGCATCTGATCAAAGCATCCCGCCCCTTCGAATGTCTCAGCATAGACTTCAAGGGGCCCCTTCCCTCTAGCAACCGCAACATTTACTTCCTGACGGTAATCGATGAATACTCCCGCTTCCCCTTCGCCATTCCCTGCCCCGACATGACCACATCGACCGTCATTAAGGCCCTCCTCTCCATCTTCTCCCTATTTGGCTACCCCGCGTACATAAATAGCGATCGGGGATCCTCATTTATGAGCGACGAGCTGCATCAATTCCTTCTCAACAGGGGCATTGCCTCTAGCAGGACGACCAGCTATAACCCTCGGGGTAACGGACAGGTTGAGCGGGAGAATGGTACCATCTGGAAGACCATACTACTGGCCCTCCGGTCCAGAGATCTCCCTATTTCCCGATGGCAAGAGGTTATCCCCGATGCCCTACATTTTATCCGCTCACTCCTCTGTACCACAACAAATCAGACACCTCATGAACGTCTTCTTGTTTTCCCCAGGAAGTCGTCCTCCGGATCCCCTCTCCCGACGTGTCTGGCCGCCCCCGACCCATCTTGCTCCGGAAACATGTGCGGGTGCACAAGTCCGACCCGTTGGTGGAACAAGTCCAGTTACTCCACGCTAACCCGCAGTATGCGTACGTGGAGTACCCCGACGGTCGACAGGACACGGTCTCCCTCCGGGACCTGGCACCCGCCGGCATGCGGCCCTCCCCCCCTTCACCACAGACCCCCCCCTGTTCTTTTCCCCCCAGCGCCCCACCCAGGCCACCCCTCCCCCATCCATGGCGTCTCCACCACCAGCCCGGGTTACGGAGACAGTTCAAGGACCATCGCTTCCGGACTCCAGGACATCAACGGAACCACCACCATCGGCTGAACCAGCATCACCAACTCCACTGCGGCGGTCTGCCAGGACGTCACGGGCAACGAAAAGGCTGATCGAGTCCATTTAACTTTCAACACCATCATGGACCTTGTATGGACAGTATGTACTGTTGTTAAATGCCTGGGCCAGTGGGGAGCCAAGGATACATTTTCTTTTCTCCTTCTCTCGCTACTACTCATACCATCAGTTCTCCCCCCACCCCCAACTCTCATTGACACACCCCCCCGGCTTCTTTCTCCGCAAGGGGTGAATGTGGTGGTATGATTAACATAGCTGCCTGCCATTGGTGCAGAACACCGGCTTACCATTGGCCCTGGTCGATCATGTGCCTCTCGAGTGATTGGTTGAGACCTGTCATGTGACGGCTCCCCGATTGGTCGAGAGGCTGAGTTAATCCCGCCTCCAGGGCTGGGTATAAATACCCAGTACTCCCGGCGGTCGTCCATTTACTGTAGTCGACCGCAGGGCTAACATCCAGCTGATTAAAGCCATACTTTTGTACAGCAACTCGTCTCGCGTTCAATTGATGGTACATCACTGGGTAAACCTGTTCCAAAGTTTCAGCATCTGGCTGGGACCCAGCTGGGTCCTGGGTTCCAGCAGCCTTCTGACGGCTGTCTCACCTGGGGCTTCCTGCCTTTACCTGATGTGCATCATGAGCAGTACGGTGCTCACCAGATTGTGTCCCAGAAGCCTGCCCACTAATGTTTCCCATTGAGGTGCGGTGTATATGCGCTGGTGGGGGGTGGGATGACACCTGTGAAAACCAATGTGGCATCCTTGGAGCTCTCCTCTGAGATGGTCCCATGGGAGGCAGGGGAGGGGGCCACCCTGGATGGGCCGGCGTCGTCTGATGGAGGACCTGCGGGGAATGGGCACGTGGTCAGTGGGAGGGATGGGTCAGTCTGAATGGCAATATCGTGTGACAGTCCATCTGGGTGGAGCCCGGTGGATCCTCACCTCTGCGGCATGTGCCAACCTCTGCATTGGTGACTGCTCTATCCCTGGCCACCCCCATAACCTACAGGGCCCGTTCCTCGAAGGTCATGAGGATTCTTATGTCCGGCACCCCTCTGACCTACTGGGCCCTCTTCCAGCAATTTTGGGAGAGCTTCTCCTGCCGAAACACAGAGAGGGCATCATTAGCCACATGCATGGTCTACAGTAGTGGTGGAGGGTGGGGTGTGTGCAGGAAATGTTGGGTGATGGAAGGGTTGGCGTGAAGGGAGGGGGTTGCAGAGTGGTGGGGGGGGGGGGGGGGGGGGGGCTGGTCGCGTTGAGGTTCCAAGGTTTTTGGTGGGGGGGGGTTGTCAACACACCCATGCTGCCCGCTGTAGGTTGTTGACCTTCCTGCGGCATGGGAGGCCAGTCCTCCTGGTCACGCTACCCGAGCTTACGGATGCTGCCACTTCGGCCCAGGCAGCACTGGCTGCCCTGTGGCTTATCTTCCGGGATGCTCAGGGGAACAGGACACACCTCCTGGTCTCCACCGTATCTAGGAGCCTCCCCATGTCTCCAAACCTTGGGGCCGGTCAACTCGGGGCCATGGCTGTGAGCTGAGTGGGGTTGGTTGTGCAAGTGCTGTTTAGGGCTGCTCGACCTTGTTAGCGGGGGGCTGGCGAGTGCGGTCCCGGCGAATCGGCTGGCGAGCCTTCATTTGCAGCATGAAGTCCGTGAGGCCTCATTAAGTGGACTGATTAACATTGAATAGCATTCCCGACCTCACTGTGCTGAGCGCCAGGGCGTCGCAGCAATTCTAGCTCGCTACCGGATTTAGACATCTTTCTGGAGAATCGCGACCATGAACTTTCTTCGAATTGCTTCCAATACAAGTATTTCCTTCCTTGAGCAAGGAGACCAAAGCTGTGCAGACTGCTCTTCATGTAGCCTCACCAATGCCCAGCTGCGGGGAGACATTTCTACTTTGATATCCCATCCCCCTTGCAATAAAGGTCAATATTCCATTTGCCTTCCTAATGACTTGCTGCACCTGCATGCCAACTTCATGTGATTACAAAAGCATCAATTCCCAGCGTAATATCAAAACAATTTAAGACCTTTTCACTATGTCCAAGTTTCAAAATGCTCACACTGACTTCCAGTTCTGCCTCATCATAGAATAGAATTTACAGTGCAGAAGGAGGCCATTTGGCCCATTGAGTCTGCACCAGCCCTACCCAAGCCCACACCTCCTCCCTATCCCCATTAACCAGTAACCCCACCCAACACTAAGGGCAATTTTGGACACTAAGGGCAATTTAGCGTGGCTTATCCACCTAACCTGCACATCTTTGGACTGTGGGAGGAAACCGGAGCACCCGGAGGAAACCCACACAGACACAGGGGGAGAACGTGCAGACTCTGCACAGACAGTGACCCAAACCCGGAATCGAACCTGGGACCCTGGAGCTGTGAAGCAATTGTGATAACCACTATGCTACCGTGCTGCCTCGTTCTGTTTCAATTCCACCTGGAATGCTACCACTACCGAAGTACAGAAACGCCATTTATTTTTGACGCCAGATTATTGCTGTGATGGATGCAAGAGGCCGTTGATTTTAAGGCATTTCCTTTCCTTCCCCTTCTTTAGGACTCCTGTGGCACTCAGCACTCTCGGCTGAGAATGAGCTGGATGATAATGACATGCTCCCAGGAACGGCGACAGACCCCGGAATCCTCTCCATAATGTTCCCTCCCTCTCTGAAAGTAGTTGCAGAGCTCCATTGAGTCTTCCCATTGGTAGCAGTGCAGCGGTTATACATCTTCAATTCCCAAACCGGCCTCCCCGAACAGGCGCCGGAATGTGGCGACTAGGGGCTTTTCACAGTAACTTCACTGAAGCCTACTTGTGACAAGAAGCGATTATTATTACATTATTATTATCTTGCGTTTGAACTCATCCTGTGATTGTCCTATGAAGAGAGGTCGAGTAAACTAGCCTCATATCCCCTTGAATGTAAAACTTCCATGGAGAAATGATCTGATTGGAATACGTCAAATTCTTCTTGCAGATGCTGACAAAATGTTTTTATTGGGCGGGGAATGTAGAAGACGGGGGTCACAGCATCAGAAGAAGAGCTGGCCATTTAGGACTAAATTCTTCACTCAGGGTTGTGAATCTCTGGAATCCTCCACTCCAGAGTGCTATGGATGTCCACAGTTGTTAAGTACATTCAGGAGAAAGGTGAATAGATCTTTGGACACCAAGGAAACTAAGGGAAATGGAGATAATGTGGGAAAGTGGAGTTGAAGCAAAATATCAGCCAATAATTTGTTAGCTGATGGAGGAGATCCAAAGGACCAAATGGCCTCCTCCAGTTCCTGTTTCCTTTGTTCTTATGTTCTTGCTCCATTATTCCACTAAGAATTTGTTGGATTTTACTAAACTTCTGCCGCCTTGGGAATTTTTGGGGATATTGGTTTCTCTACATAACAATCATAAGAACATAAGAACATAAGAACTAGGAGCAGGAGTAGGCCATCTGGCCCCTCGAGCCTGCTCCGCCATTCAATGAGATCATGGCTGATCTTTTGTGGACTCAGCTCCACTTTCCGGCCCGAACACCATAACCCTTAATCCCTTTATTCTTCAAAAAACTATCTATCTTTACCTTAAAAACATTTAATGAAGGAGCCTCAACTGCTTCACTGGGCAAGAACATAAGAACATAAGAACATAAGAACTAGCAGCAGGAGTAGGCCATCTGGCCCCTCGAGCCTGCTCCGCCATTCAATTAGATCATGGCTGATCTTTTGTGGACTCAGCTCCACATTCCGGCCCGGACACCATAACCCTTAATCCCTTTATTCTTCAAAAAACTATCTATCTTTACCTTAAAAACATGTAATGAAGGAGCCTCAACTGCTTCACTTGGCAAGGAATTCCATAGATTCACAACCCTTTGGGTGAAGAAGTTCCTCCTAAACTCAGTCCTAAATCTACTTCCCCTTATTTTGAGGCTATGTCTGCTTTCACCCGCCAGTGGAAACAACCTGCCCACATCTATCCTATCTATTCCCTTCATAATTTTAAATGTTCCTATAAGATCCCCCCTCATCCTTCTAAATTCCAACGAGTACAGTCCCAGTCTACTCAACCTCTCCTCATAATCCAACCCCTTCAGCTCTGGGATTAACCTAGTGAATCTCCTCTGCACACCGTCCTGTGCCAGTATGTCATTTCTCAAGTAAGGAGACCAAAATTGAAACAATACACCAGGTGTGGCCTCACTAACACCTTATACAATTGCAACAATCATAGAGTCCCTTTGAAGTTCCAGCACGGAAACAGGCTGACATGTGTAGGCTAGGCCAGGGAAGGATGGCAGATTTCCTTTCATAAAAGACACCAGAGAGCCAGATGGGTTTTCAGTGGCAACTGATGATAGTTTCATAGTCACTATTACTGAAACTCCAGCTTTTTAGGAATTACATTTAAATCTACCAGCTGCAACAGGGGGCTTTAAGTGCTCATGTTCCCAGAACATTCACCTGTACCTCTGGATTGCTAATTCAATGACATTACCACTGCACCACCATCTCCCCCACCATTTTACTACCAACAAATTGTTGGTTAAAGCATGGAATTAAAACAATAAAAATTGTTTGTTTTGGTTTGCTCTGGAAAATAAATTTTGGAACAGCAGTTTATGTTCCCTTCAGCCCAACCTTATCAAACCCGACATTCCGAACTCCATTGGAAACGTGTGAGGACAATTTCTACAAGTAATTATTTTCATGTTGCCCTCCAGAGGGATTTTGGTACTAAACATGTCTCAGAGAGCATTCCTCAGTCATCCTCCTTCCACTGACAATATGACCTCATCTTAAAAACCTATAAAACAAGACAAAACAAAACCTCATTGCTCTCGCCCTGAATAGTCTGGGAAAGGCTCACTGCTCTGAAGGAAAGCACAGTCATCTGAGAGTCTGAATATTGCTCGACATGACTAATATAAACTGAGCTTAGTGATATGACAGCAGTAGCAGTAAACAAACCGCTGTAACATCATGTGTATTTGTTCTGCTCACACGCACGTCTCATTTTTTAGGTTGGACCACTGTAATAATTTCCCCTTTTAATAAAGGCCTTTAGGTGCCTGTAGATGTAGCAGGATAATAACTTGAATTTATGTAGTGGCTTTAATATAGATGGAAACTGCAAGGGCTTCAAAGAGAGATAAGGAAAGATGGTTGACCAAAGATTTGGCCGATGAGATGTTTTTTTTTTTCAGCAAGGCCTCCTTGGAGATTATGGAGGCCGAGAGGTGGAAGGCTTTTAAAGAAGCAATTCCAAAGCATTGAAACTAGGTGGCTGAAAACGCTGGTGGCGCATGGGGACGTAGGAATGCACAAGAGACTAGAATTGGAGGAAGGTGGAGTGCAGGGGCAGAGGTGTTTACAGAGATCGGGAGGGAAATGACCATAAAGTGAATTAAATACAAGTATCATGTTTTAAATTAAGGGTTTGATTCTCCGTTCCGCGACGCCGGGTGGGTGATCTGCGACAGGAAATCCAATGTTGGGCAAAAAACAGGATCGGCACCCGGCGCTCAACCCGTCCCCCTCTGCCCCTCAGGATTGAGGTTCGCAACCCGAGCCAGCGGGAGGATGCAAATGAGTCATTAAAATTACATTGCATCCTATTAATAGGCCGGGCACCATATTCTCAAAGCCCGCCTGATTCTCTGGTCCTCTGGGCCTGGAATCACGTGGGCGAGAATTGGTGCAGGTCTTGACAAACGTGGCCCTGACGCATGGACCTGGCAGTGGGCCAAGTGGGGACTCTTTATTAGAGTTGCCCCCAAAGTTCATCGGAAGGTCATCCTTCTACTCACAATGCAAGACCTGCCCCCCCCCCCCCCCACTGCCCCTCCCACACCAGAGACCACCGAATTAGAGAGCACCAGAGACACAATAAAAGGAAGTCCCTGATGATAAAGACCCCTGTCTGGAAGCTAGAGAGCAGTCCAGCCAGATGCAGTGAAAAACATCAGTGACTTAAAACCCACATGTGCAATACATCTGCTGGCTCAGAGAGAGGAAGAAGCTCCTGTCAATTCCTGGAAAGAGAAAACTAGTCTGCTGTGTTTAAACCCCCTCAAATCTTTGATCTGCAAGCCTTTCATTCATTTATCTGTGAAATTGCTTTCCCTAATCTGTGATTGACAGCTTCCGCAAGCACCCCGCAGTCTGCATCCTTGCATTAATCTCCCTTCACACTTGAATGGCTTTGAAGTACCCAGCTGTGAAACTAACCAGTTAAGTGCTTTAAGTGCTCTCACTTCCTCTTTTTCTCTGCAGAAAGCACTTAACTCTCTTTGATGTGATCGGGAGCTATCAATCATAGCTAGATGTTTATAAACATTGCGTTAGTTTCACAGCTGAGCCATCAGGGCCAGTCACAGTTGTCATTCTGATTTGATCAGAGCTGCACTGATGCTGTGGACAAAATGGAAATATGACTGGGAAAATTCCAACAGGGAATTGCAGGAGATAACAACATGGGCATTGATGGGAAGTGACAAAACCTTCAAGGACCTTTGAAAGACATTCAAAATGGCATGGTAGCTTTCAGAGACAGAAGGGCTGAGTGCTTTCTTTGCTGAGGAATGGTATAACCAAAAAGCAGGACCAGAGAATCCATACAGAAGATGTTATTGCTACCATTTTCATCTTGCTACTGTTTACACTAGTAATATGGAACTGAGTCAGCATAGATGCCTGACAAATCTGTTGGAATTTATTGAGGAGGTAATGAGGAAATTAGACAACGGAGAACCAGTGGACATGACCTATTTGGATTTCCAGAAGGCCTTTGGCAAGATGCCAAACAGAGAGGCTGCTAAATAAGATAAGAGCCCGTGGCATTAGGGGCAAGGTACTGGCATGGATAGAGGATTGTCTGACTGGCAGGATAGTCGCCGGTCACTAGTGGTATCCCGCAGGGGTCACTGTTGGGACCACAGCTATTCACGACATATAGTAATGATCTGGAAGAAGGAACTTGGCACTGTTGCTAAGTTTGCAGATGATACAAAGATATGTAGAGGGTCAGGTTGTGTGGAGGAAGCAGAGAGGCTGCATAAGGACCTGGACAGGCTAGGAGAGTGGGCAAAGAAGTGGCAGATGGAATACAATGTAGAAAAGTGTGAGGTTGTGCACTTTGGTGGGAAGAATAGAGGCACAGACTATTTTCTAAATGGGAAAAGGCTTTGGATATCAGAAGCACAAAGGGACTTAGGAGTCCTAGTTCAGGATTCTCTTAAAGTTAACATGTCAGTTCAGTTGGCAGTTAGGAAGGCAAATGCATTTATGTCGAGAGGGCTAGAATACAAGAGCAGGCATGTACTTGAGGCTGCATGAGGTTATGGTCACACCCCATTTGGAATATTGTGAGCAATTATGGGCCCCATATCTAAGGAAGGATGCTCTGGCCTTGCAGAGGGTCCAGAAGAGGTTCACAAGAATGCTCCCCGGAATGAAGGACTTGTCATACAAGGAGTGGTTGAGGACTCTGCGTCTGTACTCTATGAAGTTTAGAAGGATGAGGGGGATCTCATTGAAACTAACAGAATACTGAGAGGCCTGGATAGAGTGAACATGGAGAGGATGTTTCCACTAGTAGGAGGAACTTGAACCTGAGGACACACCCTTAGACTGAAGGGATGATCCTTTAGAACAGAGATGAGGAGGAATTTCTTCAGCTAGAGGGTGGGTGAATCTGTGGAACACTTTGCTGCAAAAGGCTGGGGAGGCCAAGGCATTGAGTATCTTTAAGGCAGAGATACATAGGTTCATAGAATCATAGAATTTATGTGCTGAAGGAAGCCATTCGGCCCATTGAGTGAGTCTGCACCGGTCCTTGGAAAGAGCACCCCATTTAAGCCCAAACTTCCACGCTATCACCATAACCCAGTAACCCCACTTAACCTTTTTGGAAACTAAGGGCAATTTAGCATGGCCAATCTACCTAACCCGTGCATCTTTGGACTGTGGGAGGAAACCGGAGCGCCCAGAGGAAACCCACGCACACACGGGATGAACGTGCAGACTCCGCACAGACAGTGACCCAAGCTGGGAAACAAACCTGGGACCCTAGAGCTGTGAAACAACTGTGCTACCATACTGCCCGAATTCTTGTTTAATAAGGGGATCCGGGTTATGGAGAGAAGGCAGAAGAATGGAGACAAGGAACATATCAGCCATGATTGAATGGCGGAGCAGACTCAATGGGCCAAATGGCCTAATTGTGCTCCTATGTCTTATGGTCTAAATTTGGCGTCACAATCAAATGTGCTTCAGAATACTGAGCTGGATGATGATGTTTTGAAAAGGAAGGAGACCGTGGATGAGAAAAGGGAACTTTAACAGTATCAGCTAACATTGGGATCAGGAAAAAAGAGTTGTGAGGGCAAGCATGAAGGCAGAAGGAGCAGGTTGACAGTCCCCTGGATGAGGTGAGCTCAGAGAGGCTTTTGTGGGGAATGCTGGGGAGAAACAAAAGGAAGATGGGGGATCAGGACAAGATTGCGAGAGGGAGCAGAGAAAGTTTGGTTTTGTGGGTATGAAAAAGGAGGGAAACAGCTGAGGTCCTGTACAGGAAGATCCCAGAATAGAACCTGGGTTCAAAAGACCGTAACTTTTATTTTCTTAGAAAACGTGGAGGAACCACAAATTAACTTTAACAAGCAAAAAATATTTATAAAACGTGAAAAAATTAGATTGATACAATTCTCTATTACTCCCCCCTTTGCTTAATAATTACACACAGATTTAAAGACTAATGGATTACAATGTATCCCCCCCCCCCCCCCCCCCCCCCCCCCCACAAGGTGTTTGTCACGTCAAACTCCAATCCCCAAAACATGCTTTAAAATCTTCTCTCAGGATTATGCCTTCTCTTAGTAGTTTGCATTTTGAAATCTAGACCAGGCTTTCCAAAGTACACTTATAAACAAAGCTCTCACAGCAAATCCAGTCCAGGATTTCACACCAACCCCATTAGGATTTCTCTGTCTTGACTGCCATGCAAATTATTCATGATTTAACTCTTGATTCCAAGACTATTAAAATGACATAAAATATTTTATGTACCTCTGAAGCTTGCTGTGCACTTTAAATCTAGTTACTGCAATTATCTCTTTAACTCAGAACACTTTGTTTATTTATTCTTCCTTGAATTCTTCCTTGAATTCTTTTGAACAATACCTTGGTCTCTGTTCTCTTAACTTCAGGGACAGGATCCTTTTTCCCACGGCACCAGTTTTCTGGTGCGAAGTGCCCCAGCCAGTAGTGGGATTCTCCGTCTTACCAGCCGGCCAATGGGATTTCCCATTAGGACAGCCTCACACCATCGGGAAATCCTTGGGCCTGGGAGTGCTGCCACCGCAACGGAGAATCCGAACACCGGAGGATCTCACTCCAGGAGTCTAAAGCTTTTTTTTCTGATCCAATTCCTTTGTTATCTGGATTGTATCTTGATCCTTAGGAAGCTTTCATCTTTGCAACTCCCTTTACCTTCTCTTGGCAGAGTTAAGAGCTGCTCACCCCCAGTGTCCTGTCTCCAACTGATCTGGCTTCCAGTTAAAACTAAGACCAAAGGAAAGCCCTTCCTTGTTGCTAAGCATCGACTTACTTCTAATTACTCTTCAAGCTGTAACCTGCTCTAAGCACAATAGAAACACAGTTGGAACTTAACCAACCCCCACATATACAAATACCTTTGTCAAGCATGAATCTAACTATAGGCTCTATCCTTCTAGGCACATAAATCATAAATTAAATCCACTTAAAACTATACCTTATTTCTAATGTTTACCAATACACATATAAATCCCTTAAAACTATCTTTGTTTTCCTCACTGAAAAATTTAATTAGACACACTTAAAACTATACCTTAGTTCTACTGTTTACCAATACAAATATAGTGAGCTTAAACTAACTCCTAATGCTATCCTCATGACAAAGCATACCATTTATCTCCTGGATTTGCCGTTGGAAGTAAAGATGCATGGAGCAGGGTGAGGGGGTTTGAGAAGCCAAACACTAATTCAGATAAGGATCCAATGGTTCTATTTGCCCTCCAGCATGTTTCTAATGTAGTGCACAGTTTTGGCAGAATTCTGAGGTCCAGTAGAACTTGATATCGTCACTCATATGGATATCATGCCAGATGTTTGCCAACAACTCTCGAGAATATACCTCTTGATCTGAGGGAGCGATGTGAGAGAATGAAATGAAATGAAAATTCCTTATTGTCACAAGTAGGCTTCAAATGAAGTTACTGTGAAAAGTCACTAGTCGCCACATTCCGGCACCTGTTCAGGGAGGCTGGTACGGGAATTGAACCGTGCTGCTGGCCTGCTTTCAAAGCCAGCGATTTAGCCGTGTGCTAAACCAGCCCCGTAAGCGATGTGATGAAGAGAGCTATAATTAAGGGAATCACCAAGGTTTTGATGGGGACAAGATCAATGGATTTGGAGGTGAGAGAGTAGTTGAGATTTTACCATGATCATCATTTTATTTGGTGATATTACATTATTATATTTAAGCAGACTGGCATTGGCGAGCAGTGCACCATCCAGATAGTTCCCAATGATAAAGACTGAAGTGAAGAATTGAAGCCTTCCTCATCAATGGAACCATCAAGCTCCATGCTCTACATCGTACAATTGCTGTGCTTTAAATAAGTCACAGCCAGAGATCAGGGTCAAATCATAAGTTTGATTGATATATTTCACCTAGGTCGTCAACACATCATCATATAAAGCACTGCTTTAATTAGCAAAATGATGCAGAGATGCTGACAGTTGTCTAGCTTTCCTCCTTTGCAAATCATCGTAATGGACCAGAAAACAAGGATTGGAACAAAATGAATTAATCTATATTCCGTGGTTGGGGCTGCACTCAACAAATCATTGCTGAATCCCTCATGCATTCAAGATGTTGATTTTAAATTTTTTAATTGAGTTCCCACGTGCCCCTTGATAAGGATTCTTTCTGTTTGCAGGTTTAACTGCTTGTAAACCTGTAGGTAAAGGTTAACTACCTCTGCAGCTAGAGGTTTGTGTGGATTCTAAAATCTTTATTTTAAAACACTAATTGACGTTTACTTGCAAGTCAGTTCATGGCAGAATGAACCGAAGAGGCCGTTGAATACTTTGAGTTTTTCATTAGACTTTGTTTCAGAATCCATCTTCACTTTGTGAAGACCCGCTGTTTGAAAATCTCTTCAGTATTGCTTAAATATATGTCCAATTTTAAAACAAATTACCTGAGCCTTGTAACACTCAGGCCACATATCGTCAAGGCAATTGGCAATGCCCTCTCCTGCTTTAACAGCTTTGAAATACCACAGTCTGACACAGTCAAAGCACTGATGCATGCAGATTAATGCAAGGACTTTGTATTAGCTGAAAACCCAACTTTAAAAAAAAAAAAATTTTATTGAGATTTTCACAAAATATCAAAAACAGAAAATATCAACAAGAAAACAGTATTAACAACAAAAGCAAAAAAAAAAAGAAAACCCCCCAAAACCAACCCCACCCCCCCCCCCCCCCCCCCCCCCCCCCCCCCCAGTAATTACAAAAAGAAGAAATAGGTTAGCACCCGGCATATTCAACAAACACATGTACACATTCCTCCCCTCCACCGAAACAACTCCCCCCCCGCCATATCATTGATCCAGGCCTCCACGCTTGGGGGCCTCGCATCCTTCCACTGAAGCAAAATCCTCCGCCGGGCTACGAGGGACGCAAAGGCCAGAACACTGGCCTCTTTCGCCTCTTGCACTCCCGGCTCCACTGCTACCCTAAATATCGCGAGCCCCGAAAACCCAACTTTTGAAGCCTAATCTTTAGGGCAATGAGTTTCAAAAGACGTTTCCCTTTTCACAACCAAATGTGAAGGAATCAGCAATGAAAAGGTTTCAAGAATGTAAGCAAAAGTTTAAAAAAGAACACAGCAGAGTCAAAAGAGCAATAGAATGAGCAGAATAATTATTTAAAGTGGTTCACCCCAAAGATTAATATTCATCTTGTTCAACTGACACTGTTGGCACCGAGCACAATAGAAGGGATTTCAAAATGAATATCGCTTATTGTCACGAGTAGGCTTCAATGAAGTTACTGTGAAAAGCCCCTAGTCGCTACATTCCGGCGAGGCTGGTACAGGAATCGAACCGTGCTGCTGGCCTGCTTTAAAAGCCAGCGATTTAGCCTGGTGAGCTAAACCAGCCCCTAGTTTAAAGAGTTTTAGATATCAATTAGATTTTTAATCTGTAAAATTAAATGTTCTTGTTAAACAAAAATGGCATTCGTGAACGTTTAGTTCTGTTTGTTTTCTTCTTTTTTAATGTTTACATTTTTTTTTCCAATTAAAAGGAAATTTAGTGAGGCAAACCGACCTAACCTGCACATTCTTTGGGTTGTGAAGGTGATGCCTACGCAGACACGGGGAGAATGTGCAAACTCCAAGCGGACAATTTTAGTTCTATTTTCCAAGGATTACATGGGCTTTTCACTTCGCACTCATCCTTCAAATGAATCACCACAATTTTCTATGGAGGTGGTTGTAAAAACATATCGATCAAAATTTTCAAATCTGGCTGCATTCATGCGCAACAATTTGAGAGATAAAAATTCTGTGCAAGTGTAAAATATAGTACAGAATGAAGCACAGCCAAAAAAGACCATGGCCATGAACCTTTTGCAGTGTGTCATGCCGAGTCCACTGCTTTGTGAGATAATAGTTGGGAGAAAATAACTTTGGGGGGGAAGAAATAATGTTTTTTGTAACTATTATTTGATTTAGTGAACAATCTTAATCTGCCTTGTGAGCGGATAGTAGGTCCTTAAAGCATATAGGCTCAGAGAAGGGCAACACAATACTTTAAATAACTTGGTTCAATGATATGTTTTTCTAAGTAATTAATCACCATACCACCAGGCATGTTTACAGTGCACTTAATCAAACGTTATACTGTCAGCTTGTCACTGTAATAATGAAAAAGCTGCAGTAGCTTGCTTTGGCACAACATTTCAAATTAGAAACAAAAAAACATTATTGGATCCAGAAAATTTTTTTGACCACAAGCTTGATGGCATTTTAATTTATCAAACCATAAGAAAAATTGCCATTATTGTATCGAACCAAGAACATCCGTGATCCCAATATTACTTTTCTATACAGCTATGTATTTATATATGCATTATTATCAATTTCTTTGCAAGACATAATCATGTGATTGTTTAAGATATTCTTTCTTAAATACTGCGTGTGTGTTTTGCTGCGTTACTGCTTGAAGGGGCTATTTTAGCCACTTAAATACTCACGCTGGTCCACTCCCATTTGAGGTAAGGAGTAATTGTGAATTCTTGACATTGTGGAGATGGTAAAGGCATGTCTCTTCGTGCTAAAGATCTGGCCAAATATATCCCGCAATGTTGTACTTGGATTTACATTCATTTTTAAAAAGAATTTAGAGTACTTAATTCATTTTTTCCAATTAAGGGACAATTTAGCATGGTCAATCCACCTACCCTGCACATCTTTGGGTTGTGGGGGTGAGATCCACGCAGACCCGGGGAGAATGTGCAAACTCCACACGGACAGTGACCCAGAGCCGGGATCGAACCTGGGACCTCGGTGCCGTGAGGCAGCAGTGCTAACCACTAGGCCACTGTGCTGCCCACGGGATGTACATTCATTTTTGAATGTAAACATAAGGGGAGGGATTCTTTGTTAGCTGACACCGAAATCTGGAAAGGCGATTGGGTGGAGAATCGGCTTTGACGCCGAAATCACGGCAGGTACCAATTTGACGGCAAATCACAATTCTCCATCACCTCGACAGCGGCGTCAATGCGTTCCAGTACACAGGTACAGTAGACACCGTTTGCATATCCTTAGTGGCCCCGACCCGATATTCTCCAGGGCCTTCGCCATTCACCACTTCCGATGGGCCGAGTTCCCGAGGTCGAAGTTCACTTGTGCTTTTAAAAATCGTAAAACCGGCATGGTGGCTGCTGAGGTAGAGAGAAGGGGTACGGAAGGTGTCCAACATCGCCACAGTTTGCTGTCCGTAACCGTCTATTTCCTCCCTATTCATGTATTTATCCAGCTGCCTCTTAAATGTTGTTAATGTGCCTGCTTCCAACACACCCTCTGGCAGCGTGTCCCAGGCACCCACCACTCTGCGTGAAAATCCTTCCCCCTTTCACCTTGAACCTGTTCCTCTTGGAATTGACACTTCCACCCTTGGGAAAAGCCTCTGACTATCCACCATGTCTATGCCTCTCATCATTTTGTAGACCTCTATCAGGTCTCCCCTCAGCCTCCGTATTTCCAGTGAAAACAATCCAAGTTTATTCAGGGCAGGAGATACAGAAGTCTGAGAACACGCACGAACAGACTCAAAAGCAGCTTCTTCCCCACTGTCACCAGACTGCTAAATGACCCTCTTATTGACTGACCTCATTAACACTACACCCTGTATGCTTCAACCGATGCCAGTGCTTATGTAGTTACATTGTATATCTTGTGTTGCCCTATTGTGTATTCTCATGTATTTTCTTGAATTTTGTTTAATTCCCTTTTCTTCCCATGTACTGAATGATCTGTTGTGCTGCTTGCAGAAAAATACTTTTCACTGTACCTCGGTACACATGACAATAAACAAATCCAATCCAATCCAATCAACCTCTCCTCATAACCAGCACCCTCGTGACCAGGCACCATCCTGGTGAACCTTCTTTACACTCTCTCCAAAGCTTCCATGGCCTTCTGATAATGTGGTGACCAGAAATGCACACAATACTCCAAATGCGGCCTAATCGAGGTTTTATATAGCTGCAACATGATTTCCCAACTCTTATACTAAGTGCCCTGGCTGATGAATGCAAATGTGCCATATGCCTTCTTTTTTTTAAAATTTAGAGTACCCAATTATTATTTTTTTTTCAATTAAGGGGCAATTTAGCATGGCCAATCCACCTAACATGCACATCTTTGGGTTGTGGGGGTGAAACCCACGCAGACCTGGGGAGAAAGTGCAAACTCCACACGGACAGTGACCCAGGGCCGGGATTCGAACACGGGTCCTCAGCGCCGCAGTCCCAGTGCTAACCACTGCACCACGTGCCGCCCCGCCATAATCTTAATCACCTTGGCTACCTGTGTTGCCACATTTCAGGAACTGTGGACCTGCACGCCTAGATCTCTCTGTATGTTAATATTCTTCAGGGTTCTGCCATTTACAGTATAATTCATACCTAGATTTGATCCTCCAAAATGCATCACCTCATGTTTGTCCGGATTAAACTCCATCTGCCATTTCTGTGCCCAATTCTTAAATCTACCTATATCTTGTCATATCCTATGAGAATCCTCAGTACTATCAGCAACTCCGCCAATCTTTATGTCACCCGCAAACTTACTAATCAGACCACCCACAACTATCTAGAGATCTCCATTCCTAAAACACCCTTTCACCGCTATTCTGTCTTCTACAACCAAGCCAGTTCTGTATCCATCTAGTCAGCTGCCCTCCTCCCCCCCCCCGAATCCCATGTGATTATAGGTTTTGTACCAGTCGCCACGTGGGATCTTGTCAAACGCCTTACTAAAGTCCAGATAAACTACATCCACAGCCCTTCCCTCCTCAATTATTTTTGTCACCTCTTCAAAAAACTCAATAATGTGCTTCAGTCTCAATGAGCTATGTTTGAAATGCAGTGACTGTTGTTAGTTAGGCAAATGCAACAGTCAATTTGGTCCTGGCAAGGTTTCGCAGATAGCCAGTGAAATTGAGACCAGAGATAAAGGGCACGATTTTAACTCATCCAAAACCCATCCATAGGGTAAAAACGCACCTGAATCACTTTCAACTTAGAAATAATTCAATTGCTTCTCATTTTGTAGATTGTAACTGTATCTAATAGACGACTGTGGCGTACCACTGCCAAATGATGCCTCAGGCATGAACTGGAACTGTCTGCTTTGTTATGCTGCATTGCACAGAAAAATTGTTTTCTATTTTTAAAATGCAATTGCTTTCAACAACTCAACTCTACATAAAGTTGAAGTCTTCCCAAGGTTCAAACGCAGCGATCAAGTCCATGAGTCTATTCTTATACTTGGTCCACTCCTGAACAGAACACAAGGAAAGATTATCTAAGAACAAAGAACAAAGAAAAGCACAGCACAGGAACAGGCCCTTCGGCCCTCCAAGCCTGCACCGACCATGATGCCCGTCTAAACTAAAATCTTCTACACATTCGGGGTCTGTATCCCTCTATTCCCATCCTATTCATGTATTTGTCAAGGTGCCCCTTAAATGTCACTATCGTCCTTGCTTCCACCACCTCCTCCAGCAGCGAGTTCCAGGCACCCACTACCCTCTGTGTAAAAAACGTACCTCGTACATCTCCTCTAAACCTTGCCCCTCGCACCTTAAACCTATGCCCCCTAGTAATTGACCCCTCCACCCTGGGAAAAAGTCTCTGACTATCCACTCTGTCTATGCCCTTCAGAATTTTATAGACCTTTATCATTTCGCCCCTCAATCTCCTTGGTTCCAGTGAGAACAAACCAAGTTTATTCAACCGCTCCTCATAGCTAATGCCCTCCATACCAGGCAACACTCTGGTAAATCTCTCCTGCACCCTCTCTAAAGCCTCCACATCCTTCTGGTAGTGTGGCGACCAGATTTGAACACTATTCTCCAAGTATGGCCTAACTAAGGTTCTATACAGGTCAATCATCTGATCTCCAGCATATCACTTCTTTCCCAATATCATCTATAACCTCTAACCTTCTTTTCTCTATCTTTACAACCTTGTTCCTGTCTGGTTTATTAAGATTGCTATAATCAGAGCTTCTCGGGGGCTTTGCCCAAATCAGAAAGACCAGGGGCGGAATTCTCCGCCGGCGTGATTCTCCGTGTTGCCGGCGTCCGGGGGTTTCCCGACAGTGAGGGTCTGCCTCACAATGGGAAACCCCATTGACCAGCCGGGGTAACGGAGAATCCCGCCGGCGGGTTGGGGCAGAAATGTGGCGCGGCGGGCTGGAGAATCCAGCCCCAGGATTATGAAATCAGTGAATAAACAATGAAACATCAATGAGATTAATAAAATAACCTGTTCCAGTGATTTGTATCAAGGAAAAAATGTTAACCAGAACACTGGGAGAACTTGCCTGTTCAATTGTGCCATGGAACCTTTTCAGATGATTCCGAAGAGCCTGTTCCTGTACTATGCTTTTCTTTGTTCTTAGAATAGGTTAATAGGCCACACCTCATCTGCAAAACAGAGTAGTTCTCCCTGGATATTGCACTGAGGTGTCTGGACTGATGCTCAAACCCATTTCCAATCAGTACATGTAAAAATGTTGCCATTGAGTCAAACTAATGGGAACAGAATGTTCACGACATGTGTTGGAAGGGTGTGGCACAGTGGTATTATCGCTGGACTAGTAATCCAGAGACCCAGAGACATGCTCTGGGGACCCAGGTTCAAATTCCACCACTGCAAATGGTGAAATTTGAATTCAATAAAAAAGAAATCTGGAATTAAAAGTCTAAAGATGACCATGAGATCATTGTTGTTTGTTCACTAATGTCCTTTAGGGAAGGAAATCTGTCGTCCTCACCTGGTCTGGCCTACAGGTGACTCCAGACCCACAGCAATGATGGGCAATAAATGCTGGCCCAGCCAGCGATGCCCACACCCCATGAATGAATCTTTAAAAGCAGAAATTGAGACTTCTCAGTAGAATCATAAACATCCTATACATATGAGAATGACTAGAGCGAGGGTAGGTCCGATCAAGGACAGTAGCGGGAGATTGTGTATTGAGTCTGACGAGATAGGAGAGGTCTTGAACGAGTACTTTTCTTCAGTATTTACAAATGAGAGGGGCCATGTTGTTGGAGAGGACAGCGTGAAACAGACTGGTAAGCTCGAGGAGATACTTGTTAGGAAGGAAGATGTGTTGGGCGTTTTGAAAAACTTGAGGATAGACAAGTCCCCCGGGCCTGACGGGATATATCCAAGGATTCTATGGGAAGCAATAGATGAAATTGCAGAGCCATTGGCAATGATCTTTTAATCCTCACTGTCAACAGGGGTGGTACCAGGGGATTGGAGAGTGGCGAATGTCGTGCCCCTGTTCAAAAAAGGGACTAGGGATAACCCTGGAAATTACAGGCCAGTTAGTCTTACTTCGGTGGTAGGCAAACTAATGGAAAGGATACTGAGGGATAGGATTTCTGAGCATCTGGAAAAACACTGCTTGATTAGGGATAGTCAGCACGGATTTGTGAGGGCTAGATCTTGCCTTACAAGTCTTATTGAATTCTTTGAGGAGGTGACCAAGCATGTAGATGAAGGTAAAGCAGTGGATGTCGTGCACATGGATTTTAATAAGGCATTTGATAAGGTTCCCCATGGTAGGCTTATGCAGAAAGTAAGGAGGCATGGAATAGTGGGAAATTTGGCCAGTTGGATAACAAACTGGCTAACCAATAGAAGTCAGAGAGTGGTGGTGGATGGCAAATATTCAGCCTGGAGCCCAGTTACCAGTGGTGTACCGCAGGGATCAGTTCTGGCTCCTCTGCTGTTTGTGATTTTCATTAATGACTTGGATGAGGGAGTTGAAGGGTGGGTCAGTAAATTTTCAGACGATACGAAGATTGGTGGAGTTGTGAATAGTGAGGAGGGCTGTTGTCGGCTGCAAAGACACATAGGTAGGATGCAGAGCTAGGCTGAGAAGTGGCAGATGGAGTTTAACCCTGAAAAGTGTGAGGTTGTCCATTTTGGAAGGACAAATATGAATGCAGAATACAGGGTTAACGGTAGGGTTCTTGGCAATGTGGAGGAGCAGAGAGATCTTGGGGGTCTATGTTCATAGATCATTGAAAGTTGCCACTCAAGTGGATAGAGCTGTGAAGAAGGCCTATGGTGTGCTAGCGTTCATTAGCAGAGGGATTGAATTTAAGAGTACAAAACCTTGGTAAAGCCACATTTGGAGTACTGTGTGCAGTTCTGGTCGCCTCATTTTAGGAAGGATGTGGAAGCTTTGGAAAAGGTGCAAAGGAGATTTACCAGGATGTTGCCTGGAATGGAGAGTAGGTCTTACGAGGAAAGGTTGAGGGTGCTAGGCCTTTTCTCATTAGAACAGTGAAGGATGAGGGGCGATTTGATAGAGGTTTATAAGATGATCAGGGGAATAGATAGAGTGGATAGTCAGAGACTTTTTTCCCGGGTGGAACAAACCATTACAAGGGGACATAAATTTAAGGTGAATGGTGGAAGATATCGGGGGAATGTCAGAGGTAGGTTCTTTACCCAGAGAGTAGTGGGGGCATGGAATGCACTGCCTGTGGAAGTAATTGAGTCAGAAACATTAGGGACCTTCAAGCGGCTATTGGATAGATACATGGATTACGGTAGAATAATGGAGTGTAGATTAATTTTTTCTTAAGGGCAGCACGGTAGCATTGTGGATAGCACAATTGCTTCACAGCTCCAGGGTACCAGGTTCGATTCCGGCTTGGGTCACTGTCTGTGCGGAGTCTGCACGTTCTCCCCGTGTCTGCGTGGGTTTCCTCCGGGTGCTTCGGTTTCCTCCCACAGTCCAAAGATGTGCAGGTTAGGTGGATTGGCCATGATAAATTGCCCTTGGTGTCTAAAATTGCCCTTAGTGTTGGGTGGGGTTACTGGGTTATGGGGATAGGGTGGAGGTGTTGACCTTGGGTAGGGTGCTCTTTCCGAGAGCCGATGCAGACTCGATGGGCCGAATGGCTTCCTTCTGCACTGTAAATTCTATGATAATCTATGATTAATCTAGGACAAAGGTTTGGCACAACATCGTGGGCCGAAGGGCCTGTTCTATGCTGTATTTTTCTATGTTCTATGTTCTATTGCTGTTCTTGCCAAATAAGGAAACCTGCACCATTGCTCCTGGCCTTTATCTTGGTTTCTCAAATGAAAAGAATGAACGACCTTAAATCAAAACAAAAGAAAGGAAAGAAAATCTCTCAGAGCAGATAGCAATTCCTCAAAATCCAGTTTAAACATCCTGCATTTTAGAGTAACTTCCATGATTAATGAAACGGTTACAATAAACAACCCTGTAAGGGAGTGATTGCCAGAGAGAAGACTGCAACGTTTTTGTGTCGGAAAAGGTAGCAAGCCTTAACCTCAAAACATGTGTTTTTCTAATACATGAAAGAAAATTAAAGACAGCTTGAGTGTTTAAGTGTTACCTACACAGTGATTGCTCCTCTGCACCTTGATTTCTCAATGGTGGGAAAGAACACAAATTGAGGAACACTCTGGCACTTCGCAAAAAGGCAACACTAGGAGGCAGCAAGTGTTGTGTTATGCTGCTTCGGATAACACAGGCTGCTATCTGATGCAGTCTTAACTAAAGGATGCTCCAGACTCTAAAATTAGTTCAACGTGTTTATTGAACTATTAACACGATTCTCAAATGAGTTTGACTCTCTGCTAATCTAACTGTAGTAACTCAGTCTAACTATACCAGCTTGCTCTAAGCCATGTGCTGGGGTGTGATGCTGCTGATCAACCCTGTCTAACTCTCTAGATGTCTGTCTGTGGAAAGAGGCAGCGTGTGAGTGCCTCATCTCTTTTATAATGTTTATGTCATGCTGCCTTGTGGTGATGCCACCTCTGAGTGTCCTGACTGCCCATTGGTGGTGTCCTATTCTGAGTGTTCATTGGTTGCATGTTTGCATATCATGACATCTCCCCCTTTTTTCTTTAGTTTTTTTTTAGATGTATATACATGTGAATGTGTCTGTCTAATGTGACTGACTGAGGAATACAGAACAGAACAAACAAAACAAATGCTCATAAATCCAGTCTCTGAGGCTTGCGTCTGATCCTCGTCGACCGCCAGAGAGGTGGTGGAGGGGATGACGGTGTCTTGACAGGCGAGTGGGAGGCACGACTGGTGGAATCGTGGTTCGAGGTATCTGGAGGTGGCAATTCGACATGCGGAAATGGAGGGGAAAGTGGTTGTGGGCAAGCAACTTTTCGCAGTGCCCTTCGATTCCTTCACACAATGGAGCCATCAGCCATACGTATGATGTAGGATCTGGGCGCGGCCTGTCGAACAACAACAGCCGGGGCAGACCACCCACCATCCGGTATCTTGATCCTGACCGTGTCTGCCGGGGATAGCACGTCCAGATCGGTGGCATGTGCATCATAGCCCTGCTTCTGGCTGTCGCGAAGCTGCTGCATCTTCTGCAGCACCGGGAGGTGATCAAGGTTGGGCAGGTGTATGGCTGGAAGCATTGTCCGCAGGTCCCTGTTCATCAGCAGTTGAGCTGGCGACATGCCAGTGGACAAGGGAGTCGCCCGGTATGCAAGGAGTGCAAGGTGTATGTCGGAAGTGGAGTCCGAGGCCTTGCGGATGAGCTGCTTAACGATGTGCGCCGCTTTTTCGATTATGCCATTGGACTGCGAATAGTGCGGACTGGAGGTGACATGCCTGAAATTGTAGCTCTTGGCAAACGTTGACCATTCTCGACTGTGGAAGCACGGGCCTTTGTCACTCATGACGGTGTTCGGGATGCCATGCCTTGAGAATGTCTCGTTACACGCTTTGATGATGGTCCGTGAGGTGAGGTCTGGCAGCTTCAGCATCTCAGGATAGTTCGAAAATTAATCGATGATTAAGATATAGTCGCGACCATTTGCGTGGAATAGGTCAATGCCAACCTTGGACCACGGAGAGGACTCTAGGTCATGTGGTTGGAGGTCTTCTTGCTCTGCGCTGGTTGGAACCTCTGACAGGTTTCGCAGTGCAGGACCATGTCCGTGATGTCCTGATTGATGCCGGGCCAGTGGACAGCTCGCTGGGCCCTGCGTCTGCATTTTTCGATGCCCAGGTGTCCCTCATGAATCTGCCGCAGCACCATGCTCTGGAGACGTAGCGGGATGTCTATCCTGTCCAGCTTGAGCAGGATGCCGTCGATGAGCTCGTCCTTGACATTGTAGAATTGAGGGCATTGCCCTTTCTGCCAGCCACTGCTGAGGTTGTGGATGACTCCCTGGCCGTCTCTTCTCGGATGAGAACGATCTTCTCATCTGATGCCGGGAGAGTGCTTGCACACAGTTGTACCTGCAATTCAATGTGCTGGATGATCTCCAGTGGTTCACTGGGTGAGTTGACGGAGCGAGACAATCGGCAATGATGAGCTCCTTGCGAGGTGTGTACACCAAATTGAAATCATACCTCCGGAGTTTGAGCAGAATTCTCTGCAAACAAGGCGTCATGTCGTTCAGGTCCTTTTGGATGATGTGGACCATGGGCCTATGATCCATCTCAACAGTAAATGTTGGCAAGCCATAGACATAATCATGAAATTTGAGGATGTCGGTGAGAAGACCTAAACACTCCTTCTCAACCTGCGCATATCTGGTCTCAGTGGGTGTCATTGCCCGTGACGCGTATGATACTGGTACCCAGGATGACGTGTCATCTCTTTAAAGCAACACCGCCCCAATGCCATCCTGACTCACATCTGTGGATATCTTGGCCTCTCGGTCTGGGTCAAAGAATGCAAGGACGGGTGCAGTGGTAAGCTCGCTTTCAGCTCCAGCCACTCTGTTCAGTGCTCCACCTTCCACTCAAAGGCGGTTGAAGTTTTTCACCAGATTACGTAGGGCCGTGGTGTGTGTGGCCAAATTCGGGATGAACTTGCCAAGGAAATTGACCATTCCCAGGAAGCGCAGTACTGCCTTTGTGTCCTAGGGGACTTTCATTGCCTCGATGGCTTTAATTTTCATTTCATTTCATTTTTCATTTCATTTCATTTTTCATTTTGTCTGTGGACACCGTGCTTCGAAATCAGATCGCCCAGGAACTTCAGCATGGATGTCCCAAAACAGCACTTGGACCTGATTAGCTTGAGGCCATGTTCATGTATGCGTCGGAATACTTTCTTGAGTCGCGACATATGTTCCTCTGGGGTTGTGGACCTGCTTATGATATCGTCAACGTAGATACGAACCCCTTCTATTCCCTCCATCATCTGTTCCATGATGCGATGGAAAATCTCTGATGCCGAGATGATGCCAAATGGCAATCGGTTGTAGCAGAATCTGCCAAAAGGCGTGTTGAAGGTGCAGAGCCTTCTGCTGGATTCATCAAGTTGGATTTGCCAAAATCCTTGGGATGTGTCCAATTTTGTGAAGAAGCGCGTGGGTGCCATCTCACTCATGATTTCTTCCCTCTTCAGGGTGGGGTAATGTTCCCGAATAATGTTTTTGTTTAGATCCTTGGGGTCAATGCAGATGCATAGGTCCCCCGAAGGCTTCTTTACTCACACCATCGAGCTGACCCAGTTGGTTGGTTCAGTGACCTTGGAGATGATGCCTTTTTGTTGTAGACTCGTGAGCTCTGCCTTCAGGCACTCTCTCAGTGGAGCAGGGACACGTCGTGGTACGTGGACCACTGGCTTGGTATTAGGCCGCAGTAGAATCTTGTACTCGTACGGCAGCGTGCCCATCCCGCTAAATACATCTGAGTACTGGGTTAGGATGTCGTCGATGCTGGCCTGAAGATCCGAATGGGACAGCGTCGTGGTGTAGACCCTTTGAATAAGGTTCAGTTGCTTGCAGGCATGCGCACCTAGCAGGGACGCCCTGTCTGGTTTAACAATCTCGAAGCGTAAGCTTGCTTATGTGTGTCGGCTGGATACCTGCAGATGGCAGGACCCCAGTGCCTTGATTGCGTTCCCATTGTAGTCCAGGAGTTTGCAGGCAGCTGGAAGGATTGTGGGGCTCTTGATTCTCTTGAGGTCCACCTGTGAAATCAGGTTGGTGGAGGCATCTGTGTCCAGTTTGAACTGGATGGGGCAGTGGTTGACCTTCATCAGTGCATGCAATTCGTCCTCGGAATCCACGGCCAGGATTGATTGGACTCGCAATGTGTTCGCTGTGGCGTATTCGCACTTCATAATAATGCCCACTCGGTAATTGTTGTCCAGGTGTTTATCATCTGGATCCATCACACTGCCTGGATCAGAGTCATGCATCCGGAGTTGCACACTTCTGATGCGCCGCTGTCGGAATTGGGAGCGCTGGCTCCTGACTGGTGGTGCAGATCTGCACAGAGCTGCATAGTGGTTTGGTTTCCCACAGTTTAAACAGCGTTTGCCTCTTGCAGGGCAGTTTTTTAAAAAATGGGCGGTGCCACAGTTCGCACACGTCATGTCATGACGCTCAGTGCATCGTTGCGCATGCGCGGTGCGGTTCTCAAACATCTGCACCTGCGCAGTGCAGTTTTCGGCCACTTCGTGTTCCTGATCGCATTGCGCATGCGTCAGGCCCCGGGAAGAGCGCGCAAAATGGCTGCTTCTGTCAATGTGGAGGCGCTGCATCTGGGAGATGGTCTGAACACTCTCCACCTCGTGGGAGGCTTGTTTTTCACTTTCTGATGATTTGTACTGTGAATAGCAATTTATAGAGTGCTCATGCACAGTACACGTTTCAATCGCGACTGGCAGGGTTATGTGCTTGATTTTCGACAATTGCTCTTGCAGAGGATCAGAGTGGACTCCAAAAACAATTTGGTCTCTGATCATGGAGCCAGTGATATCATTGAAGTTGCAGGATTGCGCTAGCAGTCTAAGGTTAGTTAGACAGGAGTTGAAGGATTCATCTTTACCTTGCATCCTCTGCTTGAAGATGTAGCGCTCGAAGATTTCGTTGGTGTCCACCTCGCAGTGGCTGTCGAATTTGTCCAGGATGGTTTGGTGCTTTGTTTTCTCCTGCCCTTCGGAAAAGTGAAAGGAGTTGAAGATCTCTATTGCATGGTCACCCGCAGTGGTGAGTAGAAGAGCTATCTTCTGAGCATTGGTCGCGCCATTTAGGTCGGATGCTTCCACATATAGTTGAAATTTCTGCTTGAATGATCACCAGTTGGCACTAAGATTGCCGGTAGTCCTGAGCTGATGAGGAGTCAGAATCTTGTCCATTGTGCCTGTATTCAGTAGCTGGTTGTCACAGATCTTGCTGAGTTGAACGAAATAGATTGAACAGTGACTCCTGGTATCATGTTGTGTTATGCTGCTTCGGATAACACAGGCTGCTACTTGATGGAGTCTTAACTAAAGGATGCTCCAGACTCTGAAATGAGTTCAACGTGTTTATTGAACTATTAACACAGTTCTCAAATGAATTTGACTCTCTGCTAATTTAACGGTAGTAACTCAGTCTAACTGTACCAGCTTGCTCTGAGCCACGTGCTGGGGTGTGATGCTGCTGATCAACCCTGTCTAACTCTCTTGATGTCTGTCTGTGGAAAGAGGCAGGGTGTGAGTGCCTCATCCCTTTTATAGTGTTTATGTCATGCCGCCTTGTGGTGATGCCACCTCTGAGTGTCCTGACTGCCCATTGGTTGTGTCCTATTCTGAGTATTCATTGGTTGCATGTTTGCATATCATGACAGCAAGGACAGCTCTTGATATGAAGTATTGAACAAAACATTTATTTGAAGAACCTAAAATGCACTTTAACTTTTACTGCGTTAGTTGCTTTCTGTCAGAAAGCACACAGCAGCCCCACCACTTAAACTGCTTGCATTCAAATTGGACAATGGCTTAAATTAAGCAAATAGCAGTAACCAAATCGCATTACCATTATAATCCAATATTGTCAATTGCAAAGTTACGGGCTTACAGTGTTTGAGATATAATCGGCTACATCGGGCCATAGGTGGAGTTCAGTGATCAACAAAAAATTATTTATTACGTATACTGAATTAATACGTTTGCAAAATTTGTGATCACAGTGATTGACAAATCTGTGAACAAGGCAGTGTGCTCGCATAGATTAGGTTTTACAATCTGTTAATAATGATTTTCATATGCTGCAGTGATACTCAAAACTCCTGTTCACTTTCAGTATTTCCCGATTTAAGGAATTCTGTTTCAAGAGCTACCTGTTGATGACAATTTGCAATTTAAGCTACTACTTCAGTTCTCTGCACAAACATTATGAATTCACCTAAGTTACTCAATGCGTGTAGCAGGCAATGTGCGTTAGTACCAAACGGCCCATTGTGGGCGCTATGGACTTTGCATAGATGCACCCTGATAGACCTCAGCAGCCCAAAGTTTAGCACACTGGGCTAAATCAGACCAAGGCAGGCCAGCAGCACGGTTCGGTTCCCGTACCAGCCTCCCCGAACAGGCGCCGGAATGTGGCGACTAGGGGCTTTTCACAGTAACTTCTTGAAGCCTACTCATGACAATAAGCAATTTTCACTTTCACTTTCATAAGAATCTGCAGTTAACTGGGATGCCATAGTTAGAGAAAGGACGTCAAAAGGCACAGACCAAATTCACAACCACGTTTCACAATCAAGTTCATGATCCCAGACTGTTGTGAGCAGAAGGTCTGTTTAAATTCTATGGTGACACTCAGACCTCCCTTTTTCCGGTGATCTTCTGACAAAGCATCTGAAATATGTTTTTTTCTTGTTGTTCGAACATCTGCGTAGGGTGACGGACATGAAGCAAATCAAATCCATTGGGGATGGCGTAGTTTCAGATCGGAAACTTCTGCTGAGAGCTGGGGAGACCAATTGTTGAGAAGTAGGTTTGCCACATGTCACAGTGCCGTTATAGTGCAGATCCGGCCTATCGTGTCTAAACCCCTTGCCCAAATGAAAATTTCACCTCGTTCCATTCCCCTGTCTTCTCTCCATTACCCTGAAGATTGCTTCTTTTTAAATAATCATCTAATTCCCTCTTGAATGCCTCATTTGAACCTGCTTCCACCGCACTCCCAGACAGTGCATCCCAGAACTTCGCTGTACGCTGTGTGGAAAGGATTAGTCACATTTTGCTTCTGACGACTGTTTTAAATTCCACTTGCTGTCATTTAAACCCAAAGCTCAAGAACGTTCGCTTAGACCATAAGCCTAGTGATATTACCACCGTGCCACCACCTCCCTGTGTAGGGAACATGTGAAGTGCTGTCATTAAGGGTTGTTGTTTGTGGTTTGGTGCCTGTTACCAAGCCACTTGAACCATTTATATGTCTTCTCCTACCAACAGTTCAAAAACACCGTCAAGGGAGAGGCCAATAGGACAAGCCCTTTAGGACAAGCAGTAACGCCAAATAATGGAGAATGCACACAAGTGTCTTTACATTACAACTTTTACCACCTTCGTGACCCTCTCCAGCCGACCTTCCCGACCAATCTGTCCGACATTCCCGACTCACTCCGGTCGACCTTCCCGACCCACTCCGGCCGCCCTTCGTGAGCCACTCCGGCCGACCTTTGTGACCCTCTCCAGCTGACCTTCCTGACCCAATCCGGCCAACCCTCCTGACCTGCTCCGGCCGACCTTCCCGATCCACTCCGGCTGACCTTCCTGGCCTGCTCCGGCCGACCTTCGTGACCCTCTCCAGCCGACCTTCGTGACCCGCTCCGGCCGACCTTCGTGACCCAATCTGGCCGACCTTCCTGACCCACTCCGGCCGACCGTCCCGACCCACTCCGGCCGACCTTCCCGACCCATTCCGGCCGACCTTCCCAACCCACTCCGGCCGACATTTGTGACCATCTCCAGCCGACCTTCCCGACCCAATCCGGCCAACCCTCCTGACCTGCTCCGGCCGACCTTCCCAATCCACTCCGACTGACCTTCGCGACCCACTCCGGCCGACCTTCGTGACCTGCTCCGGCCGACCTTCGTGACCCTCTCCGGCCGACCTTCGTGACCCTCTCCAGCCGACCTTCGTGACCCGCTCCGGCCGACCTTCGTGACCCAATCTGGCCGACCTTCCTGACCCACTCCGGCCGACCGTCCCGACCCACTCCGGCCGACCTTCCCGACCCATTCCGGCCGACCTTCCCAACCCACTCCGGCCGACATTTGTGACCATCTCCAGCCGACCTTCCCGACCCAATCCGGCCAACCCTCCTGACCTGCTCCGGCCGACCTTCCCGATCCACTCCGACTGACCTTCGCGACCCACTCCGGCCGACCTTCGTGACCTGCTCCAGCCGACCTTCGTGACCCTCTCCGGCCGACCTTCGTGACCCTCTCCAGCCGACCTTCGTGACCCGCTCCGGCCGACATTCGTGACCCAATCCGGCCGACCTTCCCGACCCACTCCGGCCGACCGTCCCGACCCACTCCGGCCGACCTTCCCGACCCATTCTGGCCGACCTTACCAACCCACTCCGACCGACCTTCGGGACCCAATCCGGCCGACCTTCCCGATCTGGCCGACCTTCCCAAACCACTCCGGCCGACCCACTCCGGCCGACCTTCCCGACACACTCGGGACGTTCTTCATGACCCACTCTGGCTGACCTTCATGACTCAGTCCGGCCGGCCTTCGTAACCCAACAGGCCGCCCTTCGTAACCTACTCTGGCCGACCTTCCCGACCCACTGCAGCCAACCCTCCTGACCTGCTCCGGCCGACCTTCCTGATCCACTCCGGATGACCTTCGCGACCCAATCCAGCCGACCTTCGTGACCCGCTCCGGCTGACCTTCGTGACCCACTCCGGCCGACCTGCCCGACCCACTCCGGCCGACCATCCCGACCCACTCCGGCCGACATTCCCAACCCATTCCGGCCGACCTTCCCGACACACTCCGGCCGACCATCCCGACACGCTCCGGCCGACCTGCCCGACCCATTCCGGCCGACCATCCCGACCCATTCCGGCCGACCTGCCCGACCCACTCCGGCTGACCTTCCCGAACAATCTGTCCGACATTCCTGACTCACTCCGGTCGACCTTCCCGACTCACTCCGGCCAGCCTTCGTAACCCACTCCGGCCGCCCTTCGTGAGCCACTCCAGCCGACCTTTGTGACCCTCTCCAGCCGACCTTCCCGACCAATCTGTCCGACATTCCCGACTCACTCCGGTCGACCTACCCGACCCACTCCGGCCGCCCTTCGTGAGCCACTCCGGCCGAACTTTGTGACCCTCTCCAGCCGACCTTCCCGACCCAATCCGGCCAACCCTCCTGACCTGCTCCGGCCGACCTTCCCGATCCACTCCGGCCGACTTCGAGACTCACTCCGGCGGACCTTCGTGACCCACTCCAGCCGACCTTCCCGACCAATCTGTCCGACATTCCCGACTCACTCCGGTCGACCTTCGCGACCCACTCCGGCCGACATTCGTGACCTGCTCCGGCCGACCTTCGTGACCCTCTCCAGCCGACCTTCGTGGCCCGCTCCGGCCGACCTTCGTGACCCAATCCGGCCGACCTTCCCGACCCACTCCGGCCGACCTTCCCGACCCATTCCGGCCGACCTTCCCAACCCACTCCGGCTGACATTTGTGACCCTCTACAGCCGACCTTCCCGACCCAATCCGGCCAACCCTCCTGACCTGCTCCGGCCGACCTTCCCGATCCAATCCGACTGACCTTCGCGACCCACTCCGGCCGACCTTCTTGACCTGCTCCGGCCGAACTTCGTGACCCTCTCCAGCCGACCTTCGTGACCCGCTCCGGCCGACCTTCGTGACCCAATCCGGCCGACCTTCCCGACCCACTCCGGCCGACCGTCCCGACCCACTACGGCCGACCTTCCCGACCCATTCTGGCCGACCTTCCCAACCCACTCCAGCCAACCCTCCTGACCTGCTCCGGCCGACCTTCCTGATCCACTCCGGATGACCTTCGCGACCCAATCCAGCCGACCTTCGTGACCCACTCCGGCTGACCTTCGTGACCCACTCCGGCCGACCTGCCCGACCCACTCCGGCCGACCATCCCGACCCACTCCAGCCGACCTTCCCAACCCATTCCGGCCAACCTTCCCGACACACTCCGGCCAACCATCCCGACACGCTCCGGCCGACCTTCCTGATCCACTCCGGCCGACCTTCCCGACCCGCTCCGGCCGACCTTCCTGATCCACTCCGGCCGACCTGCCCGACCCACTCTGGCGACCTTCCCAACCCACTCTGGCCGACCTTCCCAACCCACTCCGGCCGACCTTCCCGACCCACTCCGGCCGACCTTCCCGACCCACTCCGGCCGACCATCCCGACACGCTCCGGCCGACCTGCCTGACCCACTCCGACCGAACGTCCCGACCCATTCCGGCCGACCTGCCCGACCCACTCCGGCCGACCTACCCGACCCATTCCGGCCGACCTTCCCGACCCACTCCGGCCAACCTTCCCGACCCACTCCGGCTGACCTTCCCGACCAATCTGTCCGACCTTCCCGACCCACTCCGGCCGACCTTCCCGACCCACTCCGGCCGACATTTGTGACCCTCTCCAGCCGACCTTCCCGACCCAATCCGGCCAACCCTCCTGACCTGCTCCGGCCGAACTTCCCGATCCACTCCGACTGACCTTCGCGACCAACTCCGGCCGACATTCGTGACCTGCTCCGGCTGACCTTCGTGACCCTCTCCAGCCGACCTTCGTGACCCTCTCCAGCTGACCTTCGTGACCCAATCCTGACGGCCTTCCCGACCCACTCCGGCCGACTGTCCCGACCCACTCTGGCCGCCCTTCGTGAGCCACTCCGGCCGACCTTTGTGACCCTCTCCAGCCGACCTTCCTGACCCAATCCGGCCAACCCTCCTGACCTGCGCCGGCCGACCTTCCCGATCCACTCCGGCCGACCTTCGAGACTCACTCCGGCGGACCTTCGTGACCCACTCCAGCCGACCTTCCCGACCAATCTGTCCGACATTCCCGACTCACTCCGGTCGACCTTCTCGACTCACTCCGGCCAGACTTCGTAACCCACTCCGGCCGCCCTTCGTGAGCCATTCCGGCCGTCTTTTGGGACCCTCTCCAGCTGACCATCCCGACCAATCTGTCCGACATTCCCGACTCACTCCGGTCGACCTTCCCGACCCACTCCGGCCGCTCTTCGTGAGCCACTCCGGCCGACCTTTGTGACCCTCTCCAGCCGACCTTCCCGACCCAATCCGGCCAATCCTCCTGACCTGCTCCGGCTGAACTTCCCGATCCACTCCGGCTGACCTTCGCGACCCACTCCGGCCGACCTTCGTGACCTGCTCCGGCCGACCTTCGTGACCCTCTCCAGCCGACCTTCGTGACCCGCTCCGGCCGACCTTCGTGACCCAATCCGGCCGACCTTCCCAACCCACTCTGGCCGACAGTCCCGACCCACTCCGGCCGACCTTCCCGACCCATTCCGGCCGACCTTCCCAACCCACTCCGGCCGACATTTGTGACCCTCTCCAGCCGACCTTCCTGACCCAATCCGGCCAACCCTCCTGACCTGCTCCGGCCGACCTTTCCTGATCCACTCCGACTGACCTTCGCGACCCACTCCGGCCGACCTTCGTGACCTGCTCCGGCTGACATTCGTGACCCTCTCCAGCCGACCTTCGTGACCCTCTCCAGCCGACCTTCGTGACCCTCTCCAGCCGACCTTCGTGACCCGCTCCGGCCGACCTTCGTGACCCAATCCGGCCGACCTTCCCGACCCACTCCGGCCGACCGTCCCGACCCACTCCGGCCGACCGTCCCGACCCAATCCGGCCGACCTTCCCGATCTGGCCGACCTTCCCAAACCACTCCGGCCGACCCACTCCGGCCGACCTTCCCGACACACTCGGGACGTTCTTCATGACCCACTCTGGCTGACCTTCATGACTCAGTCCGGCCGGCCTTCGTAACCCAACAGGCTGCCCTTTGTAACCCACTCTGGCCGACCTTCCTGACCCACTCCAGCCAACCCTCCTGACCTGCTCCGGCCGACCTTCCTGATCCACTCCGGATGACCTTCGCGACCCAATCCAGCCGACCTTCGTGACCCGCTCCGGCTGACCTTCGTGACCCACTCTGGCCGACCTTCCCAACCCATTCCGGCCGACCTTCCCGACACACTCCGGCCGACCATCCCGACACGCTCCGGCCGACTGCCCGAACCACTCCGGCCGACCGTCCGGACACATTCCGGCCGACCATCCCGACCCATTGCGGCCGACCTGCCCGACCCACTCCGGCCGACCTTCCCGACCAATCTGTCCGACATTCCCGACTCACTCCGGTCGACCTTCCCGACTCACTCCGGCCAGCCTTCGTAACCCACTCCGGCCGCCCTTCGTGAGCCACTCCAGCCGACCTTTGTGACCCTCTCCAGCCGACCTTCCCGACCAATCTGTCCGACATTCCCGACTCACTCCGGTCGACCTCCCGACTCACTCCGGCCAGCCTTCGTAACCCACTCCGGCCGCCCTTCGTGAGCCACTCCAGCCGACCTTTGTGACCCTCTCCAACCGACCTTCCCGACCAATCTGTCCGACATTCCCGACTCACTCCGGTCGACCTTCCTGACCCACTCCGGCCGCCCTTCGTGAGCCACTCCGGCTGACCTTTGTGACCCTCTCCAGCCGACATTCACGACCCAATCCGGCCAACCCTCCTGACCTGCTCCGGCCGACCTTCCCGATCCACTCCGGCTGACCTTCGCGACCCACTCCGGCCGACATTCGTGATCTGCTCCGGCCGACCTTCGTGACCCTCTCCAGCCGACCTTCGTGACCCGCTCCGGCCGACCTTCGTGACCCAATCCGGCCGACCTTCCCGACCCACTCCGGCCGACCGTCCCGACCCACTCCGGCCGACCTTCCCGACACATTCCGGCCGACCTTCCCGACCCACTCCGGCCGACCTGCCCGACCCACTCCGGCCGACCGTCCCGACCCACTCCGGCCGACCTTCCCGACCCACTCCGGCCGACCTTCGTGACCCTCTCCAGCCGACCTTCGTGACCCGCTCCGGCCGACCTTCGTGACCCAATCCGGCCGACCTTCCCGACCCACTCCGGCCGACCGTCCCGACCCACTCCGGCCGACCGTCCCGACCCAATCCGGCCGACCTTCCCGATCTGGCCGACCTTCCCAAACCACTCCGGCCGACCCACTCCGGCCGACCTTCCCGACACACTCGGGACGTTCTTCATGACCCACTCTGGCTGACCTTCATGACTCAGTCCGGCCGGCCTTCGTAACCCAACAGGCCGCCCTTCGTAACCCACTCTGGCCGACCTTCCCGACCCACTCCAGCCAACCCTCCTGACCTGCTCCGGCTGACCTTCCTGATCCACTCCGGATGACCTTCGCGACCCAATCCAGCCGACCTTCGTGACCCGCTCCGGCTGACCTTCGTGACCCACTCCGGCCGACCTGCCCGACCCACTCCGGCCGACCATCCCGACCCACTCCGGCCGACCTTCCCAACCCATTCCGGCCGACCTTCCCGACACACTCCGGCCGACCATCCCGACACGCTCCGGCCGACTGCCCGAACCACTCCGGCCGACCGTCCGGACACATTCCGGCCGACCATCCCGACCCATTGCGGCCGACCTGCCCGACCCACTCCGGCCGACCTTCCCGACCAATCTGTCCGACATTCCCGACTCACACCGGTCGACCTTCCCGACTCACTCCGGCCAGCCTTCGTAACCCACTCCGGCCGCCCTTCGTGAGCCACTCCAGCCGACCTTTGTGACCCTCTCCGGCCGACCTTCCCGACCAATCTGTCCGACATTCCCGACTCACTCCAGTCGACCTTCCCGACCCACTCCGGCCGCCCTTCGTGAGCCACTCCGGCCGACCTTTGTGACCCTCTCCAGCCGACATTCACGACCCAATCCGGCCAACCCTCCTGACCTGCTCCGGCCGACCTTCCCGATCCACTCCGGCTGACCTTCGCGACCCACTCCGGCCGACATTCGTGACCTGCTCCGGCCGACCTTCGTGACCCTCTCCAGCCGACCTTCGTGACCCGCTCCGGCCGACCTTCGTGACCCAATCCGGCCGACCTTCCCGACCCACTCCGGCCGACCGTCCCGACCCACTCCGGCCGACCTTCCCGACACATAGCGGCCGACCTTCCCGACCCACTCCGGCCGACCTGCCCGACCCACTCCGGCCGACCGTCCCGACCCACTCCGGCCGAGCTTCCCGACCCACTCCGGCCGACCTTCCCGACCCACTCCGGCCGACCTTCCCGACCCACTCCGGCCGACCTTCGGGACCCACTCCGGCCGACCTTCCGGACCCACTCTGGCTGACCTTCCGGATCCACTCCCGCCGACCTTCGTGACCCACTCCGGCCGATCTTCCCGACCACTCCGGCCGACCTTCGCGACCCACTCCGGTCGATCTTCGCGATCCGCTCCGGCCCGACCTTCGTGACCCTCTCCAGCCGACCTTCCCGACCCACTCCAGCGGACCTTGCCGACATGCTCTGGTCAACCTTCCCGACCCAGTCCGGCCGACCTTCCCGACCCACTCCGATCAACCTTCACGACCCACTCCGGCCGAACTTCCAGAGCCACTCCGGCCGACCTTCCAGACCCACTGCGGCCGACCTTCCCGACCCACTCCAGCCGACCTTCGTGACCCACTCCGGCCGATTTTCCCGACCCACTCCGGCTGACCTTTGGGACCCACTCCGGCCGACCATCCCGACCCACTTCGGTCGACCTTCGTGACCCACTCCGGCCGACCTTCCCGACCCGCTCCAATCAACCTTCGTGACCCACTCCGGCCGACTTTCCGGACCCACTCCGGCCGACCTTCCCGACCCACTCCGGCCGACCTTCCAGACCCACTCTGGCCGACCTTCCGGATCCACTCTGGCCGACCAATTACATTTGTACTTGATTCGGCTATTCATCAACAAATTTTACATAGCGAACAAAATCAGGAAAGCGACCATTAAACAGAAGAGTCCCATAGCTTCAGACAAGGCAAATCCAAGTATAGCATAGGAGAATAACTGCTGCTTCAGAGATGGATTTCTGGCATAGCCAATAATAAGACTACCAAAAACGGTTCCAATTCCAGCCCCAGAACCTGCCACTCCGACTGTGGCAGCTCCAGCATCAATAAACTTTGCAGCAGTGTCAATATCCGCCCTTGTAGCACTTGTCTGAAGCACTCTGAACACTTCTTAAATAAATGAATTCTTGCTCCGCGTCCTTCTCAAAAGTGTTGTGTTTCCCATTTCAAACCGAGCCTCTGGTGTGAACATGACTGACATGGAAAGTGGTCTGTACAAAGCTCCAGATCCATAGCGAACCGCTGCTGCGGCCGGGGCCAGCTTGGTGGCGGTGAAACGCTGCTGCGGCCGGGGCCAGCTTGGTGGCGGTGAAACGCTGCTGCGGCCGGGGCCAGCTTGGTGGCGGTGCTGCGGCCGGGGCCAGCTTGGTGGCGGTGAAACGCTGCGGCGGCCGGGGCCAGCTTGGTGGTGGTGAAACGCCGCTGCGGCCGGGGCCAGCTTGGTGGCGGTGCTGCGGCCGGGGCCAGCTTGGTGGCGGTGCTGCGGCCGGGGCCAGCTTGGTGGCGGTGAAACGCTGCTGCGGCCGGGGCCAGCTTGGTGGCGGTGAAACGCTGCTGCAGCCGGGGCCAGCTTGGTGGCGGTGAAACGTTGCTGCGGCCGGGGCCAGCTTGGTGGCGGTGAAACGTTGCTGCGGCCGGGGCCAGCTTGGTGGCGGTGAAACGCTGCTGCGGCCGGGGCCAGCTTGGTGGCGGGGAAACGCTGCTGCGGCCGGGGCCAGCTTGGTGGCGGTGAAACGCTGCTGCGGCCGGGGCCAGCTTGGTGGCGTTGCTGCGGCCGGGGCCAGCTTGGTGGCGGTGCTGCGGCCGGGGCCAGCTTGGTGGCGTTGCTGCGGCCGGGGCCAGCTTGGTGGCGGTGCTGCGGCCGGGGCCAGCTTGGTGGCGTTGCTGCGGCCGGGGCCAGCTTGGTGGCGGTGCTGCGGCCGGGGCCAGCTTGGTGGCGGTGCTGCGGCCGGGGCCAGCTTGGTGGCGGTGCTGCGGCCGGGGCCAGCTTGGTGGCGGTGAAACGTTGCTGCGGCCGGGGCCAGCTTGGTGGCGGTGCTGCGGCCGGGGCCAGCTTGGTGGCGTTGCTGCGGCCGGGGCCAGCTTGGTGGCGGTGCTGCGGCCGGGGCCAGCTTGGTGGCGGTGCTGCGGCCGGGGCCAGCTTGGTGGCGGTGCTGCGGCCGGGGCCAGCTTGGTGGCGGTGAAACGCTGCTGCGGCCGGGGCCAGCTTGGTGGCGGTGCTGCGGCCGGGGCCAGCTTGGTGGCGGTGCTGCGGCCGGGACCAGCTTGGTGGCGGTGCTGCGGCCGGGGCCAGCTTGGTGGCGGTGCTGCGGCCGGGGCCAGCTTGGTGGCGGTGAACATTGCAGCGGTGCAAAGGGTCAAATCCCGACGGTGCCCCCCAGCAGAGACTGACAAAAAAAATCCGGCCGCCCTTCATGACCCACTCCAGCCGACCTTCCCGACCCACTCCGGCCGAACTTCCGGAGCCACTCCGGCCGACCTTCCCGACCCACACCGGCCGACCTTTGGGACCCACTCCAGCCGACCTTCCCGACATGCTCCGGCCGACCTTTGGGACCCACTCCAGCCGACCTTCCCGACCCACTCCGGCCGACCTTTGGGACCCACTCCAGCCGACCTTCCCGACCCACTCCGGCCGACCTTTGGGACCCACTCCAGCCGACCTTCCCGACCCACTCCGATCAACCTTCGTGACCCATTCCGGCCGACCTTCACGGCCCACTCCGGCCGAACTTCCGGAGCCACTCCGGCCGACCTTCCAGACCCACTCCGGCCGACCTTTGGGACCCACTCCGGCCGACCTTCCCGTCCCACTCCGGCCGACCTTCCCGACCCACTCCGGCCGACCTTCCCGACCCACTCCGGCCGACCTGCCCGACCCACTCCGGCCGACCTTCCGGACCCACTCTGTCTGACCTTCCGGATCCACTCCCGCCGACCTTCGTGACCCACTCCGGCCGACCTTCCCGACCACTCCGGCCGACCTTCGCGACCCACTCCGGCCGATCTTCGCGATCCGCTCCGGCCCGACCTTCGTAACCCTCTCCAGCCGACCTTCCCGACCCACTCCAGCCGACCTTCCCGACATGCTCCGGTCAACCTTCGTGACCCACTCCTGCCGACCTTCCCGACCCACTCCGGCCGACCTTTGGGACCCACTCCGGCCGACCTTCCCGACCCACTCCGATCAACCTTCGTGACCCATTCCGGCCGACCTTCACGGCCCACTCCGGCCGAACTTCCGGAGCCACTCCGGCCGACCTTCCAGACCCACTCCGGCCGACCTTCCAGACCCACTCCGGCCGACCTTTGAGACCCACTCCGGCCGACCTTCCTGTCCCACTCCGGCCGACCTTCCCGTCCCACTCCGGCCGACCTTCGTGACCCACTCCGGCCGACCTTCGCGACCCACTCCGGCCGATCTTCGCAATCCGCTCCGGCCTGACCTTCGTAACCCTCTCCAGCCGACCTTCCCGACCCACTCCAGCCGACCTTCCCGACATGCTCCGGTCAACCTTCGTGACCCACTGCTGCCGACCTTCCCGACCCACTCCGGCCGACCTTCGTGACCCACTCCGGCCGACCTTCCCGACCCAGTCCGGCCGACCTTCCCGACCCACTCCGATCAAGCTTCGCGACCCACTCCGGCCGAACTTCCAGAGCCACTCCAGCCGACCTTCCAGACCCACTGCGGCCGACCTTCGTGACCCACTCCGGCCGATTTTCCCGACCCACTCCGGCCGACCTTTGGGACCCACTCCGGCTGACCTTCCCGACCCACTTCGGTCGACCTTCGTGACCCACTCCGGCCGACCTTCCCGACCCGCTCCGATCAACCTTCGTGACCCACTCCGGCCGACTTTCCGGACCCACTCCGGCCGACCTTCGCGACCCACCTTGGCCGACCTTCCAGACCCACTCTGGCCGACCTTCCGGATCCACTCTGGCCGACCAATTACATTTGTACTTGATTCGGCTATTCATCAACAAATTTTACATAGCAAACAAAATCAGGAAAGCGACCATTAAACAGAAGAGTCCCATAGCTTCAGACAAGGCAAATCCAAGTATAGCATAGGAGAATAACTGCTGCTTCAGAGATGGATTTCTGGCATAGCCAATAATAAGACTACCAAAAACGGTTCCAATTCTAGCCCCAGAACCTGCCACTCCGACTGTGGCAGCTCCAGCATCAATAAACTTTGCAGCAGTGTCAATATCCGCCCTTGTAGCACTTGTCTGAAGCTCTCTGAACACTTCTTAAATAAATGAATTCTTGCTCCGCGTCCTTCTCAAAAGTGTTGTGTTTCCCATTTCAAACCGAGCCTCTGGTGTGAACATGACTGACATGGAAAGTGGTCTGTACAAAGCTCCAGATCCATAGCGAACCGCTGCTGCGGCCGGGGCCAGCTTGGTGGCGGTGAAACGCTGCTGCGGCCGGGGCCAGCTTGGTGGCGGTGAAACGCTGCTGCGGCCGGGGCCAGCTTGGTGGCGGTGAAACGCTGCTGCGGCCGGGGCCAGCTTGGTGGCGGTGAAACGCTGCTGCGGCCGGGACCAGCTTGGTGGCGGTGAAACGCTGCTGCGGCCGGGGCCAGCTTGGTGGCGGTGCTGCGGCCGGGGCCAGCTTGGTGGCGGTGCTGCGGCCGGGGCCAGCTTGGTGGCGGTGCTGCGGCCGGGGCCAGCTTGGTGGCGGTGAAATGCTGCTGCGGCCGGGGCCAGCTTGGTGGCGGTGAAACGCTGCTGCGGCCGGGGCCAGCTTGGTGGCGGTGAAACGCTGCTGCGGCCGGGGCCAGCTTGGTGGCGGTGAAACGCTGCTGCGGCCGGGGCCAGCTTGGTGGCGGTGCTGCGGCCGGGGCCAGCTTGGTGGCGGTGAACATGGCAGCGGTGCAAAGGGTCAAATCCCGACGGTGCCCCCCAGCAGAGACTGACAAAAAAATCCGGCCGCCCTTCATGACCCACTCCAGCCGACCTTCCCGACCCACTCCGGCCGAACTTCCGGAGCCACTCCGGCCGACCTTCCCGACCCACACCGGCCGACCTTTGGGACCCACTCCAGCCGACCTTCCCGACCCACACCGGCCGACCTTTGGGACCCACTCCAGCCGACCTTCCCGACATGCTCCGGCCGACCTTTGGGACCCACTCCAGCCGACCTTCCCGACCCACTCCGGCCGACCTTTGGGACCCACTCCAGCCGACCTTCCCGACCCACTCCGATCAACCTTCGTGACCCATTCCGGCCGACCTTCACGGCCCACTCCGGCCGAACTTCCGGAGCCACTCCGGCCGAACTACCAGACCCACTCCGGCCGACCTTCGGGACCCACTCCGGCCGACCTTCCCGTCCCACTCCGGCCGACCTTCCCGACCCACTCCGGCCGACCTTCCCGACCCACTCCGGCCGACCTCCGCGACCCACTCCGGCCGACCTTCCGGACCCACCCTGTCTGACCTTCCGGATCCACTCCCGCCGACCTTCGTGACCCACTCCGGCCGACCTTCCCGACCACTCCGGCCGACCTTCCCGACCCACTCCGATCAACCTTCGTGACCCATTCCGGCCGACCTTCACGGCCCACTCCGGCCGAACTTCCGGAGCCACTCCGGCCGAACTACCAGACCCACTCCGGCCGACCTTTGGGACCCACTCCGGCCGACCTTCCCGTCCCACTCCGGCCGACCTTCCCGACCCACTCCGGCCGACCTTCCCGACCCACTCCGGCCGACCTGCCCGACCCACTCCGGCCGACCTTCCGGACCCACTCTGTCTGACCTTCCGGATCCACTCCCGCCGACCTTCGTGACCCACTCCGGCCGACCTTCCCGACCACTCCGGCCGACCTTCGCGACCCACTCCGGCCGATCTTCGCGATCCGCTCCGGCCCGACCTTCGTAACCCTCTCCAGCCGACCTTCCCGACCCACTCCAGCCGACCTTCCCGACATGCTCCGGTCAACCTTCGTGACCCACTCCTGCCGACCTTCCCGACCCACTCCGGCCGACCTTTGGGACCCACTCCGGCCGACCTTCCCGACCCACTCCGATCAACCTTCGTGACCCATTCCGGCCGACCTTCACGGCCCACTCCGGCCGAACTTCCGGAGCCACTCCGGCCGACCTTCGCGACCCACTCCGGCCGATCTTCGCAATCCGCTCCGGCCTGACCTTCGTAACCCTCTCCAGCCGACCTTCCCGACCCACTCCAGCCGACCTTCCCGACATGCACCGGTCAACCTTCGTGACCCACTGCTGCCGACCTTCCCGACCCACTCCGGCCGACCTTCGTGACCCACTCCGGCCGACCTTCCCGACCCAGTCCGGCCGACCTTCCCGACCCACTCCGATCAAGCTTCGCGACCCACTCCGGCCGAACTTCCAGAGCCACTCCAGCCGACCTTCCAGACCCACTCCGGCCGATTTTCCCGACCCACTCCGGCCGACCTTTGGGACCCACTCCGGCTGACCTTCCCGACCCACTCCGGCTGACCTTCCCGACCCACTTCGGCTGACCTTCCCGACCCACTTCAGTCGACCTTCGTGACCCACTCCGGCCGACCTTCCCGACCCGCTCCGATCAACCTTCGTGACCCACTCCGGCCGACTTTCCGGACCCACTCCGGCCGACCTTCGCGACCCACCTTGGCCGACCTTCCAGACCCACTCTGGCCGACCTTCCGGATCCACTCTGGCCGACCAATTACATTTGTACTTGATTCGGCTATTCATCAACAAATTTTACATAGCAAACAAAATCAGGAAAGCGACCATTAAACAGAAGAGTCCCATAGCTTCAGACAAGGCAAATCCAAGTATAGCATAGGAGAATAACATCTGCTTCAGAGATGGATTTCTGGCATAGCCAATAATAAGACTACCAAAAACGGTTCCAATTCCAGCCCCAGAACCTGCCACTCCGACTGTGGCAGCTCCAGCATCAATAAACTTTGCAGCAGTGTCAATATCCGCCCTTGTAGCACTTGTCTGAAGCTCTCTGAACACTTCTTAAATAAATGAATTCTTGCTCCGCGTCCTTCTCAAAGGTGTTGTGTTTCCCATTTCAAACCGAGCCTCTGGTGTGAACATGACTGACATGGAAAGTGGTCTGTACAAAGCTCCAGATCCATAGCGAACCGCTGCTGCGGCCGGGTCCAGCTTGGTGGCGGTGAAACGCTGCTGCGGCCGGGGCCAGCTTGGTGGCGGTGAAACGCTGCTGCGGCCGGGGCCAGCTTGGTGGCGGTGAAACGCTGCTGCGGCCGGGGCCAGCTTGGTGGCGGTGAAACGCTGCTGCGGCCGGGACCAGCTTGGTGGCGGTGAAACGCTGCTGCGGCCGGGGCCAGCTTGGTGGCGGTGCTGCGGCCGGGGCCAGCTTGGTGGCGGTGAACATGGCAGCGGTGCAAAGGGTCAAATCCCGACGGTGCCCCCCAGCAGAGACTGACAAAAAAAATCCGGCCGCCCTTCATGACCCACTCCAGCCGACCTTCCCGACCCACTCCGGCCGACCTTCCGGAGCCACTCCGGCCGACCTTCCCGACCCACTCCGGCCGACCTTTGGGACCCACTCCAGCCGACCTTCCCGACCCACACCGGCCGACCTTTGGGACCCACTCCAGCCGACCTTCCCGACATGCTCCGGCCGACCTTTGGGACCCACTCCAGCCGACCTTCCCGACCCACTCCGGCCGACCTTTGGGACCCACTCCAGCCGACCTTCCCGACCCACTCCGATCAACCTTCGTGACCCATTCCGGCCGACCTTCACGGCCCACTCCGGCCGAACTTCCGGAGCCACTCCGGCCGAACTACCAGACCCACTCCGGCCGACCTTTGGGACCCACTCCGGCCGACTTTCCCGTCCCACTCCGGCCGACCTTCCCGACCCACTCCGGCCGACCTTCCCGACCCACTCCGGCCGACCTGCCCGACCCACTCCGGCCGACCTTCCGGACCCACTCTGTCTGACCTTCCGGATCCACTCCCGCCGACCTTCGTGACCCACTCCGGCCGACCTTCCCGACCACTCCGGCCGACCTTCCCGACCCACTCCGATCAACCTTCGTGACCCATTCCGGCCGACCTTCACGGCCCACTCCGGCCGAACTTCCGGAGCCACTCCGGCCGAACTACCAGACCCACTCCGGCCGACCTTTGGGACCCACTCCGGCCGACCTTCCCGACCCACTCCGGCCGACCTTCCCGACCCACTCCGGCCGACCTTCCCGACCCACTCCGGCCGACCTTCCCGACCCACTCCGGCCGACCTTCCGGACCCACTCTGTCTGACCTTCCGGATCCACTCCCGCCGACCTTCGTGACCCACTCCGGCCGACCTTCCCGACCACTCCGGCCGACCTTCGCGACCCACTCCGGCCGATCTTCGCGATCCGCTCCGGCCCGACCTTCGTAACCCTCTCCAGCCGACCTTCCCGACCCACTCCAGCCGACCTTCCCGACATGCTCCGGTCAACCTTCGTGACCCACTCCTGCCGACCTTCCCGACCCACTCCGGCCGACCTTTGGGACCCACTCCGGCCGACCTTCCCGACCCACTCCGATCAACCTTCGTGACCCATTCCGGCCGACCTTCACGGCCCACTCCGGCCGAACTTCCGGAGCCACTCCGGCCGACCTTCGCGACCCACTCCGGCCGATCTTCGCAATCCGCTCCGGCCTGACCTTCGTAACCCTCTCCAGCCGACCTTCCCGACCCTCTCCAGCCGACCTTCCCGACATGCTCCGGTCAACCTTCGTGACCCACTGCTGCCGACCTTCCCGACCCACTCCGGCCGACCTTCGTGACCCACTCCGGCCGACCTTCCCGACCCAGTCCGGCCGACCTTCCCGACCCACTCCGATCAAGCTTCGCGACCCACTCCGGCCGAACTTCCAGAGCCACTCCAGCCGACCTTCCAGACCCACTGCGGCCGACCTTCCCGACCCACTCCAGCCGACCTTCGTGACCCACTCCGGCCGATTTTCCCGACCCACTCCGGCCGACCTTTGGGACCCACTCCGGCTGACCTTCCCGACCCACTCCGGCTGACCTTCCCGACCCACTTCGGCTGACCTTCCCGACCCACTTCGGTCGACCTTCGTGACCCACTCCGGCCGACCTTCCCGACCCGCTCCGATCAACCTTCGTGACCCACTCCGGCCGACTTTCCGGACCCACTCCGGCCGACCTTCGCGACCCACCTTGGCCGACCTTCCAGACCCACTCTGGCCGACCTTCCGGATCCACTCTGGCCGACCAATTACATTTGTACTTGATTCGGCTATTCATCAACAAATTTTACATAGCAAACAAAATCAGGAAAGCGACCATTAAACAGAAGAGTCCCATAGCTTCAGACAAGGCAAATCCAAGTATAGCATAGGAGAATAACATCTGCTTCAGAGATGGATTTCTGGCATAGCCAATAATAAGACTACCAAAAACGGTTCCAATTCCAGCCCCAGAACCTGCCACTCCGACTGTGGCAGCTCCAGCATCAATAAACTTTGCAGCAGTGTCAATATCCGCCCTTGTAGCACTTGTCTGAAGCTCTCTGAACACTTCTTAAATAAATGAATTCTTGCTCCGCGTCCTTCTCAAAGGTGTTGTGTTTCCCATTTCAAACCGAGCCTCTGGTGTGAACATGACTGACATGGAAAGTGGTCTGTACAAAGCTCCAGATCCATAGCGAACCGCTGCTGCGGCCGGGTCCAGCTTGGTGGCGGTGAAACGCTGCTGCGGCCGGGGCCAGCTTGGTGGCGGTGAAACGCTGCTGCGGCCGGGGGCAGCTTGGTGGCGGTGAAACGCTGCTGCGGCCGGGGCCAGCTTGGTGGCGGTGAAACGCTGCTGCGGCCGGGACCAGCTTGGTGGCGGTGAAACGCTGCTGCGGCCGGGGCCAGCTTGGTGGCGTGTGCTGCGGCCGGGGCCAGCTTGGTGGCGTTGCTGCGGCCGGGGCCAGCTTGGTGGCGGTGCTGCGGCCGGGGCCAGCTTGGTGGCGGTGAAACGTTGCTGCGGCCGGGGCCAGCTTGGTGGCGGTGAAACGCTGCTGCGGCCGGGGCCAGCTTGGTGGCGGTGAAACGTTGCTGCGGCCGGGGCCAGCTTGGTGGCGGTGAAACGCTGCTGCGGCCGGGGCCAGCTTGGTGGCGGTGAAACGCTGCTGCGGCCGGGGCCAGCTTGGTGGCGGTGCTGCGGCCGGGGCCAGCTTGGTGGCGGTGCTGCCGCCGGGGCCAGCTTGGTGGCGTTGCTGCGGCCGGGGCCAGCTTGGTGGCGTTGCTGCGGCCGGGGCCAGCTTGGTGGCGGTGAAACGTTGCTGCGGCCGGGGCCAGCTTGGTGGCGGTGAAACGCTGCTGCGGCCGGGGCCAGCTTGGTGGCGGTGAAACGTTGCTGCGGCCGGGGCCAGCTTGGTGGCGGTGAAACGCTGCTGCGGCCGGGGCCAGCTTGGTGGCGGTGAAACGCTGCTGCGGCCGGGGCCAGCTTGGTGGCGGTGCTGCGGCCGGGGCCAGCTTGGTGGTGGGGCTGTGGCTGGGGCCAGCTTGGTGGCGGTGCTGCGGCCGGGGCCAGCTTGGTGGCGGTGCTGCGGCCGGGGCCAGCTTGGTGGCGGGGAAACGCTGCTGCGGCCGGGGCCAGCTTGGTGGCGGGGAAACGCTGCTGCGGCCGGGGCCAGCTTGGTGGCGGTGAAACGCTGCTGCGGCCGGGGCCAGCTTGGTGGCGGGGAAACGCTGCTGCGGCCGGGGCCAGCTTGGTGGCGGTGAAACGCCGCTGCGGCCGGGGCCAGCTTGGTGGCGGGGAAACGCCGCTGCGGCCGGGGCCAGCTTGGTGGCGGTGCTGCTGCCGGGGCCAGCTTGGTGGCGGTGAACATGGCAGCGGTGCAAAGGGTCAAATCCGGACGGTGCCCCCCAGCAGAGACTGACAAAAAAAACTCCAGCCGACCTTCCCGACCCACACCGGCCGACCTTTGGGACCCACTCCGGCCAACCTTCCCGACCCACTCCGATCAACCTTCGTGACCCACTCCGGCCGACCTTCCCGACCCACACCGGCCGACCTTTGGGACCCACTCCGGCCGACCTTCCCGACCCACTCCAATCAACCTTCCCGACCCAGTCCAACCGACCTTCGCAACCCACTCCGGCCGACCTTCCCGACCCACTCCTGCCGACCTTCGTGACCCAGTCCGACCGACCTTCGCAACCCACTCCGGCCGACCTTTGGGACCCACTCCTGCCGACCTTCGTGACCCACTCCGGCGGACCTTCGTGACCCACTCCGGCCGACTTTCGCGACCCACTCCGGCCGACCTTCGCGACCCACTCCGGCTGACCTTCGCGACCCGCTCCCGCCCGACCTTCGTGACCCACTCCGGCCAACCATCGCGACCCACTCCGGCCGACCTTCGCGACCCACTCCGGCTGACCTTCGCGACCCGCTCCCGCCCGACCTTCGCGACCCACTCCGGCCGACCTTCGCGACCCGCTCCGGCCCGACCTTCGTGACCCACTCTGGCCGACCTTCCCGACCCACTCCGGCCGACCACTCCGGCCGATCTTCACGACCCACTCCGGCCGAACTTCCGGAGCCACTCCGGCCGACCTTACGGACCCACTGCGGCCGACCTTCCCGACACACTCCGGCCGACCTTCGTGACCCACTCCGGCCGATTTTCCCGACCCACTCCGGCCGACCTTCCCGACCCACTCCGGCCGACCTTTGGGACCCACTCCGGCCGACCTTCCCGACCCACTTCGGTCGACCTTCGTGACCCACTCTGGCCGACCTTCCTGACCCGCTCCGATCAACCTTTGTGACCCACTCCAGCCGACCTTCACGACCCGCTCCGGCCGACCTTCACGACCCACTCTGGCCAAACTTCCGGAGCCACTCCGGCCGATCTTCGGAACCCACTGTGGCTGACCTTCCCGACCCACTTCGGCTGACCTTCCCGACCCACTTCGGTCGACCTTCGTGACCCACTCCGGCCGACCTTCCCGACCCGCTCCGATCAACCTTCGTGACCCACTCCGGCCGACTTTCCGGACCCACTCCGGCCGACCTTCGCGACCCACCTTGGCCGACCTTCCAGACCCACTCTGGCCGACCTTCCGGATCCACTCTGGCCGACCAATTACATTTGTACTTGATTCGGCTATTCATCAACAAATTTTACATAGCAAACAAAATCAGGAAAGCGACCATTAAACAGAAGAGTCCCATAGCTTCAGACAAGGCAAATCCAAGTATAGCATAGGAGAATAACATCTGCTTCAGAGATGGATTTCTGGCATAGCCAATAATAAGACTACCAAAAACGGTTCCAATTCCAGCCCCAGAACCTGCCACTCCGACTGTGGCAGCTCCAGCATCAATAAACTTTGCAGCAGTGTCAATATCCGCCCTTGTAGCACTTGTCTGAAGCTCTCTGAACACTTCTTAAATAAATGAATTCTTGCTCCGCGTCCTTCTCAAAGGTGTTGTGTTTCCCATTTCAAACCGAGCCTCTGGTGTGAACATGACTGACATGGAAAGTGGTCTGTACAAAGCTCCAGATCCATAGCGAACCGCTGCTGCGGCCGGGTCCAGCTTGGTGGCGGTGAAACGCTGCTGCGGCCGGGGCCAGCTTGGTGGCGGTGAAACGCTGCTGCGGCCGGGGCCAGCTTGGTGGCGGTGAAACGCTGCTGCGGCCGGGGCCAGCTTGGTGGCGGTGAAACGCTGCTGCGGCCGGGACCAGCTTGGTGGCGGTGAAACGCTGCTGCGGCCGGGGCCAGCTTGGTGGCGGTGCTGCGGCCGGGGCCAGCTTGGTGGCGGTGAACATGGCAGCGGTGCAAAGGGTCAAATCCCGACGGTGCCCCCCAGCAGAGACTGACAAAAAAAATCCGGCCGCCCTTCATGACCCACTCCAGCCGACCTTCCCGACCCACTCCGGCCGAACTTCCGGAGCCACTCCGGCCGACCTTCCCGACCCACACCGGCCGACCTTTGGGACCCACTCCAGCCGACCTTCCCGACCCACACCGGCCGACCTTTGGGACCCACTCCAGCCGACCTTCCCGACATGCTCCGGCCGACCTTTGGGACCCACTCCAGCCGACCTTCCCGACCCACTCCGGCCGACCTTTGGGACCCACTCCAGCCGACCTTCCCGACCCACTCCGGCCAACCTTCGTGACCCACTCCGGCCGACCTTCGCGACCCACTCCGGCCGACCTTCCGGAGCCACTCCGGCCGACCTTCCCGACCCACTCCGGCCGACCCTCGGGACCCACTCCGGCCGACCTTCCCGACCCACTCCGGCCGACCTTCCCGACCCACTCCGGCCGACCTTCCCGACCCACTCCGGCCGACCTTCGCGACCCACTCCGGCCGACCTTCCGGACCCACTCCGGCCGACCTTCCGGACCCACTCCCGCCGACCTTCGTGACCCACTCCGGCCGACCTTCCCGACCACTCCGGCCGACCTTCCCGACCCACTCCGATCAACCTTCGTGACCCATTCCGGCCGACCTTCACGGCCCACTCCGGCCGAACTTCCGGAGCCACTCCGGCCGACCTTCCCGACCCACTCCGGCCGACCTTCGGGACCCACTCCGGCCGACCTTCCCGACCCACTCCGGCCGACCTTCCCGACCCACTCCGGCCGACCTTCCCGACCCACTCCGGCCGACCTTCCCGACCCACTCCGGCCGACCTTCCGGACCCACTCTGTCTGACCTTCCGGATCCACTCCCGCCGACCTTCGTGACCCACTCCGGCCGACCTTCCCGACCACTCCGGCCGACCTTCGCGACCCACTCCGGCCGATCTTCGCGATCCGCTCCGGCCCGACCTTCGTAACCCTCTCCAGCCGACCTTCCCGACCCACTCCAGCCGACCTTCCCGACATGCTCCGGTCAACCTTCGTGACCCACTCCTGCCGACCTTCCCGACCCACTCCGGCCGACCTTCGGGACCCACTCCGGCCGACCTTCCCGACCCACTCCGATCAACCTTCGTGACCCATTCCGGCCGACCTTCACGGCCCACTCCGGCCGAACTTCCGGAGCCACTCCGGCCGACCTTCGCGACCCACTCCGGCCGATCTTCGCAATCCGCTCCGGCCTGACCTTCGTAACCCTCTCCAGCCGACCTTCCCGACCCACTCCAGCCGACCTTCCCGACATGCTCCGGTCAACCTTCGTGACCCACTGCTGCCGACCTTCCCGACCCACTCCGGCCGACCTTCGTGACCCACTCCGGCCGACCTTCCCGACCCAGTCCGGCCGACCTTCCCGACCCACTCCGATCAAGCTTCGCGACCCACTCCGGCCGAACTTCCAGAGCCACTCCAGCCGACCTTCCAGACCCACTGCGGCCGACCTTCCCGACCCACTCCAGCCGACCTTCGTGACCCACTCCGGCCGATTTTCCCGACCCACTCCGGCCGACCTTTGGGACCCACTCCGGCTGACCTTCCCGACCCACTCCGGCTGACCTTCCCGACCCACTTCGGCTGACCTTCCCGACCCACTTCGGTCGACCTTCGTGACCCACTCCGGCCGACCTTCCCGACCCGCTCCGATCAACCTTCGTGACCCACTCCGGCCGACTTTCCGGACCCACTCCGGCCGACCTTCGCGACCCACCTTGGCCGACCTTCCAGACCCACTCTGGCCGACCTTCCGGATCCACTCTGGCCGACCAATTACATTTGTACTTGATTCGGCTATTCATCAACAAATTTTACATAGCAAACAAAATCAGGAAAGCGACCATTAAACAGAAGAGTCCCATAGCTTCAGACAAGGCAAATCCAAGTATAGCATAGGAGAATAACATCTGCTTCAGAGATGGATTTCTGGCATAGCCAATAATAAGACTACCAAAAACGGTTCCAATTCCAGCCCCAGAACCTGCCACTCCGACTGTGGCAGCTCCAGCATCAATAAACTTTGCAGCAGTGTCAATATCCGCCCTTGTAGCACTTGTCTGAAGCTCTCTGAACACTTCTTAAATAAATGAATTCTTGCTCCGCGTCCTTCTCAAAGGTGTTGTGTTTCCCATTTCAAACCGAGCCTCTGGTGTGAACATGACTGACATGGAAAGTGGTCTGTACAAAGCTCCAGATCCATAGCGAACCGCTGCTGCGGCCGGGTCCAGCTTGGTGGCGGTGAAACGCTGCTGCGGCCGGGGCCAGCTTGGTGGCGGTGAAACGCTGCTGCGGCCGGGGCCAGCTTGGTGGCGGTGAAACGCTGCTGCGGCCGGGGCCAGCTTGGTGGCGGTGAAACGCTGCTGCGGCCGGGACCAGCTTGGTGGCGGTGAAACGCTGCTGCGGCCGGGGCCAGCTTGGTGGCGGTGCTGCGGCCGGGGCCAGCTTGGTGGCGTTGCTGCGGCCGGGGCCAGCTTGGTGGCGGTGCTGCGGCCGGGGCCAGCTTGGTGGCGGTGAAACGTTGCTGCGGCCGGGGCCAGCTTGGTGGCGGTGAAACGCTGCTGCGGCCGGGGCCAGCTTGGTGGCGGTGAAACGTTGCTGCGGCCGGGGCCAGCTTGGTGGCGGTGAAACGCTGCTGCGGCCGGGGCCAGCTTGGTGGCGGTGAAACGCTGCTGCGGCCGGGGCCAGCTTGGTGGCGGTGAAACGCTGCTGCGGCCGGGGCCAGCTTGGTGGCGGTGCTGCCGCCGGGGCCAGCTTGGTGGCGGTGCTGCGGCCGGGGCCAGCTTGGTGGCGGTGCTGCCGCCGGGGCCAGCTTGGTGGCGTTGCTGCGGCCGGGGCCAGCTTGGTGGCGTTGCTGCGGCCGGGGCCAGCTTGGTGGCGGTGAAACGTTGCTGCGGCCGGGGCCAGCTTGGTGGCGGTGAAACGCTGCTGCGGCCGGGGCCAGCTTGGTGGCGGTGAAACGTTGCTGCGGCCGGGGCCAGCTTGGTGGCGGTGAAACGCTGCTGCGGCCGGGGCCAGCTTGGTGGCGGTGAAACGCTGCTGCGGCCGGGGCCAGCTTGGTGGCGGTGCTGCGGCCGGGGCCAGCTTGGTGGTGGGGCTGTGGCTGGGGCCAGCTTGGTGGCGGTGCTGCGGCCGGGGCCAGCTTGGTGGCGGTGCTGCGGCCGGGGCCAGCTTGGTGGCGGTGCTGCGGCCGGGGCCAGCTTGGTGGCGGTGAAACGTTGCTGCGGCCGGGGCCAGCTTGGTGGCGGTGCTGCGGCCGGGGCCAGCTTGGTGGCGGGGAAACGCTGCTGCGGCCGGGGCCAGCTTGGTGGCGGGGAAACGCTGCTGCGGCCGGGGCCAGCTTGGTGGCGGTGAAACGCTGCTGCGGCCGGGGCCAGCTTGGTGGCGGGGAAACGCTGCTGCGGCCGGGGCCAGCTTGGTGGCGGTGAAACGCCGCTGCGGCCGGGGCCAGCTTGGTGGCGGGGAAACGCCGCTGCGGCCGGGGCCAGCTTGGTGGCGGTGCTGCTGCCGGGGCCAGCTTGGTGGCGGTGAACATGGCAGCGGTGCAAAGGGTCAAATCCGGACGGTGCCCCCCAGCATAGACTGACAAAAAAAACTCCAGCCGACCTTCCCGACCCACACCGGCCGACCTTTGGGACCCACTCCGGCCAACCTTCCCGACCCACTCCGATCAACCTTCGTGACCCACTCCGGCCGACCTTCCCGACCCACACCGGCCGACCTTTGGGACCCACTCCGGCCGACCTTCCCGACCCACTCCAATCAACCTTCCCGACCCAGTCCAACCGACCTTCGCAACCCACTCCGGCCGACCTTCCCGACCCACTCCTGCCGACCTTCGTGACCCAGTCCGACCGACCTTCGCAACCCACTCCGGCCGACCTTTGGGACCCACTCCTGCCGACCTTCGTGACCCACATCCGGCGGACCTTCGTGACCACTCCGGCCGACTTTCGCGACCCACTCCGGCCGACCTTCGCGACCCACTCCGGCTGACCTTCGCGACCCGCTCCCGCCCGACCTCTGGACCCACTCCGGCCAACCATCGCGACCCACTCCGGCCGACCTTCGCGACCCACTCCGGCTGACCTTCGCGACCCGCTCCCGCCCGACCTTCGCGACCCACTCCGGCCGACCTTCGCGACCCGCTCCGGCCCGACCTTCGTGACCCACTCTGGCCGACCTTCCCGACCCACTCCGGCCGACCACTCCGGCCGATCTTCACGACCCACTCCGGCCGAACTTCCGGAGCCACTCCGGCCGACCTTACGGACCCACTGCGGCCGACCTTCCCGACCCACTCCGGCCGACCTTCGTGACCCACTCCGGCCGACTTTCCCGACCCACTCCGGCCGACCTTCCCGACCCACTCCGGCCGACCTTTGGGACCCACTCCGGCCGACCTTCCCGACCCACTTCGGTCGACCTTCGTGACCCACTCTGGCCGACCTTCCTGACCCGCTCCGATCAACCTTTGTGACCCACTCCAGCCGACCTTCACGACCCGCTCCGGCCGACCTTCACGACCCACTCTGGCCAAACTTCCGGAGCCACTCCGGCCGATCTTCGGAACCCACTGTGGCCGACCTTCCCGACCCACTCCGGCCGTCCTTCGTGACCCACTCCGGCCGATTTAACGACCCACTCCGGCCGACCTTCCCGACCCACTTCGGTCGACCTTCCCGACCCACTTCGGCCGACCTTCCGGACCCACTCTGGCCGACCTTCCGGATCCAATCCGGCCGACCTTCCGGACCCACTCCGGCCGACCTTCGCGACCCACTCCAGCCGACCTTCACGACCCGCTCCGGCCGACCTTCACGACCCACTCTGGCCGAACTTCCGGAGCCACTCCGGCAGACCTTCCGGACCCACTGTGGCCGACCTTCCCGACCCACTCCGGCCGACCTTCGTGACCCACTCCGGCGATTTAACGACCCACTCCGGCCGACCTTCCCGACCCACTTCGGTCGACCTTCGTGACCCACTCCGGCCGACCTTCCCGACCCACTCCGGCCGACCTTCCCGACCCACTTCGGTCGACCTTCCCGACCCACTCCTGCTGACCTTCCGGACCCACTCTGGCCGACCTACCGGATCCAATCCGGCCGACCTTCCGGACCCACTCCGGCCGACCTTCCCGACCCACTCCGTTCGACCTTCCCGACCCACTCCGGCCGACCTTCGCGACCCGCTCCGGCCGGCCTTCACAGCACACCATTTTCTCTTCCTGTTAATGCGACAGCTAAGGCTGTTTGGTCCTCACGACCTCACTTGCTTTGCCATTCAATGTTACATTTCTGCTGATAATTTAAGTTCTCACTGCATCCTTTGAAAAAAGTCAAGAAGCTTGTCCTGGAACTCGCCATGCTTAATCTTTTGGAGTTTTGAGGGTTTTAACCTCTCATTTTCCAGTACGTCCATGCATATAATACAGAGTTAGGGTAAGATCCTGACATGAATAGAGGATTGGCTGACTGGCAGAAGGCAGAGTGGGGATAAAGGGGTCTTTTTCAGGATGGCAGCTGGTGGCTAGTGATGTGCCTCAGGGGTCGGTGCTGGGACCACAATTTTTCACAATATACATCAATGATCTGGAAGAAAGAACTGACAGCACTGTTGCTAAATTTGCAGATGATACAAAGAACTGTAGAGGTGTAGGTGGTATTGAGGAAGAAGGGAGGCTGCAGAACGATTTGGGCAGGCTAGGAGAGTGGGCAAAGAAGTGGCAGATGGAATACAATGTGGAAAAGTGTGAGGTTATGCACTTTGGAAGGAGGAATGGAGGCATAGCCTATTTTCTAAGTGGGAAGATGCTTAGTAAATCAGAAGCATCCTTGCGTATCCTTGTTCTCAATTCTCTTAAGGTTAATGTGCAGGTTCAGTCAGCAGTTAGGAAGGCAAATGCAATGTTAGCATTCATGTCAAGAGGTCTAGAATACAAGACCAGGGATGTACATCTGAGGCTGTATAAGGCCCTGGTCAGACCCCATTTGGAGTATTGTGAGCAGTTTGGGCCCCGTATCTAAGAATGGCTGTGTTGGCTTTGGAAAAGATCATAGAACATAGAACATACAGTGCAGAAGGAGGCCATTTGGCCCATCGAGTCTGCACCGACCCACTTAAGCCCTCATTTCCACCCTATCCCTGTAACCCCGTAACCCAATAACCCCTCCTAACCTTTTTGGTCACTAAGGGCAATTTATCATGGCCAATCCACCTAACCTGCACGTCTTTGGACTGTGGGAGGAAACCTGAGCACCCGGAGGAAATCCACGCAGACACGGGGAGAACGTGCAGACTCAACACAGACAGTGACCCAGCAGGGAATCAAACCTGGGACCCTGGTGCTATGAAGCCACAGTGCTATCCACTTGTGCTACCGTGCTGCCCAATCTCTGATCCCTGGAATGAACAGCTTGTCGTATGAGGAATGGTTGAGGACTCGTGGTCTGTACTCGTTGGAGTTAGAAGGATGAGGGGGGAATTTATCGAAACTTACAGGATACTGCACAGCCTGATTAGAGTGGATGTGAAGAGGATGTTTCCACTTGTAGGAAAAACTATAACCAGAGGACACAATCTGAGACTAAAGGAACGATTCTTTAAAACAGAGATGAGGAGGGATTTCTTCAGCTAGAGGGTGGTGAATCTGTGGAATTATTTGCCGCAGGAGGCTGTGGTGGCCAAATCACTGAGTGTCTTTAAGACAGAGATAGATAGGTTCTTGATTAATAAGGGGATCAGGGGTTATGGGGAGAAGGCAGGAGAATGGGGACGAGAAATATATCAGCCATGATTTAATGGTGGAGCAGACTCGTTGGGCCGAGAGGCCTAATTCTTCTCCTATGTCTTATGGTCTTACATGGACTTTCCATCCTGATTTGCGTTGGAACAATTAATAAATCCATACCCAGATGTTCGGGGAGTTCAGCGAATCATGACCATATGTTCTGGGCATGCCCGGCACTGGAGGAGTTCTGGAAGGGGGTGGCGGGGACGGTGTTGAGGGTGGTTGGATCCAGGGTCAAACCAGGGTGGGGACTCGCAATTTTTGGAGTTGCGGTAGAGCCGGGAGTGCAGGAGGCGAAAGAGGCCGGTGTCCTGGCCTTTGCGTCCCTAGTAGCCCGGCGGAGGATCTTGCTGCAGTGGAAGGATGTGAGGCCCCCAAGTGTGGAGACCTGGGTCAATGACATGGCGGGATTTATAAAGTTGGAAAGGGTCAAATTTGCCCTGAGAGGATCTGTACAAGGGTTCTATAAACGGTGGCAGCCTTTTCTGGACTTCCTGGCTCAAAGATAGGTATCTTGGTCAATAGCAGCAGCAACCCGGGGGGGGGGGGGGGGTGTTCCTTATTATAGTTTCTATTTTTTTTCGCTACGGTTATGTAACTTAACATTGTGTTCATTTAAGTTGTTGTTAATATGTTGGGTTGTTCATTGAGATGGGGCGAAGGTTTATGATTGTTGTCATTATTGTTATTGTTGGTATTTTAGTATGGTTTGATGTTGTATAAATTCAAAATTTTTCAATAAAAATTATTTTAAAAAATAAATAAATCCATACCTCAAGAAATCACCTTTATACTGCTTTGTCCGTGATTCTAGCTTCTTCTTGATGGGTTGTTCACTCTGTACAGAGCTGACACCAGTGCTGGCCTGTCCTGCATGAACTCTCCTAGCAGCACTCTCTAGCAGATTTAGTTGTGAAATCCTGGCCTGTTTGAGTCTCTGGCCCTCTCTTCCTTATTACAAAATGACCCAATTACAATTCTTCACAGCCCTCCTTGTTTGCTGGTAGCTAGAAAATGGAGGAATCTCCACACCGTGATTTCACACCCAAAGCACAGATGTACAAGGCATGTGACGCCTGTGTACACGCCGGGATCATGACCTGATCTCTGCTGCCGCTTCTGGCAGGTAGACGCCATCATTTTTAAAAATAGATTTGGTCCTGGGACAGCGCGCTGACATCAGGAGGCGACGGTCTGCCCTGTTGGCTCCAGGCCTGTGCACTGCCAGATCGACCGGAGGAGGCACCCAGGCGTGGGATCTCCGGCATTCTTGAAAGCCAGTCGGGGCTTTCATTTTTAAAAGTCAGTTGCGGCCATTGGGCGCTTCTCCCACAATCGGGAAAGCTGCGTCTTATCTCTCCATAACCCTCGTGACAGCTCACGACCCACCTGCGGGGCGCAATAGTGAGTTTGAAAAGCCGTGGTTTAGAACATCATAACATAAGAACTAGGAGCAGGAGTGGGCAATTCAGCCCCTCGAGCTCGCTCTGCCATTCAATAGGATCATCCCTGATCTCCTCTTGGCCACAACTCCACTTTCCTGCCTGTTCTCTGTAATGATATACAGCAGACATGTATCTAAAGGGTTAATCATAACACTTAGCTATAACACTAGCACTAGAGGGCATTACAAGATCTACTGTATAACACAGCTCCCAAAGGCTCTTGGTCTCTTTCACGCAGGAGTAGTTAGATAGCAGTAGCGCAGCAGAGTCAGGTGACAGCCCAGCCACCACGTGTACTTCAGATACAGTTTGTACAGTTATTTCTCATTACTTTATTTCCAGAGTTAGCCCATTAGAGTGTCAAACTCATTTATTAGTTTTATCGTTATTTATTAAATTTGTTTACTTTACATCGAAGACTCGTGTATTCTTCAAGATCATGTGCAATCAGTAACAACAGATATTACTTTAACCAAGTAAAACAACATGTTACCAGGAGTAGCAATAGAGTATAACATTCTCCATAACTCTTTAACCCATTACTAATTAAGGATCTGTCTATCTCCTCCTTATATTTGTTCAATGTCTCGCATCCACAGCACTCTGGGTAGTGAACTCCACAGATTCACCACCCTTTGAGAGAAGTAATTTTTTCTCATCTCTGTTTTAAATCTGCTATCCCTTATCCGAAAACGATGACCTCTCAGCCTGGAACGATGACCTCTCGGCCTGTAAATCTGCCATTTCTTCTGGCTTCAGGGAGTTTCTCTCCACTGAGGCTGCACTTCCTCGCAGATTGGGGCACCATTTTGTCTGGCTGCCCCGATACTCTTTCCCACCCCCCCCCCCCCCCCCCCCCCCTTCACCCCCTCTCCAATTTTTGACCCCGCCCATGCCCGGTGGGAGCGAGATCCAGATCATGACGTCTCACGAGGCCTCTCGCAAGACGCCTGTCCCAACACCAGGACAGGCACGAGGGGGCCATTAAATCGCGCTCCTCATCTTGAAAAGGGAGCCTCTGACAGTGCAGCTCTTCCGAAGTGCTGGACTGGAGTATCAGCCCAGACAGTGCGCTCAAATCTTTAAAGTGGAACTTGACTTCATAACCTTCCGACTCGGAACCTGGATGCTGCCGCTGACACCATTTAGCGCCACCAATTGGCAATGCCAGTTCGTTCATGGAATTTCTGTCAGCTCTGTAGTTTCACAGCTCCCAACAATCGGGTGGAGGCCAACTGGATTAATTTTGTTTAATTTTAGGCTGATGGAGGAGATGTTCATCTCAGGAAAATGGAGTGCACTTCAGCCAAGATTCCAGAGCCGAAAGGGCTCTGAGCAAAACAACGAAGCCACAAAGCTGTCTGATTCATGGAAAGCAGTTTATAACTTGTCAAATGCACCTCTATTAATTCTTGTCTGCGAACATGCAAGATCCAGTGTTGTTTTGTCTAAAATCTCCTTCCAGAGCAGTTTGCTTTATTCAGTCTCAAACCACAATCTCACTGTAATTGATATACAAGCAGCTTTGTTCAAAAGACGTCGGTAACTGTAATTTCAAAGCAGGACTGATACACGAGAGCTTCTAACTTCTTGATTCCAAATGAAAGATTTACGCGCCTCTAAATTGTTTCGCTGCTGCATATTCCACCTTCTTCCTTGTGGAGAAATGCGAGGTCTTTGAGCTGGCCTTGTGTTTTAGCAAAGCTCTTCTGGGAATTAAGTTCTAAGAGAACATTTCTGAGAAATCCCTTTGCTCAGCGCTCATCAAGATTTCTTCCACAAGTTTTTCCCCTCAGAACTCTGACTATCCCCCATGATTTCTTTCATTTTTTTCCTTCCTCTGAAAGTGAATTCATGATTCAAAAGGCTAATCAAAAGAAAGTATAATCGGAGAAGTCACAGAGAATTCCACAAATCGGTCATGCTTTGAGACTGTGTCTTCATTTGGCAGTAGAAAGGACAGCACAAGCAACCTGCTGTATTAAGCAGTGAGCGTGGGTTCATCACGTTTACAATGGCAGTCTGCCACCGCCTAAGAAAAGACATTTTGCCAGACCCTGAACCAAATCGACTTTGAAGTGCGAACATCACCTGCTGATGTCGGAAAAATTAATTAATCTGTGTTTTTTTTCCCCTGCAGGAGGCAGTGAAAATTGACGTTCAGAAAATTGGTGTTCCATTTAAATAAAATAAGAAGAAATGAATATAATCCGATTGATCAGGCTTTCTTTTAATATTACAGAGCTACTTTGATAAAAACACAGGCAAACAAATGATGCCAGTGTGTGTGATCTATTCCTGGGTTTGTGTGCTTGCTTATAATAATAATTTTTATTGTCACTTGATAAACTTTGTTCCCCTTAGAAGAATGAGACGCTTGAGCGTTACATGTTGTGTATGCGTAGCCAGAGACTTGCCGAATCATTTGACAGTTTTGTCACAGACTTGAGACTGATGGCCCAGTCATGCAACTTCAACGACCTGAAATCTTTGTTGCTTCGAAAAATTAACATTGCAATCAAGTTACTGTGAAAAGCCCCTAGTCGCCACATTCTAGCGCCTGTTCGGTACACGGAAGGAGAATTCAGAATGTTCATTTCGCCTAACAAGCACATCTTTCAGGACTTGTGGGAGGAAACCGGAGCACCCGGAGGAAACCCACGCAGACACAGGGAGAATGTGCAGACTCCGTACAGACAGTGGGCCAAGCTGGGAATCGAACCTGGGACCCTGGCTCTGTGAAGCAACAGTGCTAACCATTGTGCTGCTGTGTCGCCCTTTCTATGTCATTATAGGTAGACATCAAACAATTATTTCAACATCTTGACCAGTGCAGTTGTACCTACAGTGTAAAATACAATTAAACATAAAATGGTTCATTTGCATACAGACCAAGTGTGGTCTTCAGGTCAATGAGGGTTAGAGACAATGGAGGATAATTGACAAAGAAGACAGATGAGGAAGGGAGGAGGAGGGGGGTAGAGGTCAGGAAGAAGTGAGGAATGGAGAGGAGGGGCAGTAGGAGAAGGGGAAAAAGAAAAGGAGACAAAATAGCAGGGGTTGATCAAGGAAACTGCCCTGTCCTGGATGATGTCCGGAATATCTCGAGTGCTTTTGTAGCCTTGTTTATCCAAATGTATTCGCTTTGTTTGGCCCCTTGTTCTGCACTGTAACCAATCACAAAAGCACTTTGCAGGTACATTATTAAAAGAAATTAGGCGCCAAGCCACATATGGGGAAATTAAATCAGCTGACAATATACTTGGTCAAAGAGGTATGTGTTGCATATTTTATTTTGTGGAGCTATGCAGAGGTGACACTAGCATCTGTGTGTGTAACAGGTTTTATTCACATAATGCTTTAAAATGCCTGCTTCATGCTTAGAGCTCTAGCTTCCAGGAACTTCGACAGTTTGTTTACTCTTTTCTGAGTCCACACCCAGGATTAACTAATCAAGCACATTAAGCATCAGTTGTAAACAGACTCAACTGATAATTAACTACTAAATCTATGGGCGGCACAGCAGCACGGTGGTTAGCACTGTTGCGTCACAGCGCCAGGGATCGGATTCGATTCCTGACTTGGGTCACTGTCTGTGCAGAGCCTGCACGTTCTCCCCGTGTCTGCATGGGTTTCCTCCGGGTGCTCCGGTTTCCTCCCACAAGGCCCTAAAGACGTGCTGTTAGGTGAATTGGTCATTCTGAATTCTCCCTCAGTGTAACCAAACAGCCGGCGGAGTGTGGCGATTAGGGGATTTTCACAGTAACTTCATTGCAGTGTTGATGTAAACCGGAGAATGTGCAAACTCCACATGAACAGTGACCCGGGGCCGGGATCGAACCCGGATCCTCAGCGTCATGAGGCAGCAGTGCTAACTACTGCGCCATTGTGCCCCCACAAATTCAATTTTAACTGCTTGTTTTTCCAATCTTAAATTGTCATCCTCCATGAGAGGACATTCTGTAATTTGTGGAATTGAAGAATTTTTAATTAATTAGTCACAAATTAGTTAATTGGCTTGTGTGCTAAATGTATATGTAGAAACCAATTGCTGCAATGCTGCCACATATTGTTTAATGGACCCACCATTTCCCTGGTATCTCAGGCTGAATATTTATCAGTCAATCATGATCATTTTCTTGTGCCCGAAGAGTTTATATGACCACCACATCAAACATAGGCGAATCTTCTGTGAACTGATCGAATATTCACTGATCTTATGCTTTGAGACAATGGACAAGTATTGTCTTCTTGCAGATTGTTGGTACATCCGGATTATTCATCCCCATCACGAACAAGTAGATCTTGGACCCCAAAATCCATTGCTTCTATACATGGGTCACTCTCCCAGCACAGTAAGAAATTACGCTGGAGCCAGAGCTGGTAAATGTAAACATTTTTCCATCATCCTCGTTGCCACTTTGTTGTATATTTTATATCTTTAATCTATGCAAAGATGACACTAGTTTCTGTGTGGGACATGTTCATTCAGAGCACTTTGTTATGTCTTTTTCATGCATAGAAATCATATAATTTACAGTGCAGAAGGAGGCCATTCGGCTCATCGAGTCTGTACTGGCTCTTGGAAAGAGCTCCCCACTTAAGCCCACACATCCCCGTAGCCCAGTGACCCCACCTAACCTAAGGGCAATTTATCATGACCAATCCACCTAACCTGCAAATCTTTGGACTGTGGGAGGAAACCGGAGCACCCGGAGGAAACACACGCAGATAGTGACCCAAGCCGGGAATCGAAACTGGGACCCTGGAGCTGTGAAGCAACTGTGCTAACCACTGTGCTGCCGTGCATACAGCTCTAGCTTCCTGTGATCCTATAGTTTGTTTACTTTCCTCTGAGTTCACACCCAGTCTTAACCAATCAAGCACAATGGGCTTCAAGCAAACACACTCACAGAATCAAACACGGAACAATTGGATACCTCATTAGGTTTTAAGGACTGTCTTAAATGTGGAATGAGAGTTGGAGAGATGGCGAGTGAATTTCAGAGCTTAGGACCTGAGTAGTTGAGGGCTTGACCTCTAGTTGAGGGCTTGACCTCCAAGGATGGAGTGAATTGGTGAAGCCCAAAAGGCTGGAATTGGATCAGCACAGATAGCTTGAAGGGTTGTTGGGCTGAAGGAGGTTATCAGCGCCGGCCCTAGGGTTGCTGGCGCCCCGGGCAAGCTGAACTTCGGCGCCCTTCGGGGGGCGGGGCCGAGGGGGGCAGGGCCACGGGGGGGCGGGGCCGATGGGGGGGGGGCCGAGGTGGGGGGGGGCCGAGGCGGGGGGGGGGGGGGCCGAGGCAGGGGACAGGTCCGAGGCAGGGGAGGGCGGTGCGGACCGACGGGGGGGGACGGAGGGGGGGGACGGAGGGAGGGCGGCCGCCCTGGGGGAGGGCGGCCGCCGCGCATGCGCTGGTTGGCACCGGCCCAACTGCGCATGCGCGGGACCCGAGTCTCTGGCGCCCCCTCGCACATGGTGCCCCGGGCGACTGCCCGAGTTGCCGGTACCTTGGGCCGGCCCTGGAGGTTATAATACAGTGATTGAGAGGGGCAAAGCCATGGAGAGTTTTGAAAACTGGGATGAGCATTTTAAAATTGGAGTGTTGCTTAACTAGGAACCAATCTAAATCAGTGAGCACAGATGTTATTATGCAATGATAATTGGGTGACAATGTAATCAATCACAAATGACTAACCCACATAAGTAGACCCAGAAATTATATAAGGATATATATTTGATACCATGTTGGTATCACTAGAAGAGTCTCACAGGGTTATTGTTTGAGATTATATTACACCTATTTCTATTCAGCTTCCAATGAAAATGACAAAAAGAAAACGGCCAGGCTGACAAATAGCTATAGCACTGTCATCAATCTGAGAGTTTGTTAATCATAGAATTTACAGTGCAGAAGGAGGCCATTTGGCCCATCGAGTCTGCACCGGCCCTTGGAAAGAGCACCACACTCAAGCACACACCTCCTCCACCCCATCCCCTTTACCCAGTAACCCCAATTAACCTTTTTTTGGACACTAAGGACAATTTAGCATAGCCATTCCACCTAACCCGCACATCTTTGGACTGTGGGAGGAAACCGGAGCACCCTGAGGAAACCCATGCACACATGGGGAGAAGTTGCAGACTCCACACAGACAGTGAACCAAGTCAGGAATCGAACTTGGGACCCTGGAGCTGTGAAGCGACTGTGCTAACCACTATGCGACCGTGCTGCCCCAATGACGGTCTGATTTTAGCAAGAGTTGTTCTTTAGATCGTAAAGGTACCGGAGTTAGCGATAAGCTTTCCTTTTATGTTTCCTCAGCCACATCTACTGACTGGTCACAAATCAATACTGAAGATCAATATCTTTTGATTCCTTTGTTCGTTACACTGTTATCTCCTTTCACCTCTGGCTAGTTCCCGCACTGGCCTTTTGTTGCCGGAAAGACAGGAATTCCATGTGGCAAATGTGGCGCTAACAATTATACATAAAGCCGAGAGACTGGTACAATAGAGGCTTTATTGCTGTACGATGTTGTCCCTCCATCCGCAACTGTAGACTGAGGGACTGAGCAGCTCTCATACATATTTATACACAACTCCCTGTGGGCGGAGCTAGCCGGCAGGGGCTGACCGGAGGAACCTGTATTACAGGTACAGGCATACATCCCCCTACTGCAGTACACATGACTCACCTAACTACAGTGGTTATCTCACCACAGCAAAACCGATGAGAAGGCCGGGATCAAACGGTTTTGTGGGTAAGTTTACTCTCTACGAAGCTGTCCCAGCAGTGTTTGATTTTATTTGGTCTAAGTGAAGATTTCCTCCAGAGTAATGCCAACAGGATTAATTTTGCAAAACAAGGCAACGAGCACCAACCACCTCAGATGTTTTTTCATGCACTGCCATGATTTTTTTTTTGTTAACTTGCCAAAAGCTTTTATTCTTTTTATGTCCAAGTTTTAAACTTTAACCTGCTCCCCTTGAATCGTTTTTGCAACTGCTGCAGAACCCACAGGGCAGCCACACTATTCACCAGCGAGCTTCACTTCAAATCATATCAATGCCGCCCGGCACATGTCGAAAAATACACAGGGCTAATGATTGTACTGTGGAGTGAGAAGAACTTGGGTTTTCTCATCGTTTGCTGCATCTCTTGGAGCTAGTAACATTGGATTTGAACCCTTATTCCAGATTTCAGCAGCTGGTAAATGTATAAAGTTTACTTCAGAGAAATACAACTCAATCTCAGATTTGTCACTCGCTATATTATCAGATTTACTAAGTGGAGCCAAGACCTACAGCATTCTCTTTTTGGAATGGGGGAGTATGAATTTTTGAAAAAAAATCTGAAGCTGTTGTACTGAGCCAATGCACAGACCCTGATTTAGTGCGGCCTGCTGGGTAATGGTTATGCACTGAACTAGTGACACAAAGATGTGAGTTCAAGTCAAGCTACGAACTCAGAAAATTCAATAATTTGTGAGCATCCCACAGCCAGCTGATCATAAAAATGTAACTAGCGTAATGCAACTAGAACTTTAGTTCGGCCACACTTGGAGTATAGTGTTCAATTCTGGTCGCCACACTACCAGAAGGATGTGGAGGCTTTAGAGAGGGTGCAGATGAGATTTACCAGGATGTTGCCTGGTATGGAGGGCATTAGCTATGAGGAGAGGCTGAATAAACTCAGTTTGTTCTCACTGGAACGATGGAGGTTGAGGGGCGACCTGATAGAAGTCTACAAAATTCTGAGGGGCATAGACAGAGTGGATATTCAGAGACTTTTTCCCAGGGTAGAGGGGTAATTACTAGGGGGCATAGGTTTAAGGTGCGAGGGGCAAGGTTCAGAGTAGATGTACGAGGCAAGTTTTTTACAGAGGGTAGTGGGTGCCTGGAACTTTCTGCCGGATAAAGTGGTGGAAACAGGGACGATAGTAACGTTTAAGGGGCATCTTGACAAATACATGAATAGAAGGATATGGACCCCAGAAGTGTAGAAGATTTTAGTTTAGACGGGCATCATAGTCGGCACAGGCTTGGAGGGCCGAAGGGCCTGTTCCTGTGCTGTACTTTTATTTGTTCTTTGTTGTTCTTTTAGTCCCCTGGTGACCCCCAGGGCAGGCAGTCTACCACCCCCTACCCAGTATGGCCTTCACATGACTGCAGTTCCACACAGTGGGATAATCTTAACTTTGGGGGCGGATATAATAGGGTCAATATTCTTGGATCAGCCTCTCAGTGTACATCTCTCTCGATTCCATCCATACTAATCCAGATCTTGGTGTGCAGGGGACACTTTCAATGTTTGCGGATGACACAAAACTTGGAAATATTGTAAACTGTGAAGAGGACAGTGCGGAACCTCTAAAGGACATAGACAAGTTGGTGCAGTGGGCAGATAGGTGGCTGATGATATTCAATGTGGAGACGTGTGAGGTGATGCATTTTGGTAGGAAGAACATGGAGAGACAATATAAAATAAGGGGTAAGGGTCATTAGGGGGTGTAGGAGCAGAGGGACCTGGGTGTATATGTGCATAGATTATTGAAGGTGGGAGGAAAGGTGGAGAGAATTGTTAATAAAGCATATAGTACCCTGGATTTTATTAATAGGGGCGTTGAGTAAAAGAGCAAAGAGGTTATCCTCAACTTATACAAAATACTAGTTAAACCTCAGCTGAGATATTGGATTGGATTGGATTTTGTTTATTGTCACGTGTACTAAGGTACAGTGAAAAGTATTTTTCTGCGAGCAGCTCAACAGATCACTAAATACATGAAAAGAAAAGGAAATAAAAGAAAATACATAAAAGGGCAACACAAGGTACACAGGTCAATCCATAAGAGGGTCGTTTATGAGTCTGGTGACAATGGGGAAGAAGCTGTTTTTGAGTGTGTTCGTATGTATTCTCAGACTTTTGTATCTCCTGCCCGATGGGAGAAGTTGGAAGAGTGAGTAGTCCAGGTGGAAGGGGTCTTTGATCATGCTGCCCGCTTTCCCCAGGCAGCGGAAGGTGTAGATGGAGTCACTGGATGGGAGGCAGACTTGTGTGATGGACTGGGCTGTGTTCACGACTCTCTGAAGTTTCTTGCGGTCTTGGCTGAACAGTTGCCATACCAGGCTGTGATGCAGCCTGATAGGATGCTTTCAATGGTGCATCTGTAAAAGTTGGTAAGAGTTAATGTGGACATGCCGAATTTCCTTAGTTTCCTGAGGAAGTATAGGCGCTGTTGTGCTTTCTTGGTGGTAGCTCGATGTGGGTGGACCTGGACAGATTTTTGGAGAATTTGAAATTGCTAACATTCTCCACCTCGTCCCCTTGATGCTGACGGGGTGTGTACAGTACTTTGCTTCCTGAAGTCAATGACCAGCTCTTTAATTTTGCTGGCATTGAGGAATAGATTGTTGTCACTGCACCACTCCACTAGGTTCTCAACCTCCCTCCTGTATTCTGACTCGTTGTTATTCGAGATCCGGCCCACAATGGTTGTATTGCCAGCAAACTTGTAGACGGAGTTGGAACCAAATTTTGCTACACAGTTGTGTGTGTACAGAGAGTATAATGGGGTGCTAAGTACGCAGCCTTGCGGGGCCCCGGTATTGAGTACTATTGTGGAGGAATATATTGGGTATGATTTAATCAAAACGTTACTAAGTGTGGTAGCGAGCGGGAACTGCCGCGAGCTTCCTGACGTTCGGACAGGCGAGGCCGGCACCGCTATCAAACATTAAATGGTCCACTTAACAAGACACCACGGGCTTTACATCGTAAATGATGGTCCCACTAGTTGATTCGCCAGGATCATGCTCACCAGCCCCCTGCTAACAAGAGAGAGCAGCACTTAAACCGATCCTGCACAGCCAACCCCACTCAGCTCACAGCCATGCCACCGAGGAGACCAGCCCCACGATTTGGGGATGCTGACCTGGGAAGATTGTTGGACGCGGTGGAGGCCAGACGGGATGCCCTGTTCCCCCAAAGGTCTTGGAGGGTCAGTCACAGGGCAGCCAGTGTCACCTGGGAGGAAGTAGCAGTGGCCGCCTGTTGCCCTTTTAATAATGAGTTGAATACTATCCCACCAGCGTCACCGATAATGTTGCTCTTTCTGGGGTATCTACTTTAGTCAGATATTAGTCTGACCCTTATTAATGAGGATATTGCTTTCAGAGTCACCAGGTATCAGATGATACCACCACAAAGTTCAACTGGATTTTGATCAAAGACCCAACAACCAGTGAGTTCATTCAAGTTCAGTAATAGTTTATTTACACACAAGATTAACTCACACATGCAACATAAAAACACTACAAGCTAAATGATACCTAACACCACAACAACCTGTACTTAACTTCAGGCACCGGCTTTGGCAGAGGAGCAAGGCCTTTGTTCAGATCTGGAGTGGCTGGATCTGGAGAAGGAACTTCGGTTCTGCTGGGCTCATCCGTCCACAACCACATACCCCCCCAACCCCCATCTATCCCACCCCCCATACATCCCATCCCCCCATATTCTCCAACCCCTTGCATAGGCCCCATCTCCCCAAGCCCCCGCCACCACACCCCCACGATGAACAGTACGTGCGGCTCACAATGCCCTTTCTGTCTCCCGGCAGGAGAAGTTGGCCCACAACAGATGGAAGAGGGCCCAGATGGGCAGCAGGGTGGCAACATGTGCAGCATGGTAGCATAGTGGTTAGCACAGTTGCTTCACAGCTCCAGGGTCCCAGGTTCGATTCCTGGCTTGGGTCACTGTCTGTGTGGAGTGTCATGAGAATGTGACTTTAAGAAATGGTAGTCTGCTAAAGTTACTGCAGTGATGTCAGAGTGTGGGTGGAGCTGAGCTCTGGCTCTGCTTTTTAGTTTCACTTTGAGAAAAGCTTGGGTGTGCCTGTGTTTTTTATGTTTTGTTTCAGTTTTGGAGCTGCAGTCAGCCACAGAAGGTGTAATGTTGTTCTCTCTGCCATGTAAAGGCTATGTCTTGATCATTTGGTGAATTCAGAATTCTAACTGTTCTCAGTAGTGAATTGAAACCTGATGTGCTGCTGTTAAAAGGTTCTTTTTTAAGTCTTATGGATGTTAAAAGGAAAGTAAGGATTACTTAGTGTTGTATTTTTTTGGGGGTTGTATTTGAATTAATAGTTGCTGAGATGTTCACTGTATGTTTTAAAAAGGTTAACTTGAGTTCATAAAATAAACATTGTTTTGCTTTAAAAATACTTTTCCATTTCTGCTGTACCTGTACCTGTCCCCTGTAGAGTGGGCCGTGTGCTCCCCATACCACAATCTATTAAAAGTTGTGGGTCAGGTGAACTCTATGATACACTTTGGGGATCTCTAAACCCTGGCCCATAACAGGGGCGGGATTGTCCGATCCCCCGCTGGGTCGGAGAATCGCCGGGAGCCACGAGAATCCAGCACCCGCCGTCTCCCGAAGTCTCCGGCACCAGAGATTCGGCAGGGGCGGGAATCGCGCCGCGCCTGTCGGCGGGCGCCTCCCCCGGCGATTCTCCGGCCCGTGATGGGCCGAAGTCCCGCTGCTGTCATGCCGGTCCCGCTGGTGGGAATCAAACCACCTACCTTACCGGCGGGACTAGGCGGCGGGAGCAGGCTCCTGGGTCCTGGGGGGGGCACGGGGCGATCTGGCACTCTTTTCCTTCCACGTTCGCCATAGCCTTCACGATGGCGGAGGCAGATGTGACCCCCTCCCCAACGCATGCGCAGGGATGACGTCCGCAGCCGCTGACGCTCCGGCGCATGCGGGATCTTCCGCCAGCCGTCGAAGTCCCTTCGGCCCCGGCTGGTGTGGCGCCAAGGGCCTTTCCCGCTGGTCGGCATGGCGCCAACCACTCCAGCGCGGGCCTAGCCCCTCAAGGTTAGGGCTTGGCCCCTAAATGTGCGGATTCCGCACCTTTGGGGTGGCCCGACGCCAGAGTGGTTCACGCGACTCCACCCCGCCGGGACCTCCCGCCCCGCCGGGTAGGGGAGAATCCTGGCCCAGGAGTCTGCACTTTCTCCCCATGCCTGCGTGGGTTTCCTCCAGGTGCTCTGGTTTCCTACCACAGTCCAAAGATGTGCAGGTTAGGTGGATTGGCCATGATCAATTGCCCCTAGTGTCTAAAAAAGTTAGGTGGGGCTACTGGATTACGAGGATAGGGTGGAGGCATGGTCTTAAGTAAGGTACTCTTTCCAAGGGCTGGTGCAGTCTTGATGGGCTGAATGGCCTCCTTCTGCACTGTAAATTCTATGCGAAATGAGAGTCCTCACCCCCTATGAGGAATGAGCCCTGGAGGTTTCTGAGATGACCTACTCGGCAGGGGTGGACAGATCTGTGACGAACGTAGAGGTTGGCGCATGGCGCAGAGGTAAGGGTCCACTGGCCCCCACCCAGATGACCTGTCACATGTTAGTTGTTGATGCCATGTAGACCGACCCATTCCCCCCCCCCCCCCCCCCACCCGCTCTGCCTCCCATGAGAACACCTCAGAGGAGCTCCGATGACACCATTGTATTTGTGGCACACCTGTAATTTCCACCAGAGCAGAGATCCACACCTCAGTGGAGAACTGCAGCGGACAGGCTTCTGGGGCACAATCTGCTGAGAACCACACAGTTGCTGATGCACATCAGGAGGCAGAAACATCCGGGGGGGGGGGACAGCAGTCAGAGGTCTGCTGGATCCCAGGACCCAGATGGCTCCCAGTCAGAGGCTGAGCCTCTGGACCTGGTTTACCCGGAGCTGATGCAGACACCAGGGTGCGGCAGAGAGATTTAGTGGGGGGGGGGGGTTAATGTGCAGGTGATGGTGCCGGCAATGCGTGACCAACACTGCTGGGATGGTAGTCGCAGGGGAGAGCCTGGTGCATGATGTGGGCAGCATGAGTGGAGATCCCCAGGGTGTGACTCTGTCAGTGATGGCCATGGCTGAGGGCCTCGACAGTGTGTACCAGTTGCTGGGGCATATGATCCAATCCTAGGAGGACCTTGATGAGACGCTGCGGGGCATGTCCCAGTCTCTGGTGGGCATTGCCGAGGCGCTGCGGAGCCTGTCTCAGTCACTGAGGAGCATTGCCGAGGGCATCAATAGTGTGCTTGCAGACATTGGGATGGCAGAGCCAGATGTCGCTGGGGCAGCCGGGGCTTCATCTTCCTGCTCCTTCATTGTGAGGTGAACCCCAAGGCCCTATGGACACCGACCAGTAGGAGGGGGTGGGGAATGGGGGGGGTAGGGGAAGGGGAAGGTTGAATGATAGGGAGAGAGGGGTGCGAAGGGGAAGGGGGTGGGAATGGGTGAGGAAGGGAGAAGGAAGGCTGAGCAATGAGGGGAAGGTGTTAGGAAGGGGGTGATGGGGAGGGGGTAGTGATGTGAAACGGGTGAGGATGAGGGCCTCACTGGCCCTCTGGGCTTCCCGGACCCTCGCTGCTGCCGCATGTCCCCCATCCACCAGATGGTCTTATGGGTCCTCCCCCGGCTTGTCCTCCAGCCCCTCCTGGTCCGGCACCTCCTCATCCTCGCCCTTCTCCTTTTAGGTGGCCACAAGTTTCTCCCCTTCCACCTCCAGCACATGGCCCCGCAGCTGGGCCATGTTGTGCAGGACACAGTAATCCACAAAAAAACCAGCGACCCGCTGGGGGGTGTACTGCAGTGCAGCACCAGAGCGGTCGAGGCAACGGAACAGCATCTTGAGGAGTCTGTCTGATGCACCGCTCAATGATAGACCGGGTGGCTGCATTGGCCTCATTGCATTGGGTCTCCACATTGGTCACCGGCATCCGTCCTGGCGTCATTAGCCAGGTCCTCAGCGGGTACCCCTTATCCTCCAAGAGCCAACCGGCCATCTTGGGATGGTCCTCGAAGAGGCTGGGGATGTCCGATTGCCCCAGGATGTAGCTGTCGTGCTCAGTCCCTGGGAACTGTGCACACACGTGCATGATCTTTGTGTGGTGGTCGCCCGTGAGCTGGATGATCAGGGCATGGAACCCTTTTCTGTTGATGTAGGGCACACCCAGACTGCGCGGTAAACGCAAGGCGACAAACATGCCATCCATTAGCCCCTGGAGCATCCTGTCAATGGCAGAGAATCCTGCATCTTGTTGGGCCTGGTCCATGTCAAAGTTTATATAGTTCGCTGCCCGGGCAACCTAGCTATCAGTGTCTTCACGGATGCAGTTGTGGGCTGAAGCCTGTGAAATGCCACAGAAGTCCCAGCTCGAGCGCTGGAATGATCCTGAGGTGTGGAATTTCGGGGCTATTGAGGTGACCTTGACAGCCACCGGAAGAGGGTATCCTCCTCCTCCATGTGGTGTGAAGTCCGCAAGGAAATGGCAGAGATGCCGCACCGTCCGCTTGTTGAGGCAGAGCCTCCTGTGGCACACGCTGTCCACCACCTGTTCGAAAGACGAGAGCCGGCTGTGCACCTTGGGCTGTCACACACCTCCCCTTCTGGGCAGCTTCCATGGAGTCCAAGCTATTATCCATTGTGTGTAATATCTGTAAGGATTGGAGAGGGTGAGAGGCTGACAACCAGTCCCCTTGTGCACCATCACAATTCTGTGATTCTGCTGTACCAACATTCCACCAAGTCAAACCACTAACAAATATGTTAGATTTCTGGGCATAGATTTTCCATGCCTGCCTGCCTTGGAATTTGTTGCGGGGGGGGGGGGGGCAGACAATTTGGCGGATGATTTAAAGGTCCATTGAATTTCTGGTCTTGGGGTATATGGGACCGGAAGATCCGCCCCTAATGTCCCCTAGTAAATCACTAAAGTGTTAAAAATAATCACTGCAGAAGACCTTCCATAACATCCTTGGGAATCCAGAGGTAGACAATAAAGACAATCTTGCAACTGTTCCCACAAATTTAAACAATATATACTGTTTAATTTGTTATTTTGAATTAAGCACAGGCTTTTCTGTAATCCAGTAATGAATGTGGTCATCACAAACACTCACGGTTCCAACCAAACTAATTTTCTAAAGCTGCCCTGCTCTGAACCTTGACTGAATGAGTTCATCTTTGAAGGGAACGGAATCTCTATTCTACTGCAGAGCTGGGTTGAAGGGTTAAAACCAGCTGGAACATGCTGAATTTGACAAGTTGTTTTTGCTGTGGAGTCAGTCCATATTATAAAGCTGTTTTCGCCAAGTGGTTCAGGAGATTAAATATCCACCGATGCCTGTACATTCTCTTCTGGTCAAAATGGTGCTTGAACAGTAACTGTTCAGCAGAAATCGTTATGAAGGGAAACTATTTTTCTGAAAGTCGGCATTCACTCTCTTCCCCATTGGTCTTTCAATACCGGTGTTTTTGCGTTGTCCACAGTTATGACCAGCAACAACATCTTGTGCATTGTCGCACATTTTACATGGTAAAACATTCAAAGGTATTTCACAGGAACATCATCAGACAGAATATGACACTGAGATGGTGAAGAAAATATTAGGACAGGTGACCAGAAGTTGTGACATGTGAGAATAACGGGCAGGAAAACAGGTTAGAAGGTCCTGCCGATTTCTTCAGTTGATTACAGAGAAGCTAGAGTAAACTTCTTAATTAGCAACACAATACAGATTATACAGCCAGCTCAGCTCAGCTCAGGGTATCTCATAATGGGTCACATTTTCTCTCCTTTCCCAAACAATGATCTCTCTTCTTCTCTTGCAGTTTAATAATCTTTGTTAGTGTCACAAGTAGGCTTACATTAACACTGCAATGAAGTTACTGTGAAAAACCCTTGTCGCCACATTCCGGCGCCTATTCGTGTACACTGGGGGAGAATTCAGAACATGTCTTTTGGGGCTTGTGGGAAGAAACCAGAGCCCCTAGAGGAAACCCACACAGACACGGGGAGAACGGGCAGACTCTGCACAGACAGTGACCCAAGCCGGGAATCGAACCTGGGACCCTGGCGCTGTGACGCAACAGTGCTAACCACTGTGCTACCGTGCCACCCTCAAAAGTTGAATTCTGAGCCAGCCAGGAACCCTGGCCGGGATTCTCCCGGAATTCTTTTGGGAATCGCGCCACACCGCCCCGACGCTGGCCCGCCGATTCTCCGGCACCCACAGGATCGCCGCCGGGCCAGTCAAGGGCCGTTGAAAGCACCCCCCCCCCCCCAGGTGATTCTCCAGGCCTCGACGTGCCGAGTGCCGCCGAGTTTGGCCGAGTCCCGCCGGCGTGGGTTACGTATGGTCCCACCCAACGGGCCCTCAGAGTTCTGGCTGCGGGGGCCGTCCTGGTGGGGGTTGGGGGATCCGACCCCGGGAGGGGGCCTCCACTATGGCCTGGCCCGCGATTGGGGCATACCGATCGGTGGGTGGTCTAGTTACGTGGGGGGGGGGGCTATGTTCCTCCACACCGGGCCCCTGTAGTGCTCTGCCATATTGCCCGGGGTCCAGCACGGAGATGGGAACCCAGGCACATGCCCGGACTTGCGCCAGCCGTGGTGCGCATGTGCAGACTCGCGGCGGCCATGGCGCGCCGGTTTTGGGTGCTGGAGCTGCGGCCACCATTCCGCGCCGTACTAGCCCCCTAGAAAGGGGTGAATACCTGCCACTTGAGCCCCGTCGACACCGGAATGGCTCGCGCCGCTTTTCAAGCCGGTGTCAGAACTTGCCCGCGGGATTGGAGAATTCTGGCCCAAACGTGGAATCAACTGATTCGTAGTCAGACGCATTTTCCATTGTGCCGCTGGCCTATGGCTTCTTCTGAAGGCACTGACTTCTTGCTGGGTATGGATTCATGGACATCTACCAAAACTTTGCCAAGAAGCCCTTGTCGACTTGAAGTGTTGGCTGGCAGGGAAGGGGCATCGCAGTGCAGCCCAACCTGGTGTCAACTGGCAGATCCAAACATGCACTTGCAGTAGTGACCTTCAGACGGAAATTGTGAACGGGAACCTTAAACGTGGTGCTGAGGCTAATAACAGCACACTAGCCGTGCTCAACGACTCCAGCACAAACATGGACTGGGCTTGAAAAACCTCTTGTGTACAGCTCAGCTACACATTCATTTAAACAATCAAGCAGTAGATGAAGGCCACAAATCACATTTTCGAATCAAAATGGCCGACAGATAGCAGCTTTTAAAAAAAAGTTCAGAATTATGACGTTTTCCACCGACCGAGACTCGAATGTTATTTCTGTAGGATTAAGAACTCTTCCATTTGGCGTACCCTTTGCCAGCTCCAAAAAAGAGTTCGCTGGATAAAGCCCCTCACCGTGCCTAATAATTCACGGAACTCCAATCTCTCATCACAATGTATGTTAATAGGGAATATAGTCAATAGAAAATGAGATAGGAGCAGTGATGGGATGATGGTTCTCACTGGAACGACGGAGGTTGAGGGGCGACCTGATAGAGGTCTACAAAATTATGAGGGGCATAGACAGAGTGGATAGTCAGAGGCTTTTTCCCAGGGTAGAGGGGTCAATTACTAGGGGGCATAGGTTTAAGGTGCAAGGGACAAGGTTTAGAGGAGATGTACAAGGCAAGTTTTTTACACAGAGGGTAGTGGGTGCCTGGAACTCGCCGCCGGAGGAGGTAGTGGAAGCAGGGACTATAGTGACATTTAAGGGGAATCTTGACAAATACATGAATAGGATGGGAATAGAGGGATACGGACCCAGGAAGTGTAGAAGATTTTAGTTTAGACGGTGATGCACTATCAATTACGACGAGGTGAGAGTAGAGTGTAATCGAGGCTTTGTTACGCAGAGATGTGTAGCTTCCCTCAGCTGCTGTCAAAATGGCTGCAGCTCGGAGAGCCCACACATTTATACTCCGCCTACTGGGCGGAGCCAGGCAGGCAGGGATCTACCCCCGTACCTGTAGTACAGGAGCCTTACCGTAATACACCTCATATGCGATATATATACAACAGTGGTGATTACCACATTCACCCCCTGTTAAAAAGGAGTCCAGCGGGGGTGGTAAGACTAGTTACACGTATCGGTTAACATTTTAGGAAATGTTTACAAATTCAGACGATCGGGCGCCTTGATCCTCCGCTGTGAGCGCCGCAGTCCCGGTGGTGATGCAGGTATCGGTTCGGTCGCCGGTGACTCCGGGAGCGTGTCGACCTCATCTTCATCCCCGGGTGGGACCAAGCGGAGGATGGATCATCCTGGAGCGGGGTCTGTGGTGAGGTACGCTGGGGGGAGGAAGGTTGGTGCCGGGGCAGAGGGGGTGGGGGTGGGGGAGGGGTGGGGTGGGGACCCAGCTGGCACCAGGTCCCTGAGGGAGACTGTGTCGTGGCGGTGTGGCGGAGTTTGGAAAGGTTAGCGTCGTGGTCCTGCTGGTCGTGGCCACAGATGGTGACTTTATCCAGGTACGGGTAAGTGGCCCGCAGTCCATACCGGTCAACCATTCGGTCCATCTCCCGTTGGAAGACCGAGACCCCATTAGTGACGCTGAAGGGAACCCTAAGGAAGTGGTAAAGGCGGCTGTCCGCTTCAAACGCGGTGTACGGGCGGTCTGCCTTGCGAATGGGGAGCTGGTGGTAGGCAGTTTCAGGTCCACTGTTGAGAAGACCCGGTACTGTGCAATCGGATTGACCATATCAGATATGCGTGGGAGGGGGTACGCGTCGAGCTGCGTGTACTGATTGATGGTCTGACTGTAGTCAACGACCATCCTGTTTTTCTCCCCAGTTTTCACAACTACCACTTGGGCTCTCCATGGGCTGTTGCTGACCTCGATAATGCCTTCCTGTAGCAGCTGCTGGACCTCAGACCTGATGAAGGTCCTGTCCTGGGCACTGTACCGTCTGCTCCTGGTGACGACGGGTTTGGGAACAGAGAAGGCGGGTCGACCTTAAGGGTCGTGAGACCGCAGACAGTAAGGGGTGGTAGGGGCTCGCCAAATTTCATGGTTAGACTTTGGAGGTTGCACTGGAAGTACAGGCCGAGTAGCAGGGCAGCGCAGAGGTTGGGGAGGACGGAGAGCAGGAAGCCGCTGAACTCTACGCCCTGGATGGTGAGGGTGGCGGTGCTGTACCCCCGGATCGCCACGGAGTGGGATCCGGAGGCCAGGGAGATTTTCTGGTTAATTGGGTGCACCGTGAGGGTGCAGCACCGTGCCATATCGGGGTGGATGAAGCTCTAAGTGCTCCCGGAGTCCAGAAGGCATGATGTCTTGTGCCCATTGACCTTCACTATCGTCGACGTGGTCGCGAGGTTGTGCGGTTGGGACTAATCGATCGTGATGGAGGCGAGACGCGGCTGGTGTTGGAAGGCCGCTGGCTGGTCGGCGGCGGTTGCAGGCGATGAGCGGCCCGATGAGGAGCCCGATCAGCAGGGGTCCTGAGGCAGGGAAGATGGCAGCGCCCACGGGGCGCATGTGGCAGGTGACGTTAAAGATGGCGGCACCCACGGGCCGCACGAGGCCTGATGAGGGGAAGATGGCGGCGCCCACAGGCCGCACGTGTCCTGAGGTGAAGAAGATGGCGGCGCCCAGGGGTCGCACATGGGGGGTGCAGGGACAATGGGCCTGGTTACAGTGGCGATCGAGCAAGCCTGGCACACAGCCGCAAAATGTCCTTTCTTCCCACAGGCGTTCCAGAGCGTGCTCCGTGCCGGGCAGCGCTGCCGTGGTGTTTTGTCTATCCGCAGAAGTAGCACTTGGGTCCCCTGGGGTTGGTTAGCATGCAGGCTTGGGGTTGGCTGGGGGCGGTCGCTGGTGGGGTCCACAATGGGGTGTTCTCTGGTGGGGTCCATGATGCCCGGGGGGGGCGCCGTGTGGTCGGGGGCGTACGCCTGTACATTACGGGAGGCAACTGTTAGTGAGATCGAGGGTTTCTTGGTCGCCGCGAGGTCGAGGGTAGCCCCTTCTAAGAGGTGCTCGCGGATGTACGCTGACCCTATGCCCATAACGAAAGCGTCTCTAATTAGGAGTTCAGAATGTTCAATGGCCAAACGGCCTGGCAATCACAGCCCATCACCAGGGCGTGCAGGGCATGCCAGAAACCTTCCACAGACTTACCGGGTAGTTGATGCTTCGTGGACAGTAGGTGCCTGGCGTAGATTTTGTTGGTCTGCTGAGTGTAGTTCTCCCTCAGTAGATCCATGGCCTCAGCGTAGGTAAGCGCGTCCCGGATGAGGGGAACGTTATGGGAGCTCAGCCGTGTATACAGGATCTGGAGTTTCTGTGCCTCTGAGGGTGGTTCTGTTGGAGAACCGATGTAGGCTTCAAAGCAAGCTAGCCAATGGGCGAAGGACGACTTGGCGTTGTCTGCTTGAGGGTGCAGCTGAAGGTGATCATGCTTGATGCGGAGATCCATCGTTGTAAAATCTCTGCTTAATAAATTGATGCACTATCAATTACGACGAGACGAGAGTAGAGTGTAATCGAGGCTTTATTATGCAGAGATGTGTAGCTTCACGCAGCTGCTGCTAAAATGGCTGCAGCTCGGAGAGCCCACACATTTATACTCCGCCTACTGGGTGGAGCCAGCAGGCAGGGATCTACCCCCGAACCTGTAGTACAGGAGCCTTACCGTATTACATCTCGTATGTGATATATACAACAGTAGACTACCACAGACAGGCGGCACGGTCAGCGCAGGCTTGGAGGGCCGAAGGGCCTGTTCCTGTGCTGTACTTTTCTTTGTTCTTTGATCTTTGAAACGTGATGAGTATTAGGCCTGACTTTAGTTCCAAACTTGTAAGTTGTTGACCTGTGCAATTTTATTATTACATTTGTTTTGAGTGCATCAATATCAGGAGGGGACACAATTTGGCTCACCTGCATGGCATTATTGTCAAATAGAATCACAGCACTGAGTGTCAAAGTTGTTGTGAAAACTGAACATTTCTAAGAGATGATGGGAGGCTAGAAGATAAGAATTAAGAGCAGCAGTCAGCCATTTGGCCCCTCAAGCCTGCTCCACCATTCAGTAAATCATAGCTGATCTGATTATGGCCCTAATTCCACTTTCCTGCTGATCCTCATAACCTTTGATTGTTTTGTATGCCAAGTTCGATATGGGCAGTGAGGGAAACTGTGGGATTGTACCACAGAAACGATGCCTTCAAGAGATGAGGACATTTTTATTTTTGCAGCTCGTATCATAGAATCACAGCAAGGTTGTGGTGATATGATCTGCATACCTGTCTGCCATTGGGCCAGAACGTCGGCTTACCATTGGCCCTGGTCGGTCATGTGCCTCTCGACCGATTGGCCGGGAGGCTGAGTTAACCACGCCTCTATTAACGAGGTATAAATGGTCAGACGCCTGACGATCGTCCTTTCCATTGTAGACGATCGCAGAGCTGTGTTCTAGTCTATTAAAGCCGGACTGTGGTAAATCACTCGCCTCGCGTACAATTGATGGTACATCAAAGGTTACGACACAGGAAGATGTCATTTAGCCCAATCGTGTCTGACCCTGCTGGAAAAAGAGTTGTTGCCCACTCCAATGTCGCCTTCCACCTTCATGTTGCAGCTGTACAGGATCTTAGTTAGGCCTCATTTGGAATATTGTGTCCATTTCTGGTCGCCACATTACCAGAAGGATGTGGATGCTTTGGTGAGGGTACAGAAGCGGTTTACTTGGATGTTGCCTGGTATGGAGGGCATTAACTATGTGGAGAGGTCAGATAAACTCGGCCTGTTCTCACTGGAACGACAAAGGTTGTGAGCCGGTTGTGAGAGGTCTACAGGATTATGAGTGGAATGGACAGAATGGACAGTCAGATGCTCATTCCTAGGGGAGGAGAGTCAAATACTCAGGAACATATGTTTAAAGTGCATGCAGAAAAGTTTAGAACAGATGTGCGAAGCAAGTGTTTCACACAGAGGGTGGTAAATCTATGGAACAGGCTGCCTGGGGAAGTGGTAGGAGTGGGTACGATAGCGGCATTTAAGGGGCATCTAGACAAATATATGAATAGGGTGGGAATGGAAGGATACGGACTCTGTAAATGCATACGGTTTCAGTTTAGGCAGGTACCATGGTTGGCACAGGCTTGGAGGTCCGAACGGCCTGTTCTTGTGCTGTATTGTTCTTTGTTCTTTGCTCCAGCATCCTTGCTGGCTATAGCATTTCAGGCCTAAACGCAGGTACATTTTAAATGGGATTGACGGTTCATGCCTCAACCACTAATCAATAGGAATAGTTTGTGTTGCTGTGCACATGTTGGAAGAGGAAAAATAATTGTTTTACTGTATCTCGACACAAATTCAGAAGTATTCTAAACCTGCTTAATTAGATCAACTAGCATAACTTCAAAACGAAATGCACAGCGAGTTTGTCAGCCTCTCGAAATCACCAATAATGTTACATGGTTGCAGAAGCATCCGTAATTCACTTCAGTACACATCCAGATTCCATGGCAATGGAATCAGAGTTGGAGCAATGGAAGTTGACAATGTTTTTGAAAATGTTAAATCTCAGAAAAAAAAAATAGAAGCAGGTCAACTGTGGTTTCGGAAAAACACAATAAAAACAGAAGCTATCTGCGAGCTATTGGCTCAGAGAATTGCATAGTGCAATTCGACCTTAAACTTGGACTAAAATTTTTTCTTCAGTGCTTTAAGAGGAGCCATTAGCCGCCCACCCATAAATCAGTTACAATTGTTGTGGTTCTGAAAACCATGCCAATATTAACAGCAACGGTCAGATAGATCAAGGTCCGTACCGTACTGGCATGCAAAGATTTTTCTTCGCCATTTCTGAAGCCTCTCTGCACTTGTTTAAAAGGGGTCGGCAAAATGCTTTTAACTGTTGTCAGCAACCCCAATTCTCTTACACTTTGTAGGCTGTGGGCTTGCAGTTCTTTTAATAGTCCAAAATCTCTCAGACATCCACTGCAAGACCCAGCAGAGAAATTAAATTTCCTCAAAATAGTCGACAGATTAGCTGCCGCATCTCCACTGATATTAAATATGTAAAAAAAAATCCACACTTTTTCATGAGCTTTTACTTCATTTTGTTATGAATTTCGCAACTACAGTATGATTAATAGTTCCTCTGTGTATCCTATGGAACACAATCATAACCTCTTTATGGGAATAGACTGTAGAAAACCCAGCTGTCCTTAGAACAAAAAAGGCTAGGATTTGATAGGGGTCTCTAAAATTGTGAAACATTTGACAAAGTAAATTGGCAAAACCTTTTCTATTGGTTGATGAGTCAGTAGGGTGATATAGGACTGGATTCTCCGCACCCCGACATCGCGTTCAGAAATGGGGCGGAGAATTTGTTTTTCTGTAAGAAATCGGGACCGCCGCCAGTTCCACTATTCTCCGCCCCCTGAAAAGCGGCATAGTCATGGAGTATGCCATGCTGAGTATCTACCGCCTCAGGCCATTGCCTGAGTCCCGCCCCGCTATTCTCTGTCCCTGACCAGCCGAATTCCCGACGGCACGGTTCTAATCTGGTTCTGCCGATCGGGAATCTCGCGTGGCGGCTGCGGACCCAGTCCGGGACCGCCACAGTCGTGAGATGGCCAATCGGAGGGCAGGGGGAGCCTCATTCGGGACTGGGGGCTATGTGTGCGGGCAGTCCGGGTCAGGCGAGCGGTCGATATGGGGCACTATTTCGGTGGGCCAGGTCCGCGGGCTGAGTCCGCCATGGAGCACGGCGCAGCCGCTGGAGGCCGCCGTCATGCGCATCCGCGGCGGCCTCTGACCCAGAAGCTGCGAGCTCTATGACAGCTGCCTGATAGCCCCCTGCAAGATAGTGAATCTGTGGCCTTTTGACGCCAGTTTTCCTGGCATAAAAGATCACAGTTTTCACGCCAGCGTGGGGACATAGTCCTAAAAATGGAGAATCCAGCCCGTATTCTTTTCAGATCTTCACTGAATTAAACAAAAGCAGAGGTTAAGAGAGAGTAATTTGTGTAGAGGGCGGGTCAAGAGGCGGGGTGGGTGGGGGGGATCCAACCATTGATCCAACCCTTGATTTCTATTTAAATGTTAAAATCTCAATTCTATTTACCGGTAATTGTGAACACGTAAGGAGAACAATAGTTAGGTTTCAACTTGGATCAATAGGGAGATGGCAGCCCAAGAATTGCTTTACTGCTCCATTTACAGCAGGAGTCTGCTCACTGTCACCACCAAGGGGCCGAGCGCTGGGCGGTGAATCCCCACATTCTTCAAGGTAATGGACACTTTTAGACCCCAAAGACGGGCGATTAGGTGAATTGGACATTCTGAATTCTCCCTCAGTGTAGCCGAACAAGCTCTGGAGTGTGGTGAATGGGGGACTTTCACAGTGACTTCATTGCAGTGTTAATTAATGTAAGCCTACTTGTGACACCATCTCCCTATTGATCCAAGTTGAAACCTAACTATTGTTCTCCTTACGTGTTCACAATTACCGGTAAATAGAATTGAGATTTTAACATTTAAGTGGGATGGCAGGGAAGGTAGTGCAATGTTCCTCCTGCAGGATGTTTGAGGTGAGGGATGCTGTTAGTGTCCCTGCTGATTTTACCTGCAGGAAGTGCAGCCAGCTCCAGCTCCTACAAGACCGAGTTATGGTACTGGAGCTGGAGTTGGATGAACTTCGGATCATTCGGGAGGCAGAGGTGGTCATAGATAGGAGCTTCAGGGAAGTAGTTACACCAAAGACTGGAGATAGATGGGTAACTGTAAGAGGGACTGGGAAGAAGCAGACAGTGCAGGGACCCCCTGCGGTCGTTCCCCTGAGTAACAAGTATACCGTTTTGGATACTTGTGGGGGGGCCGACTTACCAGGGGTAAGCCATGGGGTGCGGAACTCTAGCACGGAGTCTGTCCCTGTTGCTCAGAAGGGAAGGGGGGAGAGGAGCAGAGCATTAGTAATTGGGGACTCAATAGTCAGGGGCACAGATAGGAGATTTTGTGGGAGCGAGAGAGACTCACGTTTGGTATGTTGCCTCCCAGGTGCAAGGGTAAGTGATGTCTCGGATCGTGTTTTTCGGGTCCTTAAGGGGGAGGGGGAGCAGCCCCAAGTCGTAGTCCACATTGGCACTAACGACATAGGTAGGAAAGGGGACAAGGAAGTCAGGCAGGCCTTTAGGGAGCTAGGATGGAAGCTCAGAGCGAGAACAAACAGAGTTGTTATCTCTGGGTTGTTGCCCGTGCCACGTGATAGTGAGACGAGGAATAGGGAGAGAGAGCAATTAAACACGTGGCTACAGGGATGGTGCAGGCGGGAGGGATTCAGATTTCTGGATAACTGGGGCTCTTTCTGGGGAAGGTGGGACCTCTATAGACAGGATGGTCTACATCTGAACCTAAGGGGCACCAATATCCTGGGGGGGAGATTTGTTAGTACTCTTTGGGGGGGTTTAAACTAATTCAGCAGGGGCATGGGAACCTGGATTGTAGTTTTGGGGTGCGAGAGATTGAGAGTAGAGAGGTCAGGAGCACAGATTTGACTTCGCAGTAGGGCGGCAGTGTTCAGGTAGGTGGTTTGAAGTGTGTCTATTTCAATGCCAGGAGTATACGAAATAAGGTAGGGGAACTGGCAGCATGGGTTGGTACCTGGGACTTCGATGTTGTGGCCATTTCAGAGACATGGATAGAGCAGGGACAGGAATGGTTGTTGCAGGTTCCGGGGTTTAGGTGCTTTAGTAAAGTCAGAGAAGGGGGCAAAAGAGGGGGAGGTGTGGCGCTGCTAGTCAAGGACAGTATTACGGTGGCAGAAAGGGTGCAAGATGGGGACTCTTCTTCCGAGGTAGTATGGGCTGAGGTTAGAAACAGGAAAGGAGAGGTCACCCTGCTGGGAGTTTTCTATAGGCCACCTAATAGTTCTAGAGATGTAGAGGAAAGGATGGCAAAGATGATTCTAGAAAAGAGCGAAAGTAACAGGGTAGTTGTTATGGGAGACTTTAACTTTCCTAATATTGACTGGAAAAGATATAGTTCGAGTACATTGGATGGGTCGTTCTTTGTACAATGTGTGCAGGAGGGTTTTCTGACACAATATGTTGACAGGCCAACAAGAGGTGAGGCCACTTTGGATTTGGTTTTGGGTAATGAACCAGGCCAGGTGTTAGATCTGGAGGTAAGTGAACACTTTGGAGACAGTGACCACAATTCGGTGACCTTTACATTAGTGATGGAAAGGGATAAGTATACCCCGCAGGGCAAGAGTTATAGATGGGGGAAGGGCAATTATGATGCCATTAGACATGACTTAGGATGTGTAGGTTGGAGAAGTAGGCTGCAAGGGTTGGGCACACTGGATATGTGGAGCTTGTTCAAGGAACAGCTCTTGCGTGTTCTTGATCAGTACGTACCAGTCAGACAGGGAGGAAAGGGTAGAGCGAGGGAACCGTGGTTTACCAAAGAAGTGGAATCTCTTGTTAAGAGGAAAAAGGAGGCCTATGTGAAGATGAGGCGTGAAGTTTCAGTTGGGGCGCTTGATAGTTACAGGGAAGCGAGGAAGGATCTAAAGAGAGAGCTAAGACGAGCAAGGAGGGGACATGAGAAGTCTTTGGCAGGTAGGATCAAGGAAAACCCAAAAGCTTTCTATAGGTATGTCAGGAATAAAAGAATGACTAGGGTAAGAGCAGGGCCAGTCAAGGACAGTGGTGGGAAGTTGTGTGTGGAGGCTGAGGAGATAAGCGAGATACTAAATGAATACTTTTTGTCAGTATTCACTCAGGAAAAAGATAATATTGTGGAGGAGAATGCTGAGACCCAGGCTATTAGAATAGATGGCATTGAGGTGAGTAGGGAAGAAGTGTTGGCAATTCTGGACAAGGTGAAAATAGATAAGTCCCCGGGGCCTGATGGGATTTATCCTAGGATTCTCTGGGAAGCCAGGGAAGAGATTGCTGAGCCTTTGGCTTTGATTTTTAGGTCATCATTGGCTACAGGAATAGTGCCAGAGGACTGGAGGATAGCAAATGTGGTCCCTTTGTTCAAGAAGGGGAGTAGAGATAACCCCGGTAACTATAGGCCGATGAGCCTAACATCTGTGGTGGGTAAAGTCTTGGAGAGGATTATAAAAGATACGATTTATAATCATCTAGATAGGAATAATATGATTAGGGATAGTCAGCATGGTTTTGTGAAGGGTAGGTCATGCCTCACAAACCTTATCGAGTTCTTTGAGAAGGTGACTGAACAGGTGGACGAGGGTAAAGCAGTTGATGTGGTGTATATGGATTTCAGTAAAGCGTTTGATAAGGTTCCCCACGGTCGGTTATTGCAGAAAATACGGAGGCTGGGGATTGAGGGTGATTTAGAGATGTGGATCAGAAATTGGCTAGTTGAAAGAAGACAGAGAGTGGTGGTTGATGGGAAATGTTCAGAATGGAGTTCAGTTACGAGTGGCGTACCACAGGATCTGTTCTGGGGCCGTTGCTGTTTGTCATTTCTATAAATGACCTAGAGGAGGGAGCAGAAGGATGGGTAAGTAAATTTGCAGACGACACTAAAGTCGGTGGAGTTGTAGACAGTGCGGAAGGATGTTGCAGGTTACAGAGGGACATAGATAAGCTGCAGAGCTGGGCTGAGAGGTGGCAAATGGAGTTTAATGTGGAGAAGTGTGAGGTGATTCACTTTGGAAAGAATAACAGGAATGCGGAATATTTGGCTAATGGTAAAATTCTTGGTAGTGTGGATGAGCAGAGGGATCTCGGTGTCCATGTACATAGATCCCTGAAAGTTGTCACCCAGGTTGATAGGGTTGTGAAGAAGGCCTATGGTGTGATGGCCTTTATTGGTAGAGGGATTGAGTTCCGGAGCCATGAGGTCATGTTGCAGTTGTACAAAACTCTAGTACGGCCGCATTTGGAGTATTGCGTACAGTTCTGGTCGCCCCATTATAGGAAGGATGTAGAAGCTTTGGAACGGGTGCAGAGGAGATTTACCAGGATGTTGCCTGGTATGGAGGGAAAATCTTATGAGGAAAGGCTGATGGACTTGAGGTTGTTTTCGTTAGAGAGAAGAAGGTTAAGAGGTGACCTAATAGAGGCATACAAAATGATCAGAGGGTTAGATAGGGTGGACAGCGAGAGCCTTCTCCCGCGGATGGAGGTGGCTATCACGAGGGGACATAGCCTTAAATTGAAGGGTAATAGATATAGGACAGAGGTCAGAGGTGGGTTTTTTACGCAAAGAGTGGTGAGGCCGTGGAATGCCCTACCTGCAACAGTAGTGAACTCGCCAACATTGAGGGCATTTAAAAGTTTATTGGATAAGCATATGGATGATAAGGGCATAGTGTAGGTTAGATGGCCTTTAGTTTTTTTCCATGTCGGTGCAACATTGAGGGCCGAAGGGCCTGTACTGCGCTGTATCGTTCTATGTTCTATGACACTAATAAAATTTATTGTCATTATTATTACAAATCACGGTCGGTTTTAGGACAGATTTGGGGAGAATGTTCAGCATTCATATGCTCCACAATTTCAGCAAGCGCTTGAGAGGTAAGTCTCTGGTGATCATTGTGGGACCAGGGGCGGCATGGTGGCGCAGTGGTTAGCACTGCTGCCTCACACCGCCGAGGACCCGGGTTCAGTCCCAGCCCCAGGTTCACTGTCCGCATGGAGTTTGCAGATTCACCCCGTGTTTGCGTGGGTCTCACCCACACAACCCAAAGATGTGCAGGGTAGGTGGTTTGGCCGCGCTAAATTGCCCCTTAATTGGAAAAATTTTAAAAATTAAAATAAAATAACATTTTTGCCAAAAAAAAATTTAAAATCTTTGTGGGGCCAGGGGGAGCTGGAGTATCCCTCTGGGGTGCACAAATATAACATACGCTGCTCCACATTTCCCTCCTAAATGCCTCAATGTGCACAGACACCACGACCAATGCCACCTGCCTTAACCCAGGCTGGTTTGGCCCAACTTTCCTCGGTGTGGTGATATGCCTGTAAGCAATATTGTAGATGGCTGATGGTGCGATCTCTAACCAGCAGGTTTTGGTACAGACCCATCATGCGGTCCTCCAGGCAGTGGTCATGTGACAAGGCACTTAGATATAAGTGATCAGCAGATCAGCATGCGGTGATCAGCAGATCATTATAAGACGTACAAGAGGACAGATGTGCACAAGGGGTAGTTCCAGAGGAGTACAAAGAAACTCAATGATAACTTGCTCTGTAACAGATCATTATCTTACCATGTGTGATTTAATAAAGAACCTGGTTTGGACAAGTCACAAGTCGTTTGATACACTCCTTGCTAGACATCGAACACCGAACACAACATGGTACCAAGGGTGCTGAAGATTTAAAGATAACAACGGCAGTGACAAAGTTAAAATTAGGCGGAGAGACCAATCTGGTGAACTGCAGCCTGTGGTGACTCAACGCACTAGAAGATGCTGGAGCGAGAGATGGAAGGACTGAAAGTCCCCCACCAGCTTCTGATTTCCTGTAATGTAGTTGAAAACTGGCGGCTCTTCAAGCAGCAGTTAAACCTCAATGTTTCGGCCCTAGGCCTGAAGGCACGGCCTGATGAAAGGCGAATAGCGATGCTGCTAATGGTGGCAGGTCCACAAGCAATTGAACTGTACAATACATTTGCATTCGACAATGAGGAGGATAGCAAGAGATACAATGAAGTAATTTGGTACTTTGATCGGCATTGCTCCCTCAAAAAGAATGAGACATTTGAGAGATACATGTTCCGTGCGCGTACCCAAAAACCTGGTGAATGGCTCAGCAGTTTTGTCACGGACCTGAGGCTGAAGGCCCAGTCATGCAACTTCAGTAGCCTGAAATTTTCGCTCATCCGCAACCAAATTGTTTTTGATGTAGCTAACGATAAGCTTCGGGAGAGGTTGGTGCGGGAGGAAGATTTGGTACTGGAACAAGCAATAAAGGTTTTCCAGATGAGCGAGGTAGACACTTGGGTCTTTTCACCCACAGTCTGCCAGGGTCACAGTAATGAAGCCCAGCTCTCAAAATGGACCAGGCCTCCCGCTGCCTCCAGGAGTTGATCAGCCTGTCTAACCTGCGCCCAGTTGGGGAGAAACATTGGCATAAACAGGAGAGAGAGAGAAAAAGGAAGTTCTGAGGCAGAAAAGATGAAAGAGTATGAGAGCAAAAAGAGAAAAATAGAATGTTAAGATAGAAAATAATGTAAAAATCTTTAGAAATGCATGGGTGCTTATAATGCTAGTTTCCTGCAAGAATCTTGGTGTATAGAAAGGGGGCACTTCTTCTCCCACCCCCATCTTGATCTCGCTATCAATTAGAATTGGCAGATGGGGCTTCTGAACGTAGCCCATTTCCATGGTTACCAACGGAAGTACAATTATTTGCAGCAGATGTCAAGTAAGCTTTGTGCCAATAGGTATTCGGCCTCATTGACTTCTTCATTCGTCATTATTGGCTGGTAAACCTCTCTCTTTTGTATTTTGATCATCTGCACCACGGCAGCTGAGGATGCAGCAAAGCAACTTCGGGAGCGATACACCGCCTGTGTTGTGCCCGGATGGTGGCGTGACATGGCCGGTAGATGCCGGGAGATCCTTCTTTCGGGATCTACCTGGCTAGTCATGCCTTATGAGATCCAACGTGACCTCGCATGACTAAATGATCTGAATCCCACCCATTGTGGGCGGGGTCACTATTTTACAAATAGTTAGAGTGAGGCAGCTGGTCAGTGCCAGCCTCCACAACGGGGGATGAAATGGAACAGCACTTGTGGGAGGTCTCTCATGGGGTTTGAAGGCCCCAGTTGGTTGACCTCTGGGCAGGATGGCATCCTGGCATGGCTGGTGCCACCTTGGCCATGCCACCTGCGCAACAGCCCGGCACTGCCAGGTGGCAATGCCAAGGTGCCCGGCTGAAATTTTCCAGCGCTGGGCTGGGAGGGGGGGTGCCCTGCGCATGTATGGTGGGGCCCGAGGACCCCTTATAGGGGAGTTGGGGGAGGTTTGGGGGTCATGTCGGGGAGAGGGGGGCGGGGGGGGGGGTTGAGAGATCCGGAGGCCATTTACAAATGGCATCCTGATTTCCTGCACTGAGGAGTCCGGGCGGGTGGAGTTCCTCAGTGCAGGAAACAGGACTAAGTGCGGCCCGGGGGCAGAGGGAGGGGTGGGGAGGGGAGGGGGGGGGGGGGGGTCCCCCCGCTGAGGCCACAAATTGAACCAGAGTCCTGATAGATAGCCGCCGAAACATGCTTATCAGAGGACCCTGTTCCAATTCTGTTAGATCGGGCCCTTAGAATCTACAGAATCCCTACACTGCAGAACAAAGAAGATTACACAGGAAGAGGCCCTTCGACTCTCCAAGCCTGCGCCCACCATGGTACCTATCTAAACTAAAACCATCTGCACTTACAGAGTCCATATCCTTCCATTCCCACCCTATTCATATATTTGTCCAGATGCCCCTTAAATGCCGTTATCGTACCTGCTCCCACCACCGACCCAGGCGCGTTCCATATATTTACCACCCTCTGTGTAAAATACTTGCCTTGTACATCAGTTCTAAACTTTTCCCTACGCACTTTAAACCTATGTCTCCTAGTACTTGACTCTCCTACCCTTGGAAAGAGCATCTGATCATCCACTCTGTCTATGCCACTCATTATCTTGTAGACCTCTATCAGGTCGCCTCTCAGCCTCCGTAATTCCAGTGAGAACAGACCGAGTTTATCTGACCTCTCCTCATAGCTATGCCCTCTGTACCAGGCAACATCCTAGTAAACCACTTCTGTACCCTCCCCAAAGCATCCACATCCTTCTGGTAGTGTGGCGACCAGGATTGGACACAATATTCCAAATTACATAGAATTACATAGAATTTACAGTGCAGAAGGAGGCCATTTAGCCCATTGAGTCTGCAATGGCCCTTGGAAAGAGCCCCTCCACTTAAGCCCCACACCTCCACCCTATCGCTGTAACCCAGTAACCCCACTTAACCTTATTGGACATTCAGAGAAATTTTAGCATGGCCAATCCACCTAACCTGCACATCTTTGGACTTTGGGACGAAACCGGAGCACCCGGAGGAAACCCACGCAGACACGGGGAGAAAGTGCAGACTCCGCACAGACGGTGACCCAGCGAGGGAATCGAACCTGGGACCGTGGCGCTGTGAAGCAACCGTGCTAACCACTGTGCTACCATGCTGCCCTTGCGAGGCCAAATGAGGCCTAACGAAGGTCCTGTACAGCTGCAACATGACTTGCCAATTTTTATATTCAGTGCCCCGACCGATGTAGGCCAGCATGCTCTTGACCACCTTATCCACATGCGTTGCCACTTACAGTGATTGGTGGACAAGCACACCCAGATCTCTCTGCCTGTCAGTACTTGCAAGAGTTCTACCATTTACTGTGTAATTCCTACATGCATTGGACCTTCCAAAGTGCATTACTTCACACTTGTCCAAATTAAACTCCATCTGCCATTTCTCCGCCCATCTCTTCAACCAGTTTATATCCTGCTGTATCCTTCTGACAATCCTCTTCACTATCTGCAACTCCACCAATTTTTGTGTCGTCTGTGAACTTACTAATCAGACCAGCTACATTTTCTTCCCAATCATTTATGTACACCATGAACAACAAAGGCCCCAGAATTGATCCCTATGGAACGCTGCAAGTCACAGCCTTCCATTCAGAAAAGCACCCTTCTGCTCCTGCCCTCTGTCTACTGTGCCCAAGCCAGTTCTGTATCCAACTTGCCAGCTCTCCTCTGATCCCATGAAAATTCACCTTTTGTACCAGTCTGCCGTGAGGTACCATGTCAAAGGCTTTACTGAAGTCCATGTATACAACATCTACTGCGTGTCCCTCATCTATCATCTTGTCACTTCCTCGGAAAACCCGATCAAATCCAAAGGAGGCCATTTGGTCCATCGAACCTGCACTAACGTTCCACACAGACATTCACCCAAGGCTGAACTTGGGTCCCTGGCACTGTGAGGTAGCAGTGCTAACCACTGTGCCATCGTGCCATTCACTTCATGTGACTGTTTTACAACCCTTAACATTATGACATATCATGCTTATAGTAATATTGAAATGGGTGCTTTATCAAATCCGTAATGACATTGTGGTTTCTATGGAGAGGCTATCATGTCTGACAGAGGTAAAGAGATTTGATCCCATATTTGGAGAATAATTAGTGATGATGGCGGCTGTCATGGATGTGGTGTGCACTCCTATGTGACAAATCTCATAGACCTGGATTGCCAATGTGATAGAGAGCCTCTCCATTGCGATAAAAATGGCAGGATGCTGAAATCCAAAAGTCCCATCCCCGAACACGGCACTTGCCATTTTTATGGCGGTGGGAATGGGCTGGGTTGGCATTTGTGAACGTACATTTCACAGAAGCAGCTGCCTATAGAGATCAACAGCTGCCTCCACTCATGTGTGGTTTTGGTGTGAGAGGTGTCTCAAATTACTACTGGTAGGAGCAGGTCTGAATTTTATACATTCATTTGGATAACCAAGATACCCTATGGAGAGGTAAGGTACTCCTTTGGCAATGGTCCCGTGGCATGGTTGGCAGAGGTCACGTGTCTTTTGGGGGTGGTCATGTGACCTTTGGGTGAGGTCAGGTGACCTTTGTGATTTCTAAAAGTAGGCATGAATGTAGATAAACAATGTGTAAACTACCTGCAACTGTTTAAAAAAACTGCCAGATGACAATATCAAGTCTCAAGGTGAATTATCAAAGGGGGTGGTCAATCTGTCAAAGCATTTAAAACCTCTTCCTTTTAACTCGGGGTGGGGGGGGGGGGGGGGGGAGTGAGAGATGAAACATGATTGCTTGCTCCGTCACTCTGTCAGTTGATATAAGCCTTAAGGTTTCTACTCCCTGACTGGTGCTGCATGACTTATTTCACAAGCATCAATTATTACTGTAATTTCACAGTTTGATTGAAACTCCAAGTTGTTATGGACTCTATGAAGAGGGACGATCAAGTCCATTGCTTGTTTCTATCAAGGATTACGCAATTGAATGAAATGTTTGTTCTTTCAACAAAAAATTAGTTGAATAAATGCAAATGTGGTAAATGTGTTTTTTTGAGTGTTTTTTTAAATAATAAAGTCTGCAATAGATGTTTTATTTAATTTAATCTGAGCATGGATCCCGAGGTCTACTCATGTTGGATACTGAGTGAGTAGGTGTGAGAGAAAAGGTTGAGAAGTTGGGGTAATGGGTTATCTTTAGTTGCCACTAATTTGCCACAGGGTCTATAAGGGCCATGGGGATATGTGGAGCATAGTTTATTGTGGAGAGTAGGAGGGGGCCATGTGAGTGGACAGAGGAGTATAGGTGAGCATGGAGAGTTTGATGGGTCACAGAGGTAGGTGGGGACAGGAGTTGGCATGGATGGGATGTGGGAAGCATGTGGGGATGTGAGGGGTGAGGGCTGGAAGGATTTTCTCATTTTATTACTTTTTCAAATAAATCTTGGACATAGGGCTGGAGCACAGAGGCAGTCTTTTTTCCCAGCTCGTCTCTTCACCCAGCATCCTTCACATTTGTCCTGGGATCGCCTGGCCCAACTCCCAGGGAATTCCACCGCCCCAGAACAAAGATCCAACCTTCCATGTCACTCATCTTCCAGAACAGCTTTATGGAGCCAGGAAATGTCCCGACTCTGCACTCTTGAATGAAAATCTAGGCCTATGAGTTTGATCGCGGCATGTGGCATGGTGGTTAGCACTGGGACTGCGGCACTGAGAACCTGGGTTCGAATCCCGGCCCTGGGTCACTGTCCATGTGGAGGTTGCACATTCTCCTATGTCTGCGTGGGTTTCACTCCACAACCCAAAGATGTGCAGGTAAGGTGGATTGGCCATGCTAAATTGCCCCTTAATTGGAAAAAAACAATAATTGGGTACTCCAAAAAAAAAAATTTTTTAAAGAGTGCCATCAATATTTATTGGGGAGAATGGGATCAAAGGCTATGGGGAGAAAGCAGGATTAGGCTATTGAGTGGATGATCAGTCATGATCGGGATGAATGGCAGAGCAGGCTCGAAGGGCCAAAAAGCTCCTATCTTCCATGTATCTATGTATCGCTGAACCACTCAACTCTTTCCACAAAAGCACAAAACATGGACAAGTATTTTGCCACCATGCGTCTTGAGGAAGGCTTTAGTGTGCCATAGATTTCAGGGTCAAAACCTGCCCCTCCGAAAGGCTCGAGGAGATGGTCGGTCTGTTAAAAGCTAGGCCGAGGAGGGATAACAAAATGTCAGAAGCAGGACAGAGAAAAAGAAAGTTGTGAGCAATATTTGTACTTAGTGGAGTGTGATGAATTTTGAAGTTAAAAAAAAAGAAAGGCCCTCATCTAGACAGTCATTTCAGGACCTCCAGACATCCCAAAACGATTTATGACCAAGGGTGTACTTTTTTTTACTGTAGCCCCTGTTCTGATGTCGGAAGGTTGTCTCACAATACAAACTGGTCTGAAATAGGCGCCTTCACATTTTTACAGCTTTTAATGATCTGTCCCTGTTCCGGGAGCATGACCTTTGTGATTTGCTGTGACATTATTTCAGCCGCGTACGTTTCCTTGCTGTGCAATGTTGAGATAGAATTGCAAGCGAGGAGAAACCAACTTCCTGCATTCATTTTACAGTAAGGGGCAGCCTTTGCTCAGATTCACAGGCGCACACTTTCATGGATCTATTCCAGGCAGCTCAAACTTAAGTGTGCGGGCCAAGTGGGAAGAATCACACATCCACTAATAGCTGCAATCCTGTAATATAAAGAGCATTAAAAGTAACACAATCTGCCAACTTCATGGTAAGAAAGCAAATCTGTGTTGTGATTGACTGTGACTGCTCTGTAAATCCCTGAAATACTCAACGCGTTTGTTTGTAATTTAAGGGATATTGTACATTTGAGTAAGCTTGCAGACTTCATGGGTGGGAATCTCCGTCGGCTGATGATGGAATTGGGAAATGCGACTGGACGGAGAATCGTTTTGATGGGGGACCAGAGTGATTAGGCACAAACTGCCATTGCAAGGCAGCTATCTTGCTGCGCACCCCACTGACCACCCATCCTGGCCCATGGTGCAGAGTGGCACCGAATATATTGGTGGCCCCCCCTCCACCACACCGCACGCGAGCCCCACCCTCCACCCCACACATCCAACTGGCCGCCACCCATCAGCTGGGCATCATGCCGCCCAGCCAAGGGCAACGGCCACATTTAGCCCCTACATGGGGGTTCCAGACGGGGGCCAGGGAGCATAACGCTAGCAAAGGCCTCGCCAGCTGACAGTACCCCTGGCAGCATGGACGGGCTCCAGGGCCACAGGCCCCCACGGTTCCAGCCACCCGGTGCACAGAGGAGCGGGGAGGGGACCACTGTGGAGGGGCCTCCAGTATTATGCTGGGAGGGTCGCCCACATCGTGGTGGCCTGCTGCATCCTCCACAACATTGTGCAACAGAGGGTGTGATGATATGGCTATGGGCCATATCATGAATGGATGGGGAGCGACATCCAACTAGCAGGTGGCGGTGCAGACACATCATGTAATCAACACCAAAGTCATGTGACCAGTGACTCTCATATAAGGGGAGACACATCCGGCCATCTTCGGAAGATTGTAGATGGTAGTAAGACATACAGGTGGATGGTCGGTGCTAGGTGTAGTTCCATATCAGTAATAAGGAGGCTCTATTATAATGGGCTGTGTAACAGATTGCTATCTTACCAATCGAGACAAAACAAAGATCCTGGTTTGGACAAGTCTAGGTGTTTGGTGGCATCCTTTGTAAGGCATAGAAGACCAAATGCAACATGGTACCATGAGGGCTGAAGATGTAAAGATAGCGATGGCAGTAACAAAGTTAGGCATTCAGCTGGAAGACTGATCTGGTAAACTGCAGCCCGAGGTAACCCAACGTGTCAGAAGATTCTGAAGCTTGAGATTGACAGACTGAGGGCCCCCACCAGCTTCAGATATCCGGTAACATAGATGAGAACTGGCGGCTGTTCAAGCAGCAGTTCAAACTTTATGTTTCGGCCTTGGGCCTTCAGGCCCAGCCTGGTGAGAGTGGCAGGTCCACAAGTGATTGAACTGTATATCTCATTTATGTTCAATAATGAGGAGGATCACAAGAAATTTGATGAAGTTGTGAGGCACTTTGATAAACATTATTCCCCTAAGGAGAATGAGACGTTTGAGAGTGACATGTTCTGTATGTGTAAGGGCAGCACGGTAGCACAAGTGGATAGCACTGTGGCTTCATAAGCCCAGGGTCCCAGGTTCGATTCCCCGCTGGGTCACTGTCTGTGCGGAGTTTGCATGTTCTCCCCCTGTCTGCGTGGGTTTCGTCCAGGTGCTCAGGTTTCCTCCCACAGTCCAAAGACATGCAGGTTAGATGGATTGGTCATGATAAATTGCCCTTAGTGACCAAAAAGGTTAGCAGGGGTTATTGGGTTACGGGAACAGCGTGGCAGTGAGGGCTTAAGTGGGTCGGTGCAGACTCGATGGGCCGAATGACCTCCTTCTGCACTGTATGTTCTATGTACCCAAAAACCTGGCGAATCATTTGACAGTTTTGTCACAGATATGAGGCTTTTGGCCCAGTCTTGCAACCTAAGAAAACTGAAATCTTGTTGCTCCGCGACCAAGTTGTCTTTGGTGTAGCTGATGATAAGCTTCGGGAGATATTATTGTGGGAAGAAGATTTGATGCTGGACCAGGCAGTAAATATTTGCCAGGCGAGCGAGATAGCTGCACAGAGTATAGACGCACTCTGCTCAAAGAATTTGAAGCCAACTCGGAAGAAGAAGCCAGCACCATTAGTGCTGTGACGCATGTCATGAAGAAATGTGGTCTCAGTGCGGGTGGATATTTTAAGCGTTGCCGCCATCCTGTGCCAAAAGTCTGGCACTCGACATGCCCCACGGTAATGTCCGGCCTTTGGAAAAATTTGTTCCAGGCGCGGCCGTATTGGGCATTTTGCAAAACAATGTTTTGTGCGATCTGCCATGGACGATCAGTGCATGCAGTTGATGAGATCAATACCGAAGAACAGTTTTTCATCAATCTCATCGCGGTGAGGAACCAGAAGAGTCTGAATAATAATGATGAAAACAAAATCTTAAGGAAGACTGAAGATAATAAGAAATTTCCGAAGACCTTTACATCTAAATTGAAATCAATGGTGATACTGAACAATTCTCTCACACATTGTGGCTTCGACCCTCAAGCGGCAGCCAACCTTGTGAGTCGGCCTGCTTTGCAAAAGCTGAACGTGCAACGGAAAGTCGCTGATTGGCCAGTGCTAGACTTTGGGACAAGAACAATGGAGACCATCGATGTTTGCGATCTGGTGCTCTCGATGGCAGACATGAAGCACACACTACACTCTTTCACATTGTAGACATGGATGTTGGCTCAGTACTTGGAATAGAATCTTGTGAATCCCTGAATCTAGTCGAGTGACTATGTGTCCAAGAAGATGGCTGGTCAGCTGGGCACTTTGGATCCATACAAGACATTACAGTGTATGAGGATTCAGAAGAAAACCCCTTCCGCATCGTTTGACAACATCTGACTCCTGCCCATAGTAGCACCTTCCACCGTCCACCTGGGTGATCCCTGCCGGCCATTCCATCACACGGTCCCATCTAATCCCAAGGGCAGCAGAGGTTGGGACGCTGGCGGGGAGGGTGGGGTGGGACACTGGCTGAACCGCGGTCCCTCAGCGGGCAAATTTCACCTGGCTCCCTCCGCGCATCCTCTGCGGCCAGCCCAGTCCAGCCCACCCCTCACACCTTTCTGACAGATCACCGAGGCAGAGGTGAACAAATTTATGCAGAGTCGCGCGCTAGCTCCGTTTGCTAAACTGTGACCTGCGCCCGTGTGAACCTAACTGGTGTCTAGCTTTCTGGCCTTACAAACTCTAACGCTATATCTAGGTGAATCCCCAGATGGTATATCAGGTCTGGAGGCAGCCTGCTGTGATTCCGCCCTGTGATCTGGGTCCCTGTTGGTGGCCGTCTTCTGGGCGACTGTACCCTGGGTGGGCTGACTGTTGCTCGGGTATTCCAGGTGGCATGGTGCTGCCTGTTCTGCCCGCTGTCCAGGGACAGGAGGGAGGGAGTCCGAGGTGCTGCGGTGTTCTGGCACCTCCCCTGCAGGAGTCACTGGCACGGGCCCCTTCACCTCCTCCGGTCTCAGGCTGCCCGATGGCCCCCGGGCTACTCCAGGGGATGGGGGAGCGAGTGGAGCTAACCTCTGAGGTGCCCCCGCCACCTGGCGCTGCCAGTCCTTGAGGTCCACTGCCGTCTAGATCAGAATCTGCATTCTCACGGCCATGGAGCACAGGGAGTGGACCACCTCTATCTGGGACTGCGCCACATCACGCTGTGACTGTGTCACCACCTTCTGGGTCTGTGCCATCAGCCAGTGACTGTACCATCTCCCTCTGGGACTGGGCCACCTCCCTCTGTGTCTGTGCCATGTTGGCCAGCACCTGGGCAATGCCAACGATGCTCTCAGCCATGGCCTGCTCTGCCTGGGCCATACTGAACACCTCTGCAATGACCCGGTGGCTCTGGCATATGGCTGTCTGTGAGAAGGCAGCCCTGTCCTGGGCCTCGGCCACTGCTTGCACAGAGTGCCCCAGGCTTTGGATATGCTGATCCATAACCAAAACCCTCGCCCCCAAGGCCTCTACCACGGACGCCACCCGTGCAGTGTTGGCCTGGGTGGCATGCATGGCTGGCTCCACCTCCTGCTCCTGCAGGCGGTTGGACTCCTCCACCTGCGCCTGCAGGTGCTGGATGCTTGCCGATAACCCCTCATGCAGTCCCTGGCTCTGTGACTGAATCTCCGCAATCAATGTGACTGTCCGTTCCAGAACCCCGGCCTCCAACCGTCCACCCCATCTGGAGTTCCTACCCCCACCTGATGTGCCAGAGCATGTGTGTGGTGTGCACCAGATAGTGTCCCAGGAGCCTCTTCAGTAAATTGCCCATCTGAGGTGAGTGTCTCTGGGATGGTGGAGGGATTGGAAGCAGCTGTGTCGGGAAATCAGTGTCAAAATTGTACTCAAGCTCTGGGCGTCCTGGGTTTTGGGCATGTGGGTCTCACCCGTGTCGGTATCCCCGTGCCTGGTCGGCACATGGGGGTTTCTGGCTGTGGCTGTAGCTGGGTGCGGGGGGTCACCAGAAGAACCCACTCCATCACCAGCAGTCCCTGCAAGACACAAGACAAGATGCATTATTAGACCACAGGTCGAGGGGTGTAGGGGTGGTGTGGGGTGAGGTGTTGTGAGGGTGGTGTGGGGGTGGGGGGTGAGGGTGGTGTAGGGGTGACAGTGGTGTGGAGGTGGGGGTGGTGTTGGGGGGGGGGGGGTGGTGTGACACACGCGTCACAGGGAACCACAACTCAGCGGGGTCTCACTTCCTCACCCGAGGCCAATCTTCAATCCGGCGACTTCCCTCTCCTTGGGCCCACAGACCACGTCCAGGGCCCGCTGCTCTGCCGCGGTGAGGGGCCGCAGGTCCGGTGGTCCCCCTCTAATCTTCTCCCGCTTCCTACGGTTATGGGCGGCCTTGACTTGGGGAGGGGCGGGAAACAGAAAACCACAGTGTTGGACAATCTGACGCATGCAGCCCAGAGGGCGGGTAGCTGCTGACTTCAGTAGCCAGGGCATACGGCCATGGCGGCTGGTATGGGTGCCGGCATGTGGTGCAGGGTGGGGGCTTGGCCACCTTCTGGGTGGAGGGGTGTGGGTAACAGGTGTATGGGACGGGGTTGGTGCTAGGGGAACAGTGCTGCCTACTCACCCTGGCCGCCCTGAGGAGGTCGTGCAGTCTTTTACAGTGGTGCTGACTGCCACTTCCACATGTGCCCAAGCATGGCAAACGGCAGCAGTCTCCTTCCCGGGCGGGGTACAGGGTGGCCCGCCTCCTCTCCACCACGTCCAGGAGGGTTTCGAGCTCAGCGGCCGTGAATCTTGGGGCTGCTCTTCTTGCTGCCACCTTGTTGGCTGGGATGGTGTGTGTGGGGTGGTGGGGGGGGGGGGGGGGGTGCAGTGTGTATATGCGGCTGCAGCTTGCCAGCCTCCCGAGTGTCAATCGTGAATCCGGGAGCGTTTCTCATTGGAATCGATTGTGCTCCACGTGGTGCCTGCGCTAGCCCTTAACAGTCACTGAATAGGGGCAGCACGGTGGAGCAGTGGTTAACACTGCTGCCTCACGGCGCCGAGGTCCCAGGTTCGATCCCGGCTCTGGGACGCTGTCCGTGTGGAGTTTGCACATTCTCCCCGTGTTTGCGTGGGTTTCGCCCCCACAACCCAAAGATGTGCAGGGTAGGTGGATTGGCCACGCTAAATTGCCCCTTAATTGGAAAAAAATGAATTGGGTACTCTAAATTTATTGGAAAAAATTACAGTCGCTGAATCGGTCCAGGTGCGGCACCAGTTTTGCTGTTGTCGAAGTCCACGAATCTTGCCCCAGCGTCTCAGGAACTGAGGATCCCGATATAAAAGTTATCTATAACACAATATTGGGTGACATAATGCCAATTATGATCTGAACTAGGTAATAATCAGATTTTAAACAATGCTAATGACAAGTTTCCTGATTATTCACATCTTAATTGCGAACAAAATGACTGTTACCATTAAAAAGTTCCTCTTGCCATTCATTCCACATTGTCTGTGGTAAATGTTGAAATAGATCATATCAAGATCACAATGCTAAATTGGGGGTCAATCGATTTCCACCTCCCTTCTAACTAAAAGGGCTAAATCGCGAGGATAGATTGCATGAGCCAGGTTTGTATTGGCCTGAGTACTGAAAAATAAGGGATAATCTAACTGGGGCGATTGAGAAGATTCAATAAGGTAGCTGGAGGGAAACAATTTTCTCTGGTGCGACAGTTCTAAAACAAGTGAGAATAGCCTTAAAATCAAATCTCGGCTAACCCATGGGTGATGCCAGGGAATGTTTCTTCACGCGGAAGAGTCAATGGAAATCTGCAACTCTCGCTGCCTAAAGGACCTTGAGGCGTTGGGTCGATTGAAAATTTTGAAACAGAGATGAATAGATATTTGTTGGTATTGAAGCAGATAGATAAAGTGGAGAGGTTCAATGAAGATGCAGATTAGCTCTGATCTAATTGAAAAGTGGAACATGATCACGGGGGCTGAATGGCCGACTACCGTTTCTATGTCGGGGGTTCCCGAATTGCAAGTCATGACCCCCCCCCCCCCCCCCCCCCCCCCAGTATGGTCACAGGGTAGATTTTGGGGTTGTGAGCTCCAAGGTAATAATGGTGGATTTTATTATAAGGGGATTGCAGTGCAGGAATTAAAAAAGTACCGCTCCAATTGTACAGCGTCATGGTGAGACCACAGCTGGAATAAAAATTCTCTGGTCGTCCGGATTCACTTTTCCCACTGGTGGTGCCCTCCCGCAGCAGGTTTTTTTTCGGAGGTATGGGGTGGTTTCCATGGGAAATTCCATTGACAAGCAGCGGGAAGATAGAACCCTGCCACCAGGGAATGGCGCCGCCCAGAACACGCGGCTGAGGGACCGGAGAATCCAGCCCACCTGTGTAGTTTTGGCCTCCATATGTACGAAAGGCTAGACTTGCATTGGAGGCGGCACAGTGAAGGTTCACTAAATTGGTCCCTGGGATGAAGAGGCTGCCCTGGGATGAGAAGCTGAGTAAATTGGGCCAACACTCTCTGCAGTTTAGAAGACTGAGAGGCGATCTGATTGAAACATGCAAGATTCTAAAGGGGTTTGATCGAGTGGGCAGTGAGAGATTATTTCTACTGAACAGGGATCCTGAAACGCTAGGGTAGACTCAGAATAAGGAGCCGATCATTTACGACCGAGTTGTGGAGAAATTGCTTCAGTCAAGAAGCAGTGAATCTTTGAAATTCTCCATTGTTGAATACATTTGAGGTTGGGGTAGACATATTTTTGGTCTCTCAGGGAAAGGAGTGATATGGTGAGTTGGCGGGAGAGTGGGGTTAAAGCGCAAGGTCAGCCTTAGTGGTATTGAATGGTGGAACAGGCTCAGCAGGCCACATAATCGACTCCTGCTTCTATTTCTTGTGTTCTTGAATGAGTTTTGACAGTTGCGAGGATCTTTTAATTGGTTTGTGGCCTCTTTGGGGATCTACTCGGCTTGCCTTGCTGAGAACACGCATGAACAGATTCAAAAACAGCTTCTTCCCCGCTGTTACCAGACTCCGAAATGACCCTCTTATGGAACTGACCTGATTAATACTACACTCGTATGTGCTTCACCTGATGTCGGAGTCTAGGTATTTACATTGTATACGTTGTGATGCCCTGTTATGTATTTTCTTTTCATGTACTAAATGATCAGTTTGAGCTGCATGCAGAAAAACACTTTTCACTGTACCTCGGTACATGCGATAATAAACAAATCCAATCCAATCCATGCCTCATAGAACATAGAACAGTACAGCACAGAACAGGCCCTTCAGCCCTCGATGTTGTGCCGAGCAATGATCACCCTACTCAAACCCACGTATCCACCCTATACCCGTAACCCAACAACCCCCCCTTAACCTTACTTTTTAGGATACTACGGGCAATTTAGCATGGCCAATCCACCTAACCCGCACATCTTTGGACTGTGGGAGGAAACGGGAGCAACCGGAGGAAACCCACGCACACACGGGGAGGACGTGCAGACTCCACACAGACAGTGACCCAGCCGGGAATCGAACCTGGGACCCTGGAGCTGTGAAGCATTTATGCTAACCACCATGCTACCGTGCTGCCCCAACGGGATCTAACGGGATCTCGTGAGACATCGCGATCCGGATCCCATCCATTATGGGTGGATCAGTATTTGGCAAATCTGTATATTAGAGTGAGTAGCTGGTCCATTCTAATATGCAGCTCGCCTGATCTACCCAAGGTGTTGGGATCTAACCCCTTTGACTTGGAGACCTTAGGCGAGCACTGTTCACAACTGGTCCTCACAAAGGGGTACCAGGCAGGAGGCTGATCCCAAGGGGAGAGGAGGCTCCTGGGTGTTTGGCCTCCGGGCAGGATGGCATCCTGGCACTGCCAAGGTGCCCAGGTGACACTGGAGCCTGGTGCCCTGACAGTGCCCCTGCCAGTCAGCAGTGCCAAGCTGTCAGGCTGGCATTACACTCTTGCCAGGGATCGGGCTTGGGGGGGGTGCCCTGCCCATGTGGGGTACGGTGAGGGGGTGGTGGGGGAGGGGGGGGGACCCCTTTTGGGTGAGTTGGGACTTTTGGGGTCCAGTGGTTAAAAATGGCGTCCTGATCTCCTGTATTGAGTGGTTCTGGCGAGTGAAGCTCCTCAGTACAGGAAATGGGACCAAGTGGGGCATTCCCAGCTGAGGCCTCGGAATGCAACAAAGTCCCGTTCAATAGCGTGGTCTTTCCACGCTGAGAGTGCGGGGAAAGACCCGGCTAAATGCGCTCGACATGGGACTCTGTTGCAATTTGGTTAGATCGTGCCCTGTGTCTTTTCTGTCAGTTGGCTTAATTACCAGTTTGCTGATGCCTGAATGATGCTTACAGCCAAAATTTGCAAACCCCCCCTCCCCCACTTCCCCCAACCCACTAAACAACTCCCTTTTCCTCCTGAATATTTATTCCGGGGTCATATGATGTCTGATATCACCTGAGGAAAAGGTTGGGAAGATTTAACACGCCTTTAAATTAACACTACTGTCGCTGGTGCTGCTAAATAGACACCATGTCCTGCTCATTAGACTGGAAGATCTTATCCAACCCAAACTGTATGGAGCTGAAGAAAAACAATAAATTAATAATTAGGTCCTCACACAATCGCTAATCTGTTTAGTCACTGCAGCATTTCCATATTCCGTTGTATTGTAATTGCAAGTTACAGTGCTCTTCTCTCGACTCTCTGCGGAGAACTTCACATAGTTTTTACCTTGTCCTTCAGAAATCCTTGCAAATTTAGCCTCAGGCCAGTGAGACTTTACCTGAAGCTAATTGTTTTTTAACATGTTTAATTGACAGTGAACAATATGGATGGAAATTAGTGCAGGAAACTTGTCTTGATCTGACCTACGATGAGGAGCATGAGATCCTGTTACTTCTGCTGTGTTTCTTGTAAAGGTACCATGTTGAATTAAGAGCCAAAGGGCACTACATCCAGCCCGTCAAACTTACTATTTCCCATAGCTTTCGAGCTTCGTAACCTTACAATGTAACTCATCTGTGTTTTATAACACCCTCACTCTTCCTACCTGCAGTCTCACAATGCTAAAGTCTGGACTTTGAACGAAAATACCTCAGAAGCGTGCAATCGTAGAAATATATGGCATAGGTGGAGGCCATTTGGCCCTTTATTTCATTTTTGTGCTGACCTAAAAAGAATTATCCAGCCCAATTCCACCTTCTTGGTCTGTAATCCTGTAGGTTACGACATCTCCAAGTGTGATGGTATGCAGAAGCAATCAATTATATAATGATGTAAATGACCTCCAACCAGCAGGTGGCTGTGTAAATCTACCACGTGACTCTGTACCTCGAGGAGTCTGGAGATAGCCGTGTTAGTGGATAGTTTTACTTGCAGTAGCTCTGGGTAATTTATCATTATGAATAGTTTGTAATATTTTTCTCACAGTTATCTTAACCACACATTTATTTTCTAATAAAATACTTTAACGAGTCAAGAACTAAACGTTCTTCGGTGCATCATTCCTACCGGCCAAGCACCAGTACGTTTTTAAAAATGTGCTGAGGGTTTTTGCTTCTACCACCTCTTCGGCAAATGGGTTCCAGACCCCTTGCCAGGGTTGGTAACTCTGGTTGGACATATTTTTCGAGAGCTGTTAACTGAAGGGACATCATGGAAACCAAACGGTGTGGCGCAAGAGAGTAAAACAAATGCCTGCAGGAAGTTTCCAATTATGAACGACCCTGTCTGTGCGGAGTGGGAAACATATCCCTTTAATGCAGAGCAGAATTGAGAATTCAACATTGTCCCATCGTATGTTTTCCACATACACGGCGAAGGGTTCCTTCACATTTACGACGGGCATGCATATCGATAGCAATGCAGTGCCCATGTGCTCATTTGACATTGCTAGCCTGTTCACCAATGTTCAACTTAAGGAAGCTATAGATATTTGCATTGCAGCAAATATGAAAAAATGAAATGAAATGAAAATCGCTGATTGTCACAAGTAGGCTTCAAATGAAGTTACTGTGGAAAGCCACTAGTCACCACATTCCGGCACCTGTTCAGGGAGGCTAGTACAGGAATTGAACCCGCGTTGCTGGCCTTGATCAGCTTTACAAGCCAGCTCTTTAGCCCACTGTGCTAAACAAGCCCCATGGTGATCTAGACCTGCTCTTATTGTGTCAATCAGTCTGCATTGAATCTACAAACTCAGCAACTAGCGCAGTTGAGTTCAGTTTTAATGATATCCTGTCCATCCAAACAGATGAAGTTGCAATGGGACCCTCTCAAGGCCCAGCTCTCACAAACATCCTTGTTGGGTAATATGAGAAATCGGTTTTCGATCAAATGACAGCTAAACACCAACCCCTTGCATACTCTCGAGATATATTCGCTTTATGTAAATCCACGGCTGCATGTAATCATTTCCTTATCTGTCTTTATGGGCTCCACCCTGTGCTCAAACTCACCTTTGAATTGAAGCAGTCAAATTAACTCCCTTTCCTTGACATACTTGTTGAGCAATCTGCCGGGGAAGGAGGGGAGGGTGGGTTCTCCTTCATGGTCTACCTCAAGCCCACCTTCACTGGTCAGTTCACATGTGGGGATTCCTATAGTTCCATGCACTGTAAGATTGGTCTTATCAACAACCTTATCAACCAAGCCATTTGCTCACCATCCAAGTTTGATGCTGAAAAAGGCGTATCAAAGACATCCTGTGGGATAATGGCTACCGTGAACAGGGTAGGCATGAAGGCTGTAGGTCTCAAGACAGGTGAGTCATATCAAACAGCATGCCCCAGCCACTATTTGCAAAGGGCAAGGTACAGACCGAACCCAGCCAGCCCGTGTTTGCAAAACTCAAAGCACATTGTCCAACATTAGATATGATTCAGCAATTGGACAATATTTGCTCAATAATCCTCAGTGCCATCACGGAAGCATGGTGGCACAATGGTTGGCACTGCTACCTCACAGAGCCAGAGACCGGTTCGAATCTGGCCTTGGGTCACTGTCTGTGTGCAATTTAGCATGGCCAATCCCCCTAACCTGCACATTTTCTCCGTTCGAGTTTTGGATTTTGACTTGCTGTTCTTCTAGAAATGATTTGTTTCCAGGGAGACTATTTTCTGCAACTGGGTGTAGTTGTGATGGTAGCAGCTTCTACTCTGTCCTGTCTCCAGTTGTTGAACTATGGATATATAATTTTTTTCCCTTTGATGTTACCCACCCTGTGGACCCGGCTTTTGGCACATAAGTGCCAATTCCCCTTATCTTTCCACTTTGAGGTTGCCTCTTCTACTCCCCGTTGTTTTCCCATGGTCACATCGGTAAAAGCTTGTTTTCTCAATGATATGCTAATTTGCATATCGAAACACCCCATTCAGACAGCTGCCCTTATCAAGTCCCCATTTTATTTTACCCCAATTCTTAAAATCATTCATTCAAAACAATGACTTGATTGCATTTGCAGCATGGCACATTGAACGTAAACCAGTGCGCTCACATACTGCTGCTCACAAATGCCACTATGGTGCCAAGTTTCCCGCCGGAGCTAAGCCTCGACTTTGAGGGTAGAAGGAGGTAAAAGTAGGAGCAAGCACTGCTGTATGGGCAACTGAACTCTCCATTGCCTGGAACATTCATATCATAGTAACTACGCCAACCTAGAAAGCATTTTACATGCTGGGAGTCCTGAGATGCAGAGATAAAATTACATGGAAGCTTAGAAACTTGGAAAGCTTTTTTCAAGCCAAAGTAATTTGGTAAAAGGTGCGCTAATGGTTACATTCTAGCTAGAAGAAGGCTAGCCTAATGTATTGGTTCGAGTCTGATTACTCCATCGGTATCCTGGTTTTAATGATGTGAGAAAATGCCCCAAAATTTGAACTGGATTCATTGATGAGGAAAACTTATGCCATTTGTCACTGGCTTCTGTTTGTTTTTCACTCTGTGTATAGGAGATGGAGTCTGATCACTCTCCACCACACCCCTCCATCCCCGGCAATCCCCACAGAGCAGACATGGGTACTGGAGGATCGGTGCTGATTCCAGAATATTTTTCCCTCAAGTCTCAGTACCCACGGCTCACAGCAAGTCAGCCCTTTTTGGGGCTGAGGCGTTGTGTTAAGTGGAGGTGATCCCAGGATGGATACGGGATAGAAGTTGATTCAAATGGGTTATTTTTCAGTTGGAGAAAGAAAGCCTGATTTTGATGGGATTTGCAGGGCGGAACCAGCTCTACTGGGGCTACAGGTTTACATCAACTCCCCGGACAATTGCACCGATGGGGATGTCTTCAATGAGTGTCTGCCCACGGAAAATCAATGGAAACCTGCAGTGCCAGTCGAACAGGTTTCACCCTCTTCATCTTGTGGGTAGTGTCATAATATACACACCAGTATATCATGGTGCAGACACACACTGATTGACACACAGCAAGACCAACCAACACACACAACACCGCAGCAAATCACCAGTCAGAACACACTCGCTATAAAGACAGAGGGCACTAGTTTTCCTGCTCATTTGGGATGCAGCCTCTAAGAAGGACAGAGCTCACAGCTTGTAGCACAGATCTTCACCGTGTGCTGAGTGCATAGACTGGTTAGGACAGGCATAGGTCTTCAGTTTAATCTAACATAGTGTCGACCCACAGTGAAATTATGTTCAACAGTTTCTACCTTAATAAAATAGTGTTGTACTATTTCAAGTGTTGGTAGCCTGTATGTGTTACTGCTGAGGTAAACGCAGTCTCCACAGATCCAGAGTTCCCAACACATCAGGTAGAACCTGATCCCACTGGGATTTTATTTTTGGGGGGGGGGGAAATATTGATCTTCGCGGGGGTTTCATTCAGGCAAGAATTGGAAATATTTACTTATTTTTCAAGATTCCACTTCAGGACAAGATGAACCTCAGACAGTTAATTGAAATTCTGCTCGTTTGCTAGTTTAAAACAAAACTGCAGTCATTGGACAATTGGTCGTTTGGTAATAAAGAACTTGGAGTAAGTCCCTGTCCCCGTAACCCAGTAACCCCACCTAACCGTTTGGACACTAAGGGGCAATTTAGCATGGCCAATCCACCTAACCTGCGCATTTCTGGACTGTGGGAGGAAATCGGAGCACCCGGAGGAAACCCATACAGACACGGGGAAAACAGGCACACTCCACACAGACAGCCGGAATTTAACCCGGGGCCCTGGAGCTGCGAGGCAACGGTGCTAACCACTGTGCTGTCGTGCTAAAATATTCCATCCGCGTAAACCTCCTTTGTATTGTCTTCGGTGAGATCACGTCATTCCTGTAATGCAGTGACAAGAATTGTGTGGCTTGGTGATTACTACAGTTCAAGCATAGCCCCCCCTGCTCTTGTAAAAAAATAGTATCCTATTATGCCTTCTAAATAACCTCATCTACCTATCCTGCTATATTCAGCAATCTATGAACGCACTCCAAACCTCTGCTCCTCGACACTTCTCAGTAACCTCCCATTTATTAAGTATCCCCTTGCCCTTGTTCATCCCAAATATGTCACCTCACATCTTTTCAGTTTCAATCCCACTTTTACCTTTTCTATCTCCCTGGCCAGTCCATTGATATCTGGCTGCTGTCTCCAACTTTCCTCTTCACTACTCACCACTCAATCAATTGTTGTGTCTGTGAGCTAAAAAATCCTGGAACTCCTTACTTCCTCCTGTCTACTCTTCCCCCCCCCCCCCCCGATATTTTACAATCATTTCAAACTTGAGTAAACAACTATTTCTCATTTGACCTTTTTTCTCCTTTCGTTAGTTCTGCCACTGTACCAGGCTCCCACATTTTTGATAGGGACCAGTAACTTCTTGTTTAAAGTAGGCAAAGTTTGAGATCCCAGGTACTTACTAAGAGAATAAAGCCATAGGATTCCACGGTTTTTGAACAAACAAAATAAACTCTACCAAACAAAATTTAAAAAGTAAGACAATCTACAATGTCGATCTTATATTCTGACATTCAGAATCAACTTGAGGTACATGGAAATTAGCACACACGCATTGCACTATAAATGGCAAATGCAACCAAGATAGATCCCATGGATTTCTCCGCAATTCAGAACATCAGGTGATCACTGAGTTACGCAACCTCATTGAAATTATACCTCTCTTTCCAGGAAGAGAGAGAGGCCGACGTTCTGGCCTTTGGTTCCCTGGTAGCCCGGCGACGAATACTGCTAGCATGGAGGGACTCAAAGCCCCCGAGGGCTGAGGTATGGCTATCGGACATGGCAAGCTTTCTTGGCCTAGAGAAAGTCAAGTTCGCCTTGAGAGGTTCGTTACTAGGGTTCGCCCGAGGGTGGCAGCCATTTATTGACTTATTCGCAGAGGAGTAAGCGGCAGCAAGGGGGTGGGGGGGGGGGGGGGTAGGGGGGGTGGGAGGGACAAGAGTAGAGTAGAGTAGAGTAGGGGGCTATTGAGGCAGGTCCGTGCATGAACAGAGCCATGGTTTGCACTATGTTTATTTTGTAATTTGTGTCTTGACTTCTTTTTTTTTGTACTATACAATGTCACTTTTTCTATATGCCTACAAATACCTGGGCAGCACGGTGGCACAGTGGTTAGCATTGCTGCCTACGGCGCTGAGGACCTGGGTTCGAATCCCGGCCCTGGGTCACTGTCCGTGTGGAGTTTGCACATTCTCCCCGTGATTGCGTGGGTTTCACCCCCACAACCCAAAGATGTGCAGGGTAGGTGGATTGACCCCGCTAAAATTGCCCCTTAATTGGAAAAACTAATTGGGTACTCTAAATTTATATAAAAAAAACCTCAATAAAATTGTTTGTTAAAAAAAAAGAAATTATACCTCTCTTAAGAGCGGCTGCAAGTCTTCACTCTTCCCTAAAATGCCAATTCTCAGTATTGCCTCCAAAGGTTACTCTGACTCGGTTCTTTGGCCACACTGAACACAACACCACTGTTCTAAAGCATTATCTTTACCCCAGTATCCCACATCATGGAGTCACCAGCCTACCGCTGCCTTTTCAGCTCTCTCGGGCTTCTCCAATGCCCTCCCTGAAGCCTGCCAACCCAGCTCCTCAGAGGTAACTATAGCACTATAGCTGCATGAAGCCTGCCTCTGACTATCCCTCTGAATAAAATTGACTAACCCTCAAATGACTCTTGACTGACCCTTGAACTGAGCTAGATGACCCATCAAAACATTCCAAGAGGGTCCTGCCTCTGTTACGAGACAAGATCAAATGTGACATGTATTGCAGCATCCTGGGCCCTGAATGTTACAATCCCCACTGCTGCTAACTTACAAAGCACACAGGGGCAAAACAAACCTTGAATTCATCACATCCTGTACTCTGGGCCATCGACTTTCCAATTGTAAATACATTGGGTAAATTGGTTGATGAACCTTTAACGGCATAGAAACCGGGCCATTCAGCCCCATCTGTTCATGATGCCGTTCATGTTCCACTCAAGCCTCATTCCTTTTTTCCTCATCTCAATCTATCACCGGATTGTCACTGGACTAGTAATCCAGAGTCATGATCTGGGGACCTGGGTTCAAATCCCACCATGGCAGAATTCAGTAAAAATCTGGAACTAGAAGTCTAAAGATAGGCATGAAACCCTTGTCAATTTTCGTAAAACAGCATCTTGTTTGCTGCTTGTTCACAGGCGGGTCTTGTTGGGATAGGGGGTCAGCTTCTCCACTCTGTGTGTCAGCATGGCAGGGGGGACCTGCTGGAGTTTCTGACCCTGGAGAAGGTGAAGCTTGCACTGAGGAAGGCGAGTGAGGGGTTCTACATTTGTTGGGGTTTGTTTTGGGGAGTTTTGTGGGGTTGTTGTGAATGTAAAACTATTGAAAATGTATTGAATGAAAAATGAATTTTAAAAAAGATTTCACCTTTCTTTTACTTTGCCGTTACATCTTTGATCTATGGATTTTTAATGGACATCTCACTTTAAGGAAAGCAGCCTGCAAGGAGCCTGAACCTTTCATTCAAATGGAAGAATACAGAAGGCTGTGCTGGTTTAGACTGGAGATTGACCAGTGATAGAGAGATGGGTGGGGTCTCGGTTTGATTGATTGGCTAGTGGCCAATGAATTGGCCCAGAGGGCTGTGCTCTGCGTGCTAACAGGTGGTAATTGGATATTATTCCCCTGGAAGGATTTTCAAAGTCCTTTGGTTCCAGTTTAGTTTCAGTCTGATGAACAAAGAACAAAGAACAATACAGCACAGGAACAGGCCCTTCGGCCCACCAAGCCTGTACTGGTCATGATACCAACCTTTGCCAAAACCCTCAGCACTGTCTTGTGCCATACACCTCTATACCCATCCTATCCATGTGTTTGGCGAGATGCCTTTTGAACGTCGTTAATGTATCTGCCTCCACAACCTCCCCTGGCAATGTGTTCCAGGCACACACCATCCTCTGCATAACAAAAACAAAGAAGACCATTACCAGCTGAAAACCAAAAATCTGCAACTTGATGTGAGGAAACTGTGCTAAAGAAACAAAGACTTTTATCTTTTGACTTCCGTCCTTCTTATTATTTTTTCAACCCTTTCCACCCATCTGTGTTTGTCTGTCTTGTGTGCTTGTGTGGGGAGAGGGTGGGGCAGTCGAAATGGGTAATAGGTATTAGCTTGTCGTTAACAAGTTGTTTTTATTACATGTTTCATAATAGTCCTGGGTATAAATAAACAGTAATTGTGCTTAAACTTACAAACCTGGTGACTGTAAATATCAGGCAGCCATTAGCAAAAGACTGCGGGTATTTTTATAAGAATTATTGGTCATTCATGACTCGTGGGTCTGGAATTGACCGTGCACGAGCTCAGGGTGTTGTAACACGGTTTCAAAATGGGTTCCCAGTACTTTATTATCAGAGATACGGGAACATAACCTTTTGTCTCTCCCAGAATTATGTAGATATCTATTTGAATCTGAAATTAAGAATGAAGTTGGTGCACAGAATGATTCTGATATAAGGTGATTTAAAATGAATGAATGAAATGAAAATCGCTTATTGTCACGAGTAGGCTTCAATTAAGTTACTGTGAAAAGCCCCTAGTCGCCACATTCCGGCGCCTGTTTGGGGAGGCTGGTACGGGAATCGAACCGTGCTGCTGGCCTGCTTGGTCTGCTTTCAAAGCCAGCGATTTAGCCCAGTGAGCTAAACCAGCCCCTGAAGAGGTTAGATAGATTTAGAACAAAGCACAAAGGGCAATACAGCACAGGAACAGGCCCTTTGGCCCTCCAAGCCTGTACCAGTCATGATACCACCCTTGGCCAAAACCCTCAGCACTTCCTAGTGCCGTATCCCTCTATACCCATCCTATCCATGTATTTGTCGAGATGCCTTTTAAAAAAATATTTTTATTCTCCTCCTTTTTCACATTTTCTCCCACATTTACACCCACCAACAATAAACAATAATCAGTAACAAATAATTCAATCCCCATGTCAATAACAACGATCCCATTCTCCCACCAAACCCCAAACATTAGCCCGCATGTTCATATAAACAAATGACAAAAAGGAATCAGGAATCACCCATACTCACCGTTAACGCACACAGCCCCCTCCCCCCAACCCTCCCACCCCCAACTAATGTTTGATGTGATCCAATTCTCGAAAGTGCATAATGAATAATGCCCATGAATTGTAGAACTCCTCCATCCTTCCCCTCAGTTCAAACTTAACCTTCTCAGGAGTTAAGAATTCCATCAGGTCCCCCCGCCATGCCAGGGCACAGTCTGGAGAGATTGCTCTCCAACCCATCAGGATCCGCCTTCGGGCGATCAATGAGGCAAAAGCCACAACATCTGCCTCTGCACCCGTTTCCAACCCTGGCTGGTCCGACACCCCGAATATGGCCGCCTGGGAGCCCGGGTCCAGTTTGGACAGGACCAAAGATGGTCCTTCAAAGAATTGTCCTTGCCCTTGTGAGGTGTGCTCTGTATACCACCTTCAGCTGTATCAGCCCCCTCCACATGTATGAGGTGGAGGCGTTCACTCTCCGGTGCACCTCACACCGGAACCCCTCATTCATATCCTCTCCCAACTCTTCCTCCAACTTTGCTTTGATCCCTTCCAGTCGTGCCTTCTCCTCTTCCAAAATAGCTCCGTAAACCGCCAACACTACCCCCTTCGACAGCCACCCTGTCGTCAGCACGTCCTTCAGCAATGTGGAGGCCGGCTCCACCGGGAAGCTCTGTATCTCCTTTCTGGCAAAATCTCAAACCTGCATGTATCTAAACATTTACCCCTGCTCCAACTCCTTCAATCCTGCAAACCGACCCCTAAGAAACAAATCCCCTTCTCCTCCTATTTCCGAAAATTTCCATCCCACTTCCCTGACTCAAATCTGCGGTTCCCCGAATCGGCATTCCCTTGCCCTGCCCCCAACCTGAAGTGTTGGCGAAACTGCCTCCAGATTCTCAATGAAGCTATTATTACCGGACTCCCTGAGTATTTCCCCGGAGCTATCGGGAGCGGCGTGTTGCTAGCGCCGTCAATCCCGACCCCTTGCACAAACTCTCTTCCATTCTGACCCATTGGGAATCAACCCCTCTGACCCAGCTCTGCACCTTCTCCACATTCAGGTTCGGGAGGCCCAAACCCCCTGCCTGCCTTCCCCTCTGTAGCAGCACCTTTCTAACTCTGGCCACCTTCCCTCCCCATATGAACAAAGTATATTCCCTCAATTTCTCTGAAAAAAGCCTTTGGCAGGAAAATCAGCAGGCATTGAAAATAAACAGAAATCGTGGCAGCACGTTCATTTTAACCGCCTGCACCCGACCCGCCAGTGACAGAGGGAGACCATCCCACCTTGCCCGATCAGCTTTCACTCTCCCTACCAAACTAGAAATGTTGTACCTGTGGAGCGTCCCCCCCCCCCCCCCTCCCCCCCCCACTCCTGGGCAACCTCACCTCCAGGTACCTAAAGTGAGTCCGGGCCCTACGGAATGGCAGCCCCCCCACACCTGCCACCACCCCCGGACGAGACACCACAAAATATTCACTCTTGCCTAGATTTAGTTTGTACCCCGAGAAAGACCCAAACACCCGAAGCAGCTCCAATATTCTCCCTATCGACACACTCGGTTCCGACACGCATAACAGCAAGTCATTGCCATATGAGGACACCCTATGCTCTGTCCTCCCCCCCCCCCCCCCCCCCCCCCCCCCCCCCCCCCCCGCATTGTTCCTTTCCATAGCCTCAAATTTCTTAATGCATTGGCCAATGGCTCAATCGTGAGTGCAAACAGCAGGTGAGACATTGGCCATCCCTGCCTAGTCCCACGGTGAGAGAAAAGTATCTCGAGTTGATGTTAGTTATGCGGACATTCGCCCTCGGCTCCTTATATAGTAGCTTTACCCAGTTCACAAATCTTGGTCCAATCCCAAACCGCTCCAGAACTGCCATCAAGTACCCCCCATTCTACCCAGTCAAACGCATTCTCAGCGCCCAATGCCACAATCACCTCTGTTTCCTTCCCCTCCGCCGGTGCCGTAACCACGTTCAATACCATTCTAACGTTTGAAAAGAGCTGCCTCCCTCTCACGAACCCCGTCTGATCTTCACCTATCACCTTCGGGAGGCACTCCTCCAGCCTACCTGCCAGTACCTTCGCCAATACTTTTGCGTCCACGTTTAAAAGTGATATGGGCCGATACGATCCACACTTATCTTTTTTAAGCAACAGTGAAATTGATGCCTGCCCCAAAGTTTGTGGCAACACCCCCTTCCCTATCGCCTCTTCAAACATCCCCATCATTAGGAGTACCAGCTTATCCTTGAATTTGTTATAATATTCCACCGGAAACCCATCCGGCACTGCCACCTTCCCCGATTGCATCCTCCCAATCACATCTTTTATCTCCTGCTCCACTATCACTCCTTCTAATGTAGCCCTGTCCCCCTCCCCTAACCTCGGGTACTCCAGCCCATTCCTGCATCTCCCGGTCTCCCCCAGGTGGCTCTGACCTGTGCAACCTCTCATAAAATTCCTCAAAGACTGTGTTAATCAGATCCGGAGCCACCACCAACTTTCCTGCCCTGTCCCTCACCTGAACAATTTCCCTTACCGCTGCCTCCCTCCGGAGCTGACCTGCTAACCTTATCTCCATGTTCGTAAACTGCACCCCTTGCTCGCCTTAGTGGGCGCACCGCCTTCCTGGTAGATAGTCGTTCAAAGCTTACCTGTAGTTCCTTCCTCTTTTCCAACTTTGCTGGGTCTCCATCTTCTGCGTAACTCCTATCTACCTCCAACATCTCATCTATTACCCTGTGCCGCTCCAACCTCTCCTCTTTGTCCACCCTGGCCTTAAAAGAGATCACCTCACCCCTCACCACCACCTTTAGAGCCTGCCTTCGACACCTCACCCGTACAGTTGGAACCTACATATTCCTAAAATGAAAAATGAAAATCGCTTATTGTCACAAGTAGGCTTCAAATGAAGTTACTGTGAAAAGCCCCTAGTCGCCACATTCCGGCGCCTGTTTGGGGAGGCTGGTACGGGAATTGAACCGTGCTGCTGGCCTGCCTTGGTCTGCTTTAAAAGCCAGCAATTTAGCCCTGTGCTAAACCAGCCCCTCAATTATCTTTTCAATTTTGTCACAGAACCCTTGGTCCCCCAAAAGTCCCACATCTAATTCCAACCCCGGCCTCTGGGCTACCCACTGCTCCAGTACCATATCCACCCAATGTGGAGCATGATCTGATACTGCAATTGCCAAATATTGGGACCCCTTAACCCCAGCCAGCAAAGCCTTTTCCACCACAAAAAAGTCGATCCGCGAGTATACCTTATCGACTGCCGAGAAAAACGAGTACTCCCATTCCCTCAGGTGCAGAAACCTCCAAGGGTCCATCCCTCCCTTTTCCACCATTAGCCCAGCCAACGCCTTGCCCCCCCCCCCCCCCCCCCCCCCCGTTGGGACCAGTGAGCGCGGCCGTGACCTGTCCAATCTTGGCTCCTACACCAAGTTCCAGTCCTCCCCCACTATCAGCGGATCCCACATCATCCCAATTGGGATGGTATACTCTTAACAGCGCCACTAACCTCCCCTCCAGCGCCCCGTCACAATAACCTATCTACCCTACTTCCACCATATTCTCCATCTGAAAGGGTACTCTTTTGCTGACCATTAGCGCTACCCCTCGAACCCTTCCATCAAATCCAGAGTGAAACACCTGACTAACGCAGCCCTTTTTAAGTCTCGCCTGGTCTTTCACTCTCAAACGAGTCTCCTGCAGCATTGCTACATAGATGCGCAAGCACCCTTAACCTCTTCACCTCTTGACCGGACCTCCTGACCCCTTCACGTTCCATGTGACTGTCCTAACTGGAGGTCTTTCACCTCCCCCACCCCTTTTTATCCACCATCATCATACCACCGGGCCCTGCCCCATGAGCCTGACCCACCCCTATCCATTATTAACATTGAACCCCATCTCCTCTTCCCAAAATCCCCCCCTACATTTCCTCTCGAAAAAACATCTCCCAGCATCGATCCCTCCCCCCCCCCCCCCCCCCCCCCCCCACCGCCTTGCTCACCTCGTAGACCCATCGAAAGCTGCTAACCAGGCTCCAATGTCCGCAGCCCCCCTCTCACCTCACCTCCATTCACTAGCCGACTTTAGTCAGCTAGCGCGGGTGGCTCCCCCCGCCAAGGTAGACTGTCGCCTCCCACCTAGTCCCAGGGAAAGAAAAAAAAAACAATAATGCAACCCATACAATTCACTAAAATAAGATATAACCGTCGCAACACAGAATGCCAATCAACCCAACCAAAACTTGAACTCTGTAACAATGTGAAGTGAAGTAAATTACAATACACTTCAATGAAAAGAAAGTGATAGCATTTATACATTTTCCAGCTCCCCAATCACAGTCCACAGTCTCTCTTCCAGCTCCGCTCCTCATGTCTGTCCCAAGCCCTCACGAATGCCTCAGCCGCCTCTACTGTCTCGAAATAAAAGTCTTTGGCGTTATACGTTACCCTCAGCTTCGCTGGGTATACCATACCAAATCACACCCCCTTGTTGTAAAGTGCCGCCTTCACTCGCCCGAACGCCGCTCGTCTTTTTGCCAACTGCACCGTCAAGTCCTGGTAAATCCGAACTCTAGCACCATCCCACTGTACCTCGCGCTTCTGCTTCGCCCAGCTTAACACCTTCTCCTTCATGCAGTACTTATGGAAGCAGCTAATTACTGCTCTTGGCGGCTCATTCACTTTGGGCTTCGGCCTTAATAACAATGAGCTCGGTCTAGCTTGTACCGGGAGGGGTTCTCACCCTCCCGCAGCAATTCCGCCAACATCCTAGCGAAGTACTCTGTTGGCCTTGGGCACTCTGTCCCTTCGGGCAAGCCCACAATTCTCAGATTTTGCTGCCCTTGAGCGGTTCTCCAAGTCCTCGAGCTTTGCTCTGTTGACCTCCACCACCCTCCGCAGCTCGTCCCCTGTCGAAGTGAGCTGGTCGCTTTGCTGCGACACGGCCTCCTCCACTTCCTTCATCTTCTCGCCCTGCTTTCTCACCTCGGCCGATGTCATTGCCACAGCTACCCTCACCAGGGCGAATGCCTCCTCCACCAATAACTTCAATGCTACCTCCATCTCCTTCCTCAAAGCCTCCATGTGCCTCGCAAACTGCTTTTCCAGCTCCACAGCCATTACCTCGGTCATCTTTTCCATCGTAAGCAGTGCAGCCTCACCATGCGGTCTGGCAGCCACCATCTTGTCAGCGCTGGTCCTCTCATTCAACGACGAGCCCACGTTTCCTCCCTTCTTCGACGCTGCTTTTCGCACACTTTAACGACTTATTATTTTTCCTTTCTTTCCCCCTTCTTTCCTTCTTCAATCTTTTTTTAAAAAAACAAAAAAAATTCTTCCTTCAAGAAGAAGAAAACAAAATGTTTTCACAAACTTTCTTTAAAACTTCTTTCTCTTCATTTTTGCATTCCTCAAGAATTCTCCTGGGACCGGACTTCAGTCTTCTTAAAATATTCTAGGCGGGAACCACCCGATGTGGAACATCTCCCCTACACTGTGCCCTGGCTTCGGGCCTGCCGTCTCGTCCTCCGTTTGGCTCCTCCCCCGCTGCTCCGACCTCCGCACACGCTGGGCCCGACGCCTCAGCTCCAGCCGCCTGTGGGGTTCCTCGCTGGTTTTCAAACCGGCCCCCGTTTTATGCCCGGGGTGGCCCCAAAGGCCGACAACAATCGGGGGGGGGGGGGGGGGGGGGGGAGCGAAGAATCGGGGAAACCCTTAAAAGCACTGCAAATAGTGGCCACCGGTGGGAGCTTCTCTCGATGTGGCCGACCCGCTCGCAAACGTCACCGGAAGCCCATCGAGATGCCTTTTGAACACCGTTAACGTATCTGCTTCCACAACCACCCCTGGCAGCGCGTTCCAGGCACTCACCACCCTCTGTGTAAAAAATCTGCCTTGCACATCTTCTTTAAACTTTGCCTCACGGACCTTAAACCTATGCCCTCTAGTGACTGATCCTCTACCCTGGGAAAGAGGGCCTGCCCATCCACTCTTTCCATGCCCCTCATAATCTTGTAGACCTCAATCAGGTCACCCCTCAACCTCTGTCGTTCTAATGAAAACAGTCCAAGTCTATTCAGCCTCTCCGCATAGCTAACACTCTCGAGACCAGGCAACATCCTGGTAAACCTCCTCTGCACCCTCTCCAAAGCCTCCACATCCTTATGATAGCGTGGCGACCAGAATTGTCCGCAAGTGCGGCTGTACCAAGGTTCTATACAACTGTAGCATGACTTGCCAGTTTTATACTCGAAGCCCCGTCCAATGAAGGAACGCATTCCATATGCTTTCTTGACTACCTTGTCCACTTGTGTTGCCACTTTGACAGATCTGTGAACCGTTCTCCCAGATCTTTCTGACTTTCTATATTCCTAAGGGTTTTGCCACTTACTGTATATTTCCCTTCTATGTTAGACCTACCAAAATGCATTTCCTCACATTAGTCCGGGTATTTGTTGGATGTTCAGTGGTAATTTGTTTTGCTCAGAGTATTGTGGAATCTAGTGGTAGTATTGTAGAATCTAGGCAACTTGTCTAGTGGATGCTGATTTGCTGAATTGCTTTGAGCGAGACATGGATTTGTTTCTGGCTGGCTTAGAGATCACTTCAGGCGGGAGGTATCCTGGCACACAAAGCCGAGTCTCTGTGAGCACCAGGAAAGCACCTCATCAACTAAGTGGATTGAAGAGGAATTCTCGGCAATTATTCCCTAATTAATTTTTAATCTGTTTCTTTGGCAGCTCTCCAGGTATCTAGCTCTGTGCAGTCAGGTATAATGCATTCCATCTGTGTGGAACAGTCTAAATGAAGAGGCAATGGCATAGTGGGTATTATCACTGGACCAGTAATCCAGGGACCCAGGGTAATGCAATAGAAATCTGGAATTAAAAGTTTAATGATAACCATGAAACCATGATCAATTGTCGTAACAAAAAAACATCTGGTTTACTAAATCCTTGAGAAAAGGAAATCTGCCCTCCTTACCTGGTCTGGCCTGCAGGTGAGTCCAGATCAACAGTAATGTGCTTGACTCTGAACTGCCCTCTGAAATGGCCTAGCAAGCCACTCAGTTCAAGGGCAATTAGAGGTTGGCAGTAAATGCTGGCCCAACCTACGACTCCTACATGCCATGAATAAATAATTTTTAAAAAGATGGCCGAGTCGGTCTTTTGCTATCATTTACATATGTTGATTTGCACCCAGCTTTTGTATGTGAAAAGTCAAAAATGCATACAAACTATTTGGAGGTTACTTGTACTCCAGGAAGCCCTGAATGTCCTGAATTCAATCCATATTGTACCATGTTAGTATCCTCCAGTGAGGATATTAAAAAAAGTAGCCCCAGATCATACATCGTTTGGTGGGTGGAAGAATAAAATTGTACAAGAACCGTGGGGCACGCTTGAGCATGTTAATATCTTGATGCAAAAATTGGACTCCCAACTTCTAAAGATTAAAAATTCCCTTTTCATAACCAGTTCACCCGTGGGGAAAAAGGTATAAGTAATTTTGGCAGCAACAACGCCAATGATCAGGGCTCCGGATGATGCACACCAAGATTTAATTGATTCTGATTGGTGCAGGGAATAGCTCACTCCAGCTGTGGAAGGAAGGATGCATTGATAATCAGCTCTTTGTACTTCTTATCAAACTTAAGTGCCTCCCCAGTCCATCTAGGTTTTCAACAAAATGCTTGGGGGAACTCTATCACCTCCCATTTTCAAAAGGCTTATTATGACATGTAAATCTCAGCAGAGAGTTTCATTAAGTCAAGGAAGGGGAGGTAATAAGGCACAAGTTGAAAATTAACAATTATGCCTAATGATCAGTCACAGTGATTCGCACCCAATGAAAGATGAAATTATGATTTACCCTCTTGAGTCAACAGTGATGCCTGGGGAGTGTAAGGTCAGTTTGAAGAACATTTGAGGAAAATTATCGACCGCCTTAAAATGAGAGATATTATTAATTAGCAGTTCAAGCAAGAATGTATACTTTTTGTGATTTGCCTGGATAGAGCAGTTCGGTTAAGATTTTTGTCTAATTCATTCAGATGTGGTAATACCTGTGCTGCACTATGCACAGTTTCCCACCTTAGCTTGCGTAACAAACCCGAACATTTTAGAACTGTTATTAGAAATATAGTGCGCAATCTAATCAAATTTCTACAGTGTCCCATGTTGAGTGCGGTGTTACCCGGAGCTCGCAGTGCTGAGAAAGACCACGCTATCGAAAAGGGACTTTCTTGCAACCAGGGCCTCAGCGGAGAGGTTCGTCCCGTTTCTTACACTGAGGAGGTCTGCTCGCCAGAACTCCTCGGTGCAGGAGAAGATCGGGACACCATTTTTAAATGGCATCCTGCTCTCTTGGCCCCACCCCTGCTCCCCCCCAAAGCCCCAACTCACCTATAATGGGGAATTTGGAGACCCCCCTCACCCCACCTCATCTGGGCAGGAACCCCTGGGCCCAATCCCTGCACGTGGGAGAAATACCAGCCTGGTACCTCATCACTGCCAGCCTGGTAGTGCCCCTGCAGGTGGGCACTTTGGCAGCTAGCACTGCCAGCCTTGCACCCTGGCACTGCCACGGTGCCTGGGTGGCACCCTGCCCAGAAGGCAATCGCCTGGGGGCCTCCAGTCCCCTGGGAGACCACCCCAAGTGCCATTCTGTCTGGTCCCTGTTTGTGGGGACCAGTACTGAATGGCCTTCACCTAAGGTCTCCGAGGAAAAGGGGTTACATCCCAAAGCGTGGGGTATTTCAGGCAAGTTGCATATTAGAGTGACACTAGCCACCTCATTCTAATATACAGACTTGCTAAATACTGATTGTTGATACCATGGTTGTGTTGTAATTCACCGACTGACCACTAGGAGTCTTATTAGTATACAAGTGAATGTTAAAGTCAGGTAACCTCAGACTGACAAGGAAGCTGGGAGAGAGGTTGCTTTTGCATGTTAATACTATTATTCATCTGTTGTTTTGTATATATTTGACTCACAATTAATGTTAATGCATCATTTATAGCTTATACTACAAATGTTCTTGTAAATTAAATCAGGCCATCTGACAAGAACATTGCATGGTACCAGGGTTGGATAGTATTGAATACTGAGAAAAAACAAGCCTGCTACGAGGTCCACAGATATTTCAAGATTTTCCAGAATGCAAGAATTAACAACATTGAGTCATTGAAGCCACCAATGCATCTCAGATTTCATGGTAATGTGGACGGCAACTGGCAGGTGTATGAACAATTTAATCTGTTTCTTACTGCAGTAAATTTAAGGGATCAATCAGATTCACGTAAGGTAGCAATGCCCCTAACAGCGGCAGAGCCCGAAGCAATTGCTGTGTTTAATACATTTAAATTTGCAAACGATGAAGATAGTAAAAATTTGAAGACTTGATCAGTAAAGCGTTTGATGAGGTTCCCCACAGTAGGCTATTGCAGAAAATACGGAGGCATGGGATTCAGGGTGATTTAGCAGTTTGGATCAGAAATTGGCTAGCTGATAGAAGACAAAGAGTGGTGGTTGATGGGACATGTTCAGACTGGAGTCCAGTTACTAGTGGTGTACCACAAGGATCTGTTTTGGGGCCGCTGCTGTTTGTCATTTTTATAAATGGCCTTGAGGAGGGCGTAGAAGGATGGGAGAGTAAATTTGCAGATGACACTAAAGTCGGTGGAGTTGTGGACAGTGCGGAAGGATGTTACAGAGGGACATAGATAAGCTGCAGAGCTGGGCTGAGAGGTGGCAAATGGAGTTTAATGCAGAAAAGTGTGAGGTGATTCATTTTGGAAGGAATAACAGGAAGACAGTGTACTGGGCTAATGGTAAGATTCTTGGTAGTGTGGATGAGCAGCGCGATCTCAGTGTCCATGTACATAGATCCCTGAAAGTTGCCACCCGGGTTGAGAGGGTTGTTAGGAAGGCGTACGGTGTGTTAGCTTTTATTGGTAGAGGAATTGAGGTTCGGAGCCATGAGGTCATGTTGCAGTTGTCCAAAACTCTGGTGCGGCCGTATTTGGAGTATTGCGTGTAGTTCTGGTCGCCGCATTATAGGAAGGATGTGGAAGCATTGGAAAGGGTGCAGAGGAGATTTACCAGGATGTTGCCTGGTATGGAGGGAAGATCTTATGAGGAAAGGCTGAGGGACTTGAGGCTGTTTTCGTTAGAGAGAAGAAGGTTAAGAGGTGACTTAATTGAGGCATACAAGATGATCAGAGGATTAGATAGGGTGGACAGTGAGAGCCTTTTTCCTTGGATGGTGATGTCTAGCATGAGGGGACATAGCTTTAAATTGAGGGGAGATAGATATAGGACAGATGTCAGAGGTATGTTCTTTACTCAGAGAGTAATAAGGGCGTGGAATGCCCTGCCTGCAACAATAGTGGACTCGCCAACACTAAGGGCATTCAAATGGTCATTGGATAAACATATGGATGATAAGGGAATAGTGTAGATGGGCTTTAGAGTGGTTTCACGGGTTGGCGCAACACCGAGGGCCGAAGGGCCTGTACTGCGCTGTAATGTTCCATGTTCTGTGTTCTATTTCACCCCCAGAAAAAGTGACATTTGTGAATGCTATGTGTTTAGATCACATTTACAGAAGACAGAAAAGTACATAGATAATTTCATCATTGATTTAAAGGGAAAAACCAAAAGCTGTAATTTTTCTGCAGTGGAATCTTCCATGATTCAGGACTAAATTGTGTTTGGTGTGAATTAAAATAAGCTGATGAACGGTTGCTGAGGGAATCAGAGCTGTCCTTGGATCAAACAGTTAAGATTTGTCAGGCTCACGAGCCAGCAGCACAGCATTCTGAAATGTTTCTCAGTAATGACAATGTCTTCTTGGAGGAAAGCATTCCCATTGCCACCCTATTTCCAAAAAGGCTGGAAACGTCCAAAAAAGGACAGAAAGATGCCTGCAGCTCCTCACACACAAACAAACAGGTTAAATATTGGGACGAAGTACTTCTCTGTAAAAGATGTGGTCAAAGACACAATTTAAGGCAGTGTCCAGCGTTTTAGCAAGTTTTGTTCCAGATGCAAAGGAAAAATCACTTTGCTCAGAATTGTTACTCTAAGCTCAACCCCAGATCAGTCAGTACAGTGGAAGATACGGTCTCCAGTGATGAAACATCATTGTTTGTTGGAGTAATAACAGAGAAAAATAATTTTTTGGAGATATCAAAAAGTTCTCCAGCACTTAAAAAAATATAAACTGATACTCCATTTAAAATGATGATGAGGACAAATGATGAGGACCACTTGAAGTGAACGGTACAGTGGTCCAATTAAAGTTAGACACTGGTGTCAAAACCAATTTAATCAGCATGACTCATCTTAAAATTCAGCAGATTAGTCACAAAATATCTCTGAGAGCTTTTATTGGTTCAAGCATTAAATGTTATGGTGCTTGTGACCTGAGTGTGGTATGAAGAACACAGTTTATTCCGTCCCATTCTGCATTATCCAAGGGCTTGGATTCATTATTATCAGTCCTGTGAAGAATTAAGTCTAGTGCAGTTGGTATATAGCATCCACAAAGGATTAGACTAACACTCCAACGATTCTGAGAATATTATCAGCAAATTCAGCAATATGTCCACTGATTTTAGTGCACTACCATTCGCCAATGAGATACAATTTAAAGAAGATGCATTAGCTAAAGCACCAATACAAATTATTAGTCGTGAAATTGCTAAAGATGTAGATCTGCATGTCAATCTCATTTCTAACCTACCACCCATATCGGATACAAACTCACAAGTTATCAAGAAGATAGAAGAACCTACCAATGGGGTAAATTTCCTGGCATGTGTGAAACAGAAAAATGGTGATGCGCGCATAATAATAATCGCTTATTGTCACAAGTAGGCTTCAAAGAAGTTACTGTGAAAAGCCCCTAGTCGCCACATTCCACTACCTGTTTGGGGAGGTTGGTACACGAATTGAACCCGCCCTGCTGGCATTGTTCTGCATTGCAAACTCGCTATTTAGCCCACTGTGCTAAACCAGGGTCCATAGGCATGGATCCCAAAGATCTTAATGAAAAAAGTGTACATATTGTTAAACAATCATTACAGAAAGAAATGGACAGCCAATCTGATCCATATGTCACAAAATCACGTTACAAAGAATTGCCCTTGTCACATCGTAGATCGCCAGCAGAGTTACTCATGAATAGAAGGTTGCATACCACACTTCCATACCTGGAAAAGAAGGAGGAGAATGTAGTGGTATTGCAGGAAATGCAAAACATTAAAGAAAATAGAAGCAGTTCTATGATAGAGTGTCTGAAAGTTTGCCACCTCTGAGTAATGATGACATTGTGAGAATAGATTCAGACAATTGATCGAGAAAAGCCATTGTACTTGAAGAAGTAGCACCTCATTCCTACAATGTATAGACAGAGGATGCGTCGGTTTTAAGAAGAAATCATCGCGCACTCCTGAAAACCAGAGAAGCCTTTCAACAACAATGCGATGGATGAAGAATCAACATCAGAATCAACGTCAGCTACAGTGTCAGATAGTTTAGCAGTTCCTGAGCATGAGAATGTAATGGAGAACATTGAATCTACAAGTTCTGAGCAGCAAGGTCAAACTTTGAGAAGATTAACCAGGGTCAGAAGAAAACCTGATCAAATCAATTTGTAGATTTGGACTATTTGTACATACTATGCTTGCTGTTCTTGTGTGTATATATATATATATATATATGTTTGTTCAACCAGTTTAAAAAATTTAAAAATAAATAAATACTGTTCGACTCAATGGCTCATGATGTCACATTAATTTATTCCTTCAAAGGAAAGGGGATGGAGTGATATTATGGTTGTGTTGTAATTCACCAACTGACCACCAGGAGTGTCATTAGTATATAAGTGAATTTTAGAGTCGGTGACCTCCGACTGACGAGGGTGCTGCGAGAGAGGTTGCTTGTGCATGTTAATACTGTTATTCATCTGTTGTTTGGTATATTTTTGACCCACAATTAATGTTAAATCGATTATAGCTTTAGCAACAAGTGTTCTTGTAATATAAATCAGGCCACTCGACAAGAACATTACACTGATCACATCAACAATGGGCGGGATTTAGATCGCGACGTCTCGCGAGATCCCATTAGATCTCACGAGGCGTGGTGAGCACGGTAGCACAGTGGTTAGCACTGTAGCTTCACAACTCCAGGGTCCCAGCTTCAATTCCTGGCTTGGGTCACTGTCTGTGTGGAGTCTGCACGTTCTGCCCGCGTGTGCATGTGTTTCCTCTGGGTGCTCCGGTTTCCTCCTACGGTCCAAAGATGTGCAGGTTAGGTGGCTTGGCCATGCTAAATTGCCCTTAGTGACCAAAAAGGTTAGACGGGGTTGCTGGGTTACGGGGATAGGGTGGTGGTGTGGGCTTTGGTGGGGTGCTCTTTCCAATGGTCGGTGCAGACTTGAGGGCCAAATGGCTTCCTTTTGCACTGTAAATTCTATCTTTTATATGCCAGATAAATCCCGGAAGAGGCCTCTCCCGGAATCTACCGGCTGTGCCGTGCCTCCACTCACCTGATTGGGGGTGCGATATGGCCGGTAGATGTGCCCCTAATTAGGGCAAGACCTGGGCATTATTTCTTCCCACTAACTTGCCTTGTATAATACTCTTGCCTCCTACTTGTTCTGTGGTTTAGGCTGCTTACCAGTTGTAATGTAGGTTCCATACAGCTGACATTTTTTAGTCACCTACCAGCTGTGAGGTACATAATAACAATTATGATTAAGACACAATTAAACTGAATAGCTTAAACTTTATTCACAATGTGATATCTGGCAGCAGCTTATTGCAAAGTGGAATGTGTTAGGGCATGATTGATTTTTCTCCACTTAATCATGTTCCATGTCAGATGTGAGAACACTCAAGAGAGCTGTTATTTTAATATTTATCCCCGTGTCTGCGTGGGTCTCACCCACACAACCCAAAGATGTGCAGGGTAGGTGGATTGGCCACGCTAAATTCCCCTTAATTGGAAAAACGGAATGTGGCGACTAGGGGCTTTTCACAGTAACTTCATTGAAGCCTACTCGTGACAATAAGCAATTTTCATTTCATAACAATTGGATACTCTAATTTTTAAAACATTTTGCCACCCCCCCCCCCCCACCCCGCCACAAAGCAGTCGACAGGGGTTTTCCATTGTGGGTGACCCCACACCGTCGGGAAATCCGCGGATGTGGGTGGGCTGCCTGCGAAGTGGAGGATCCTGCCGATGGAGGACCCACCGTTATCTTCCCCTACTGAATCTATAAAACAATTTCCAAGGGCAGCACATTGGTGCAGTGGTTAGCACTGCTGCCTCACGGTGCCGAGGAACCGGGTTCGTTCCCGGCCCCAGGTCACTGTCCATGTGGAGTTTGCACATTCTCCCACTGTGTCTGCGTAGGTCTCACTCCCACAACCCAAAGATGTGCAGGGTAGAAGGATTGGCCACGCTAAATTGCCCCTTAGTTGAAAAAAATAAATTGGGTACTCTAAGTTTAAAAAAAAACAATTTCCACTTGAATAGTACCTTTTGCATAGAAAAATGTCCCAGGAACTTTATCAGACAAAATTTGAGACCGAACCGCATGAGGAGATATTGAAACAGGTAACAAAACACTTGGATTGGATTTATTTATTTATTGTCATGTGTAACGAGGTACAGTGAAGAATGTTTTTTTGGTGCAGCTCAAACAGATCATTTAGTACATGAAAAGAAAATGCATAATAGGGCAACACAAGGTACACAATGTAAATACATAGACACCGGCATCGGGTGAAGCATACTGAAGTGTAGTATTAATCAGGTCAGTCCATAAGAGAGTCATTTAGGAGTCTGGTAACAACTTGGTCAAAAAGGTAGGATTTAAGTTGCGTCTTAAAGGAGGATCGAGTTGTGAAAGGAATCCCAGAGCATAAGGCCCAGACGGCTGAAAGCACGGCCACATATGGACATGAGTATGCACAAGAGAGCAGAATTGGGACAGCGAAATGCCCTCAGAGTGTGTGGGGTTGGAGGAGGTTACAGCAATAAGAAATAAAAGGCCATGGAGGGAACATCAGTCTGGGCCCCGATTTACAACAACCATTGGTTCTTGCTGGGAAGGCTGGATGGAGGGTTTCGGAGATGGCAGGGAGTAGGAATTGAGAGGGTGGGAGATCTATTTAGCTTCCCTAGCTTGAAGGATTTGGAGGAGAAATTTGAACTGCCAGCAGGTATTGGGTTTAGATGATTTTCTGAGAAGGCAGGTTCCGACCTTCCCACTCCTACCACCAGGGGGATACAGGACAAGGTAGTTTCCAGAACATGGGTGGGAGAGGGGAAGGTATCAGATATCTACAAAGAACTTATGGAGTCGGAGGAAACTCAGATAGAGGAACTAAAGGACAAGTGGGAAGATGAGCTAGGGATAGAGATAAAGGCGGGACTGTGGGCGGATGCCTTAAGCAGGGATAGCACATCCTTATCCTGTGCCAGGCTTAGCCTGATACAGTTTAAGATAGTTCACCGGGCACACATGACGGTGGCCTGGATGAGTAAGTTCTTCGGGTAGAAGACAGGTGTGCGAGGTGCGCGTGAGGCCCAGCAGACCATGTCCATATGTTTTGGGCATGCCCGAAGATTTTGGCAAGGTTTCGCTGATGTCATGTCCACGGTACTTAAAATAAGGCTGGTGCCGAGTCCAGAGGTGCCGATCTTTGGAGTGTCGGGAGAGCCGGGAGTCCAGGGGGTGAGAGAGGCTGACATTTTGGCCTTTGCCTCCCTGGTAACCCGGAGATGGATACTGTTAATGTGGAGGGACTCGAAGTCCCTGAAATTAGAGACCTGGGTTAGTGACATGGCTGGGTTTCTAGGTCTCGAGAAAATAAAGTTCTCCTTCAGAGGGTCAATGTTAGGGTTCGTCCGGAGGCCGTTTGTTGACTTTCTCGGGGAAAGTTAAAATGTCAACAGAGGCAGAAATCTAGCGGGGGGGGGGGGGGGGGGGGGGGGGGGTGGGGGTGGGGGGGGGGGGGGGGGGTTGAGGGCGCTTAGGCTATTGTTTCATTATTGGGGGTGCGAAGAACGTGACAGGGATGGAAATGTTTTTGTACCATGTTTATGTTGCTGATATTGTTATTATTATTATAAAAATTACAAATACCCTAATAAAATGTTTTTTAAAAAAAAAGAAATAAAAGGCCATGAAGAAATTTGAACATACGCATGAGAATGTTAAACTTGATGTGTAAAACAATCCCCAAGACATTCCAGTTGTTTCTTGGCCTCTCAGGGTCCATTGCTGATATTGGTGTGAATAATTATTCATTGGTCTCGCATTGAAATTCATGGATGAATTGAGCCATTGCCTTTCTAAAACAGATCATGCAAACATCTCCACCACAGTGAGCCAGTGCCCAATAGGGTACATTTTAAAAGATGAGTCTTCCTTCTTTCCCCAACACCATCTTGCCCATGTTGTTGTGGAGTAAAATAGTTTTCTTGAGCTAGTTCTCACAAAAATAGGCAGTGGTGCAGTGGTATTGTCCCTGGACTAATAATCCGGAGACCCAGGGAAATGCTCTGGAGTCTCAGGTTCAAATCCCACCAGGGCGGACGGTGAAATTTGAATTTAATAAAAATACAGAATGAAAAGTCTAATGATGATCATGAAACCGTGATTGTTGTAACAACCTCATCTGGTTCATTAAGGTCCTTTGGGGAAGGAAATCTGTTATCCTCACCTGGTCTGGCCTACATATGACTCTAGACCCAGAGCAATGTGGTAGACTCTTCCTCAGAGATGGGTAATAAATGCTGACCCAGCCAGTTATGCCCACATCCCATGAACAAATAAAGAAACAAAACTTCACCCAATTTAGAAATGATTTTAAAACAGGCTTGTCAATCACAAGATACAGTTTGAGCCGGATGTTCCAGGCTTCCCTGCCAGTAGAGTCTTCCGGTCACACAAAAGTATACCCCTGCTCATCCAGGTAAGTAGAGAGTACTCCATTACACTCCTGACTTGTGCCTTATGGATGGTGGACAGGCTTTGGAGGGTCAGGAAGTGAGTTACTGTAGGATTCCTAGCCTTTGACCTGCCCTGGTAGCCACAGTATTAATGTGGCTAGTCCAGTTCAGTTTCTGATCAATGGTATGTTGAATCTGGGGGATCCAGCGTTGGTAATGTGATTGAATGTCAATGGTCTGGCCATCATATTTATTTCTCGGTTCTCTATTCATTCATGGAATATAAATGTTGCTGCCTCGGTTAGCATTTTACGCCCATCTCTAATTACCCTTGAGAAGGCAGTGGTGGTGAGACGCTATCATGAACCAGTTACAGCCCATGTGGTGTACATGTAGGAAAGGAGCAATAGGACTTTGAGCCCGCTACTGTGTTTTTCACTCAAAGCATCAAAGGTGTGCACCTTGGAGGGGAACTTGCAGGGGTGGGGTCCCCTTTGCATCTTCTGCCCTTGTACCTACAGTTGGAAAAGGCCTGGACTTGGAAGGTGCTGCCAAAGGAGCATTAGTGAGTTGTTGTAGAGCATCTTGCAGATGGTACACACACTGTTGTCACTGTGCATTGGTGATGGAGGGAGTAAATAAGGTGGTAAATGAGGTGCCAATCATGTGGGTGACTCTGTCCTACATGGTATTGCATTCCATGAGTGTTGTTGGCGCTGCACTCATCCAGGAAAGTGGAGTGTATTCCATCACACTCAGGACTTGTGCCTTGTAAATGGTGGACAGGCTTTGGGGAGTCAGGAGTGAGTTACTTGCTGCAGAATTCCCAACCTCTGACCTGCTTTTGTGGCTACATAATTTATATGACTGGTCCAGTTTTGATTCTTGTCATTGGTAACCTCCAATATGTTGATAGTGGAGGTGAGTAGACTCTCTGTTGTTGGAGGTTATAATTGCTGTTGTAGGTTATCATTGCTGTTGGAGGTTATCATTGCTGTTGGAGGTTATCATTGCTGTTGGAGGTTATCATTGCTGTTGGAGGTTATCATTGCTGTTGGAGGTTATCATTGCTGTTGGAGGTTATCATTGCTGTTGGAGGTTATCATTGCTGTTGGAGGTTATCATTGCTGTTGGAGGTTATCATTGCTGTTGGAGGTTATCATTGCTGTTGGAGGTTATCATTGCTGTTGGAGGTTATCATTGCTGTTGGAGGTTATCATTGCTGTTGGAGGTTATTATTGCTGTTGGAGGTTATTATTGCTGTTGGAGGTTATTATTGCTGTTGGAGGTTATCATTGCTTGACACATGCAAATTGCTAATGTTAATTTATGTTGCTCAGTCTTGATTTTCAGCAATTCTATTGGCCAATCAATCATATCTGCACATGCTGAGTCTGGACTGACATAGCACAGGCTCACTCTTGACATAACCAGGCTTTCGCTTGGTCACTTGGTGACTTTTTTGCTCTGTGTTTGGCAGCATCCAAAGTACCCTTGCAGGCTCCACTGCTGCATGGTGTCACAAGGTCAATCCCTCAACACAGCTGAATGTAGCCTTATGATGATGAAGACCTCAGCCATTGTGATGCTGGAGAGTCTCAAGGACACTTGCAGATTTTCTCCCCTGTTGGTGACTGGGCCTCCCCTGGGAGTGATGAGGTGCCTATAGTCTGAAAGGCACTTAAATATCAATGACTTGATAGCCATTTGCTTCCCAGTGTGCATCTGTCTCCTCAACATTGCTTACAATTCTTGCTCAATGAACTCAATTAAGGAAAAACCAGCTGAAAATGGTAAAACAAAACTAATCCTGACACCAGTTATACTGAAGCTCCATTTTGACATATACAAGACAGGTTCTAACAAGTTTTACTGATATTTCTATTGGAGAAGTGCCTGTCTATTAGGTCCTCCCTGTTGACTATGGTGCCTGGTGCAGAGTTCACCCTGGTTACCTCGGAATGCCTCTCTTTGTGGAGGAGCTGTCGTCAAGTGACAGTTAAACCCCAAACACTTCTTCAGTGTTTCCCTCCCCACCTCCTCCTCTAACTAAAAAAAAAACAATCACTGTAAGGATCCCAGCCGAGTAAAATTGATAGGATGCAGAGCTGGGCCGAAAAATGGCAGATGGAGTTTAACCCTGTTAAGTGCGAGGTGATTCACTTTGGTAGAAAAAATTTGAATGCGGATTACAGGGTCAACGGCAGGGTTCTGAGGAATGTGGAGGAGCAGAGAGATCTTGGGGTTCATGTCCACAGATCTCTAAAGGTTACCACTCAAGTGGATAGAGCCGTTAAGAAGGCCTATAGTGTGTTAGCATTTATTAACGGGGGCTTGAGTTTAAGAGCTGTGGGGTTATGCTGCAACTCCACATGACCCTGGTGAGACCACATTTGGAGGATTATGTGCAGTTCTGGTCACCTCACTATAGGAAGGATGTGGAAGCATTGGAAAGGGTGCAAAGGAGATTTACCAGGATGCTGCCTGGTTTGCAGGATAGGTCTTATGAGGAAAGGTTGATGGAGCTAGGGCTTTTCTCTTTGGAGCGGAGGAGGATGAGAGACGACTTAATAGAGGTTTATCAGATGATGAGGGGGATAGATAGAGTGGACATTCAGAGACTATTTCCTCGGGTGGATGTAGCTGTTACAAGGGGGCATAACTATAAGGTTCAGGGTGGGAGATATAGGAGGGATGTACGAGGTAGGTTCTTTACTCAGAGAGTGGTTAGGGTGTGGAATGGACTGCCTGCTGTGATAGTGGAGTCGGACACTTTAGGAACTTTCAAGCGGTTATTGGATAGGCACATGGAGCACACCAGAATGACAGAGAGTGGGATAGCTTGATCTTGGTTTTGGACAATGCTCGGCACAACATCGAGGGCTGAAGGGCCTGTTCTGTGCTGTACTGTTCTATGTTCTATGTTTAACATTTCCATCATTGTTCCACTCTGCACCATTGTCTCTCACTCCTTGATTGCATTGGTTCCTCTTTTTCCTCTGACGGGTAGTCTTCTTCACTGAATTCTGGATCATGCATGTGTGCACCCCATTGCTGCACCATATTCTGCAACAGGCCACCACTATTTTTGATACCCTTGCCGCTCAGCTGACTATTGCGTTTTTAAAATGCCAATTGCCCGCTCGGTGGTTTCTCTGATCTGATGGTGACTGGTGCTTTAATGCTGTTTTGGTATCGTTTCTGGATGGCGTGATGAAGTAAGCAGCCACCTCCGCAATGGGTAACCTTGTCACGAAGAAGCCAGCTATGGACCTAGGGTTATAGTCCTGTGCCCATTTCAGCAGACTTCCTTCCTTCGTGGACTCAGTGTGACTGGCCTCCTGTAATGTATCCCAGTTTGTTGATGAAGCAAGGAATGATGCCAGGAGTTCACAGGGATGTGTATTTTCTCTATTACGTGCACCCACCCCCCTCTTGCCTGATGTCACACCCCTGCCTCTATCTCCGAGGGAAGTTCAGCTTTACAGCTGCAGTTTCACACAGCTCCATGTAAAACTAAGAAACCTTTACCTCATTCCTTCAAACCTGTTCACATCACTGACGCCAGCACCATGTTGTGTAATACACACTCCGGGTTCTGGAGGTTTCCAGACCTCTTCTCCTGCCCTATCTTGTACAATAGCCCGGCTGATTGGTCAGTGCTGCACTTGCACTTGATGACATACATGCCTCATTTCAGATAGCTGTCAACATCAGGGAATGGGGAGGGGCATGGGCCTCCAGATTTAACTCCCATCTGCCATTTTCAACACTCCACAGAATTTCCATGAACATCCAGGCCTTTATTTCCATTTAGACTTTGCTTATTTATTCTATCTTATGACTCAATTTTCAGAACAGAATTTTCTGGTCTCTTTTGGCCCAATTCAACCAAAATGGGAGTGACTGGCGCAAAGGATGGTGGAATTCTAGCCGTACATTTCATCCAGTGCAAATTGTGTTTCTGTGCTTTGGTGCACTAGTTTTAAACCATCGCTCAAGAACACAAAAACCTTTATTTCACAAAGACCAACCACACCCCAGGCTGAATTAATCAACATCTGGAGTTTCCACTAATTGTGCCCATTTACAGGCTTCAAGGAATTTCCCAAACAAAAAAGCATACTTTTTTTGCCTGCAAGGACACTAACGGGTATACTTTGAAAGGATTCAAATACATTTTTAAAATTTACTAAGGAGTAGTTTACTGTTCCCCAGTCTAATATGGGGCACATTTGGTCCCAGAGACCAATTCTTCCTAAGCGGAAACAAACCCATTAAATCCAGACATGTTCTGGATTTTGCAGTTTGCATTGTGCACTGGTTGGAGATGCTGGAACTTGTGCTTCCCTGCGGAGCCACTGCATGTGAGTGAGCGTGAAACAATGAACATCTTGAACATGTAGCAATGTACTCCCACTCCCGCAGGATTAGGTGGAACCACTTGGCTGATTGCAGAGGACGCCATTTGTGAACTACAAAAAGCTGACGTTGAGAAACGAAACTAATGAAGTGACAAGGGCAGGCCAATTAATTGGCTATTTTCTGTAGCTCTGTTACTGTGGCCCAAGACCAACGCAACTGCCTTGTAGTCCCTGGGTCCCAGTGGCTGACAGTAGGAACCTCTCCCACAAGAGGTATTTACAACTGGAGAGCATTGTAGATACCCGACCTTTTGTTCAGGACAGACACTCAAACGTTCAACTCCATTGCCAAGTGCACCATATTCTATTAGCCTGTATATTGATGCTCTGCCTTCACCGTCATTTATAATGTTTCACTTTGTTATATCCTGACAGCAGTATATGGGCAAGATTCAGGGGACTTGAGTTAAAGTCCACTGAATGGTGAGTTGAGCGGGGTGTCTCTCAGTACCTGCAGCATCGAGTATCACCCCGCTATTCAATGGCACTTTGCCATTTGCTTTGGCCTTTCTCTCCACTGCAGCCGCACTTAAAAAGGATTTCCTGCCGGGAAGCTTCAGCTCACCAGCAGGAAAGGGTCATAGAATTTACAGTGCAGAAGGAGGCCATTTGGCCCATCGAGTCTTCACCGGCCCATGGAAAGAGCACCCTACTTAAGCCCAGGCTTCCACCCTACCCCCGTAACCCAATCTCATCTTTTGGACACTAAGGGACATTTAGCACGGTCAATTCATAGACCATACAGTGCAGAAGGATACCATTCGGCCCATCGTGTTTCACCGACCCACTTCAGCCCTCACTTCCACCCCATCCCAGTAACCCAATAAGCCCTCCTAACCTTTTTGGTCACTAAGGGCAATTTATCATGGCCAATCCACCTCACCTGCACGTCTTTGGACTGTGGGAGGAAACCGGAGCACCCGGAGGAAACCCACACAGACACGGCAAGAACGTGCAGACTCTGTTCAGACAGTGATCCAGTGGGGAATCAAACCTGGGACCCTGGCGCTGTGAAGCCACAGTGCTATCCACTTGTGCTTCCCAATTCACCGAACCTGCACATCTTTGGACTGTGGGAGGAAACCGGAGCACCCGGAAGAAATCCACGCAGACACGGGAGAAAGTGCAAACTCCATACAGACAGTCACCCAAGGCCGCAATTGAACCTGTGACTCTGGAGCTGTGAGGCAGCAGTGCCAACCACTGTGCCACCGTACCGCGCTTCCAGATCGGGGTGCCATTTTGGAAGGCTGCCCCTTTCAGGCTCCCCCCCCTTTCAGGCTCCCCTCACCCCTCACAACCCCGGCCCGTTCCCGGCAGTTCCAACCTAGCACCCGGCATCCTGACACTGCCAGCCTGGCACCCTAGCAGTTCTCCTGCCAGCCTGGCAGTGCCAAGGTGCTTGGAAGCCAGAGGGAGAGTCATTAGGCTCATTTAAATATGCTGATCTGGAACTCGCTCAGTGAGAGTCGCGAACTTGCGAAAGGCCTCTCGCGAGATTCAATGGCCTCGTCTCGACACCTCGTTGGGTGCGACAAGGCTGCTGAATTTCACCCTATGTCTATTACATGATATCTATATGTTTGTTACAATGAATCAATATGTTACATCTAATCCTTGACCTATTAGCTTTTCTATATCATTTTATTCATTCTTGGGCCTTTTTATATTGACGTTCACAGACCTCTCACCGAAGTCCCAAATGACATGCCTGTTAGGTGAATTGGACATTCTGAATTCTCCCTCAGTGTACCCGAACAGGCGCCGGAATGTGGCGACTAGGGGATTTTCACAGTAACTTCATTGCTGTGTTAATGTAAGCCTACTTGTGACACTGATAAAGATTATTATTATTATTACTATTACGTGGCTTCTGTCTATTCCCCAAGTTATCCTATCCTCTCAACATTTGCTACTTCTTTTTTTCTCTTGATAAGAGTTCCATCAATGTTTATTACCACCCATACTGAACTGAACATTATTCCTGGACTACATTATCCCGCTGCTTTTTCTCTCACACAAATACCTATAATTGACCATACTATATGTGTTACATGACATAAATGTGGCAGTTCTGGTATCAGATTAATCAGGGAATGGACGTTCCATTTCTAGCAAGAAATGATATTAATGCCATTGGTCACTATCTCTCTTTGTTACTCTTTTTAAAACGTTTTATTGATAGCAGCAACATTGGTAAATTGTTGGATTATGGCACAATGCAGGCTAGAGATGATAAATGCTCATACAAACATCTATTGATTTCAGTGGCAGCACTTTTGAGAGGTAACAAGGTCAGCCTTATTCTTTGGCAAAGGGAACATTAGATCAAAGGCTGGGAATTCTCTGTGGAGAAAGTCACCCCCTGACTCCTCAAAGCCGGTCCACCATCTACAAGGCACAAGTCAGGAGGGTAACCTAGAACACTCTTCATTTGCCTGGATGAGTGCAGCTCCAACACCAGTCAAGAAACTCAACACTAAGGAGGACAAGCACTCCTTCCACCACCTTACAAATTCACTCCCTCCACCACTGTGCAGAATAGCAGCAGTATGTACCATCTACGAGATACACTGCAACAACTCACCAAGAACTCACCAAGGCTCCTTCAACAGCAACTTCCAAACCCACGGCCTCTATCACTTAGGATAAGGGCAGCAGATGCATTGGAACTTCACCTGCTTCAAGTTCCTCTTTAAGTCACATATCGTTCAGATTTGGAAATAAATTGTTGCTCCTTCACTGTCGCTGGGTCAAGATCATGGAACTCCCTCCCTAACAGCACAGTGGGTGTACCTACACCTCTTGGACAGTTGCAGTTCATAGAAACATAGAAAATAGGAACAGGAGGAGGTCATTTGGACCTTTGGCCTACTCCGCCATTCATTGTGATCATGGCTGATCATTCAACTTAATAGTCTAATACCGCTTTCCCCCCATATCCTTTGATCACCTTTGCCCGAACTGCTTCTTGAAAACATTCAATGTTTTGGCTTCAACAGCTTCCTGTGGTAGTGAATTCCACAGGCTCAGGGTGAAGAAATTTCTCTTCATTTCTGTCCTAAATGGTCGATCTCGTATCCTCAGACTGTGAACCCTGGTTCTGGACATATCCACCATCGGGAACATCCGCCCTGCGTCTACCCTATCTAGTCCTGTGCGAATTTTCTAGGTTTCTTTGAGATCCCCTCTCATTATTCTGAATTCCAGTGAATGCAATCGTAACCGATTCAATCTCTCCTCATATGTCAGTCCCGCCATCCCAGGAATAAGTCTGGTAAACCTTAGCTGCACTTCCTCTAGAGGAAGAATATCTTTCCTCAGATAAGGAGACCAAAACTGCACATAATATTCCAGATGTGGCCTCGCCAAGGCCCTGGATAATTGCAGCAAGACATCCCTGCTCCTGTACTTGAATCCACTCGCAATGAAGGCCAGCATACCATTTGCCTTCTTTACCGCCTGCTGTACCTGCATGCTTACCTTCAGTGACTGATGTACGAGGACACCCAGGTCTTGTTGCACATTCCCCACTCCTAATTTATGCCCATTCAGATAATATTCTGCCTTTCAGCTGCTACCAAAGCGGAAACCTCACATTTCTCCAAATTAAACTGCATTTGCCATTCATTTGCCCATTCACTTAACTTGTTCAAATCACACTGAGGGATCTCGACATCCTCCTCACAGCTCACCCTCCCACACAACTTGGTGTCATCTGCAAATTTATAGACATTACATTTTGTTCTCTCATCTCAATCAATAATTTATATTGTGAATACCTGGGGTCCTAGCATTTGATCCCTGCAGTGCCCCACTAGTCACTGCCTGCCAATTTGATAAAAGACCCGTTAATATCCACTATTTGCTTCCTGTCTGCCAACCAGTTTTATAGCTATCTCAATACACTACCCCCAATCCCACACGCTTTAATCTTGCACAATAATCTCTTATGCAGGACTTTGTCAAAAGCCTTCTGAACGTCCAAATATACCACATCGACTGGCTCCCCCTCATCAACTCTACTAGTTACATCCTCGAAGAATTCCAGTAGATTTGTTAAGCATTATTTACCCTTCATAAATCCATACTGACTCTCACCTATTCTGCCACTATTTAAGGAGGCAGCTCATTGCCACCTTTGCAAGAGCAGTTAGGGATGGGCAATAAATGTTGGTCGAGCCAGCAAAGCCCACATCCCGTGAATGAATTAAAAATGAATTGGATAAAGATGGTGGAACAAGGAGTTCTAATGGGTATGGTCCTGGCATTGTGTAGTCTAACAGAATACTCATGTAGACACTGGAGGTTGGACATCACTCCAGTCATCTCAAGTTCTCTTGTTAATTTAACTTCTGCATGTCCAAAGCACAAATTTAGACACTCCCTGGAACCCCATATTTAGATCAACGTACTTTTGTGTGCAAATGTGCCACCCTTATTTCAAGTAAGGGTGTAAGGATATTGCTAGTAACTGCAGGCCAGTCATTTTAACGTCAATAATAATAATAATCACTTATTGTCACAAGTAGGCTTCAATGAAGTTACTGTGAAAAGCTCCTAATCGCCACATTCCGGCGCCTGTTCGGGGAGGCTGGTTCGGGAATTGAACCCGCGCTGCTGGCCTTGTTCTGCATTACAAGCCAGCTGTTTAGCCCACTGTGCTAAACCAGCCCCTCAGTGGTGTGTAAGGATTTAGAAACGCCAATCAAGGTGAAAATGAAATCAACAGGGATGTGGCAAGGTTGAGTTAGTTAAGGAGCACAGAGTTGGAACAGGTAGATCGTGCTTGACAAGCAGAATTGATTTATTTTTAATAAATTTAGAGTACCCAATTATTTTGTCTCCAATTAAGGGCAATTTAGCGTGGCCAATCCACCAACCTGCACATCTTTGGGTTGTTGGGGTGGAACCCATGCAGACATGGTTGACAAGCGGAATGGAACGTTTTGGATGACAGAAAAGCAATGGGTGTTATCCAATTGAATTTTAATAATGCCTTTGACAAAATATGGCATAAAAGGCTGGTTAACAACATTGAGGTTCATGGAATAGGAGGGTCAGTGTCAACTTGGAATAAAAAGGGAATTATGAAGGGAATAGATAGGATAGATGCAGGCAGGTTGTTTCCACTGGCGGGTGAAAGCAGAACTAGGGGACATAGCCTCAAAATAAGGGGAAGTAGATTTAGGACTGCGTTTAGGAGGAACTTCTTCACCCACAGGGTTGTGAATCTATGGAATTCCTTGCCCAGTGAATCAATTGAGGCTCCTTCATTAAATGTTTTTATGGTAAAGATAGATAGTTTTTTGAAGAATAAAGGGATTAAGGGTTATGGTGTTCGGGCCGGAAAGTGGAGGTGAGTCCACAAAAGATCAGCCATGATCTCATTGAATGGCAGAGCAGGCTCGAGGGGCCAGGTGGCCTACTCCTGCTCCTAGTTCTTATGTTCTTAAAACGCCTGTCTTAAGGACTGAAAGCAGTGAGTTGTGGCAAATTGTTATTCAGACTGGTGGATGATGGTGCGCCCCAAGGGTCAGTACTGGGCCCACCGCTTTACTGAAATAGCTAAATGACTTATACATTGGAATACAGAGTCAAATCTCCAAACTTAGGGATGTGGCTTGCAGTGAAAACGATATCAATCAACTGCAGCAGGACATGACATTGGTTAGTTGACATAGCTGAGGCACAATTAGTAGACAAGACGCAAATTAAGTTTAACACAGAGAAACTGTGAGGTGCTGAAATGAAAAAATGAAATCGCTTATTGTCACAAGTAGGCTTCAAGCGAAGTTACTGTGAAAAGCCCCTAGTCGCCACATTCCAGCGCTTCCTTGGTCTGCTTTCAAAGCCAGCGATTTAGCCCTGTGCTAAACCAGCCCCACTTTGGCAGAAGGAATAGGCTGGGGCTATATAGCAAGAATGGTGGTTATAAAAATTGTACAGCACCAGAGGGTTACTACATAGATATTTGAAGTGACAGGATATACGGAAGTGAACTAGTTAGCAAAGAATATTGAGTTTTTGGCTTCATAAGTAGAGGCACTGGGCAGGGTGGTACCTGGCACCCCTGATGCCACCTGGGCACCATGACAGTGCCACCCTAGCACTGCCCAGGTACCAGGTTGCCCGTGCCAGAAATCAGGTCCGGGACTGCCAATAGTGACACCAAAAGAAATATTACAGTAGTTTCTACTAAACCTTGAGCCAACTAGAATATTGTGGCCAAGTGTGAAAAACATTCTGGGGAGGGTGCTGAGGAGTTTTAGAATGGTTCCGTGAATAAGGGAGCTTCATTTATCTGGGAGAAGCTGGGATTCTTGTCCTTACAGCAGTGTAAATTAAGAGGAGGTTTGATGGAGGTGTTCACAGAATCACAGAAAAATACAGTGCAGAAAAGGCCCTTCGGCCCATCGGGTCGACACCGCCACATGAAAGGCACCACCTGCCAATCCTAATCCCATTTGCCAGCACTTGGCCCATTGCTTTGAATGTGCCAAGGGCTCATCCAGCTACTTTGTCAAGGATGTGAGGCAACCCACCTCTACCACCCCCCAGGCAATACATTCCAGATCACCTGCCACCCTCAAACCCCCCCGAACCTCCTGCCCCTCACCTTGAACGTGTGTTCCCTCGTAATCGACCCGTCACCGCAATGAACAATTTTGATAGATGAAATCAAGAGAAACTGTTTCCAATGAGAGAGGACCAGCTTCTAGAGGACACAGGTTTAAGATAATAAACAAAGTAAACAGGGTTGACATGAAGACAAAATATTTTTACACCATGGGTTTTGATTACCTGCAATGCACTATCTGAAAGAGTGGAGGGAGCAGATTCAACGATAGCGTTCAAAGGAGAATTGGATAAATACAAGAAGGGGAAAAATTTGCACAGCAATGGAAATGGAACAGGAGAGCAGAATTAATTCGATGGCCCTAGCAAAGGCCATGATGAGCCAAATGACCTCCCTTTGTGCTGTATCGTTCTGCGTTTCTCTGCATTGTTGAAGGCATTGACCTTTGTGGAGGAGGTAATCAGAGTTCCAAAACAAAGTGTCTTATTTTAGAAAGTGTCGAGGGCAGCCCTAATGATGAGGCCAATACTGTCAACCCTCTGCCACTTGGGGGGGACTGAGTGTAAATAAGGGAGACACTCACTAAATTAATCTAATCAAATATTAGCAAAGTATGCTGTTTGTGGCATAAATGACACCATCTGCCCTCCTTACTTTGTGGTGTAAATAAAGCCAAGTCATGTACATTCAATGTTGCTTTTATTAAAGAAAAAGTTTGTTATTGTACAAAAAGTGTATATACATTTAGATCGCTAGATCCATTCTGTGTGCTGAGAGGGTTGGTTACAGGAAATGTCCGGGGCTACATGTTGATCAAAAATAGTCAGCTCGGCCTTCTTATTCAAAACACAGTTTTAACATGTTGTATATTTACAGACTGGAATGGTTGTCCAATGTTTAAAGTTCTTTACATGAGATGCCTTTTGCACTAAGCAAGCACAACAACGAACACATTTCAGCTCATACATATTGAAAAGATGCTTTGCATATCTTTCACAATAATTCTCACACATATTGAAACTATTTTCATTAAAACACTGCATGTTAACTAGAATAGTACCAATAGCATTGCCATATTACAAGCAAATTGCTGGAAACTGTTTCCAAAATACCTTAACTGAAAAAAAAAATGCCTTCACTATTTGAAAATAACATGACATAGTAAGGCACTTCTTGATGCTATAACATGGGAACTCCTTGCTATTCGGTGCCGTACCGTTTACCATGAACTATGTCCACAAACTATCGAGTCCGTTTTGTCGTGAGGTTTTATACTGATAGTTTACCAGATGCAGGATAATTAAGCGCTAAACTCGCAAAAGGAAGCAGTGTACAATGTGGCTTTGATGGAATCTGTTAGCGTAGATTTTGTTCTTCCACTTAGCCAAATGAAAACACTTTTCAATGTCAATGGATGAATTAATACACACTGGGGAGTTCACATTAATGTAATACAAGAAAGCGCACATCTACTATTATAAGGAAGAATTGGGCAATGTTTTGGTTTGCGCCCTTGCCTGTTTGGTCTAATATACAATATCAGTGCTTTGCAACAAATAAAACCAAGATTCTCATTTCAAATAACACACCACTTGATGTAACTTGTCAATCCACCAGCTATTTCTTCAAAACACAGCAAGAAATTGCTATTCACAAATATATAAGCCTTTGTAAAATGTCCTGATTCTCTTTCTGCAGAATAAAGGTTTCTTTTTATACATTAAAATACAAAGTCTATTTAAAAAAAAAGATTGCTTTCTTTCGGAATGTTAATGTTTTCAGATAATCTGTCTTTGAACCATCACACCGCGACCTTGCTGGAATCTGAAACTGGAAATGCTTGTCCATGCTCTTGAGCATTTAAGACATCATGTTGAGAAATTTGTTTTCCTCAGCCAAGGTAGTCAACATAGAGCTCATGTCTCCGATTGCCATATTAGTCAACCCAGCTGGAATGGGCTGCAGCGTCAGAGAATTCCGGGGAGTTGTGAGACGCGAGGAATTTTGGGAGAGGTTCTGCAAAATGCTGGGGCTCAATGTGCCTGACATCAAGCTCGAATGGTCACCATCATCCATGATAGCATCAAAATCTATCTGTGCGTGGTCTAGACTGTGGGAGTTTACAGTACTTGATACTTGGTTGGTGCCTGGTGAGGCCATTGAAGTAGCTTTAACACCTTGCATACGCTGCTGCTGCTGCACAGCACAGTCCATTTGGCCACTGAAATTGCCGTTTTGTTCATACATGTGGATCTGACCCGAATAAAACATCAAGTTGCTGTCTGAACCACTGTTGTTATTACACTGTTGAGACTGCATCGAGAGTTGATTAGCCGGCTGGTTGTGGCTTATCTCGGATTGTCCATGCCCAGGGCTCATGCCGTTCATCTGGAGTGGGCTCTGCAAATAGCTTTGTTGTTGCATGTTTAACGCATTTATCAGGCTGTGCTGTCTTCCTAATGGATTTGGACCCTGGGGAGGATGGGGTTGCATCATCCCGCGACTTAAGTTGTGCCCAACAGAATTCATTACATTTTGCCCTGGTTGGCTAAAGTTTTGCTGGTTCGGAACGATTTGAGAATTTGTTTGGCTTAAACCCCCGTGAGCAGCAAAGGGGCTACGGTCCGGGTTTCTACCAGGTTGAACGTGAGACCCAAAGTTCTGTTGGCTTGCAATGTGCATGCCTTGTCCCGGTGCCTCTCTCCCACGGCAACCATTCATCATCGCTGGCACCTCATTGGGGGCAGTCATTTGCTGATGAATCTGGGCACGCATCTGCTGGGCTTGGACATAGTTTTTGATGGCTGCATCTTTGCTCTGCATCATTGCTATCTGCTTAAAGTCTTGTGCACCTGCTGGCACAGGCGAACCCATGATATTGTTTGCTGGCATATTACTGCAAGACGTTTGGCCGAGGGTCCGGCTAGCAACGTTGGGACTAAGCATTTGGTTGGACTGATTGAACGTCTGGTGCGGGCTGAGAGGCTGATTCGCATTCTGGCACATGCTCATCTGCTGCTGCTGCTGTTGCTGCTGCTGCATGTAGTTCATCCTTTGCCCATTCACGCCCACACCTCTCTGCATTAAACCCTGCTGTGAGAGAGCCATCTCATTCTGGTTCAATGTCACAGACTGCTGAGCGGCGTTGAGGTTCTGATATTGGTCAAACATCTGCTTCTGTTGAACCACTGCCAGGTTCGACCGGGAGAACTGCTGCTTTGTTTGATCAGGAATGACATCAACCGTGCCTGAGCTTACTTCATTCCACTGAACCGGCATGCTATTCTTGTTCATGTTAGATGATCCCTGGTATGGTTGACTCCCTGGACTCATCTGGCATTGTGTCATCATAGAACTTGACTGATTCATGTTACTATCTACTATTGCCATTCCACGTTGGGCATACATATTTTGATTCGGCATGCTCATATTTTCTTGGAAACCCTGAATTTGTCCAGCGTAATTTAGCGAATTACTATCCTGGGTCAATCGATTTTCCTGAGAATTGATATACTGCACCACGTCATCGGGCAACATGATATCATCCTCCACAGCTTGAGCATCCATCTCACTCGCTATGGTTTCCATGACAATGTTCTCACTGATGCTGGGTGGCCTAGGTGAGTAGGCGCACCTGTGGAGGCTTCCGTCCGATCGCGCAGGGTTTTGAAGGCCGTAGTGTCGTCTTTCCATTGCTGGTGGCAATGGCAGCGGGTTCATACTGTTCATGCTGTTGAAGCGCTGGACTCTCGGAAGGGACAGAGGGTCCACAGCTGACCGCCTCACGGGGTCGCTTGCCCGCCTAGTTGCATTGCCGACGACCTCATGAGGCCTGAGTGCCGTCATGCCGTATCCACGTGGAACGCCGTCACTGCAGCGCCTCTGAGTGGCAGGAGGAGGAAAGGGAGGAAACATGGAATTGGGGCCGTCGCCCAGGAGAGACATTCTTGCCTTCAGACTCATTCGCTCCATGTTTGGCAGGGGTGTGGGTGGCGGCCCACCGGTTGCTGCTGCGTATTTGGCCTTCAGCCTGTACTGCTCAGCTGGGGTGAGGTTGAGCAGGCCACTGCAGTGACTGACCTCACTGGACCTCCGCGATAAGTCGGTGGAGATGGGATCATAAGAGTCAGCCGAGCTGATGTTATTCGGACGGCCACCCATGTAAGAGGCCTCGCTGGAACGGCGGCTGGAAAAGTAAGGGGAAATGCCAGATGATCTTCGACTGACGGTGTACGCTGAGCTGATTGTGCTTGTAGCACTGTCACGGCGCTCATTCAGTTGATTCAAAATTGTGATCTCACTGTTGGACAGTTCCATTATTCTAGGGTTAGGCAACACAGCAGTGGAACCACCAGTACTTGAATTTTCCAGTATAGCTCCTGAAAATATATAAAACGTCCATTAAACTCATGCGTGACGAAGGTTAAACTAGGTAAGTACATGAGGGGGAAAGGAATGGAAAAATACGTTTCTCACATTAATAATAATAATCGTTATTGTCACAAGTAGTCTTACATCAACACTGCAATGAAGTTACTGTGGAAAATCCCCTAGTCGCCACATTCCGGTGCCTGTTTGGGTACACAGAGGGAGAATTCAGAATGTCCAATTCATCTAACAAGCACGTCTTTTGGGACTTGTGGGAGGAAACTGGAGCACCCGGAGGATACGCACGCAGACACGGGGGGGAACGTGCAGACTCCGCACAGACATTGACCCAAGCCGGGAATCGAACCTTGGATCGTGGCGCTGTGAAGCAACACAGTGTGAAGCTAACCACTGTGCTACCGTGCCACCCTAGTAAGGTGTAATGGCCCCTGTAATGACCCTAGTAATGGCCCCTGTCTGTGCTGTAAATTCTATGGCCGAACGTTCTGCTGTTCCCGCTGGCGGACTCCTCCAGCCCCGCCGATAGTGATACCCTGCCGCAGGTTCCCCAGTGGCATAGGGTTTATCCAATGGGAAAATCCGTTGAGAGCCATGGGACCAGAAGATCCCACCGCCAACCAATGGTGGTCTACCTCTGCTCCTGTCAAACACGCTGAGGGACAGGTGGAAATCCTGCCCTATGTAAATATTCAACCAAACAGATCCATACCACTTTAAAACTACAGAGAGCTTTACTACCTAGCCAAGGCTGGAAAAGCAACTTACCATTCATAGGAATGAGAGGCAGCTTGGTGTTCTTGACTGGTGGCACTGGGTTTGCCCATGAAGGAATATCTCTAACCTGTTTCAATTTTTCTTTCTTTAGTTGCTCAAATCTTTGGGGTGCTGTCATGTTCTTTCTCAACTGAAGGCTGATTGCTGAAGTTCCAGATGATACGGTGGAGTCCACAATTGGGGAATCATCTAAGGCAGTCAAATCTCCCAGGCTACCTCCACTGTTGATGTTCATTTCTACTCCACTGTCATTGTTGTTGGTGCTGCCAAGTGGCGATGGTTCACTGCTGCATGAAGATTGGCCACCAGGGCTGGACTGATACATCTGAGAAAGAAAAGAATCATAGAATTTTACAGCACAGAAGGAGACCATTCGGCTCAACGTGTCTGCGCCCACTCCAGAATGAGCTACCTAGCTAGTCCCATCCCCCAGCCCTATCCCCAGAACCCTCGAATATCATCAATTTCAAACATATATCCTGCTTGCTTTTGAATCCTCCTATGGAATCCACCTCCACCACTCTCCCAGGCGGAGCATTCCAAACCTCAACTACGCTCTGAGTAAATACGTTCCTCTTCACCTCACTCCTAGCTCTCTTGCTGACCATCTTGAAATTGTGACCCCCCCTAATCAGTGACTTACCAACTAGTGGAAGACAGAATATCCTTATTTACCCTGTCAAAATTGTTCAGAAATTTGAACACCTCAATAAATCTCCTCTTAATCTTCTCTGCTCCAAGGAGAACAAGCTGCATTTCTCTAATCTGTCCTTGTATTAAAAACTCCTTATTCCTGGTATCATTCTAGTAAATCTCCTCTGCACGCTCTGTGGGCTTTATCATCCTTCCTTAAATAAGATGCCCAGAATGGAACACAATATTCCAAATGTGGAATATTCCAAATTTGGGGCTGATTTAGCACAGTGGGCTAAACAGCAGGCGAACAATGCCAGCTACGCGGGTTCAATTCCCGTACCGGCCTCCCTGAACAGGTGCCGCAATGGGGCGACTAGGGGCTTTTCACAGTAACTTAATTGAAGCCGACTTGTGACAATAAGCGATTGTTATTATTATGTGGTCTGACCAATGATTTGTAGAGGTGTAGCGTCACTTCCTTGCTTTTATACTGTATGCCTCTATTTCTAAACCCATAAGCCTTCTGAACAACTGTCTCAACTTGCCTGACCACCTTCAGCGAATTATGGCACTTGAACCCGGGGTCGGCATGGTTGCACAGTGACTAGTGCTGCTGCCTCACGGCGCCAGGGAACAAGGTTCAATTCTGGCCTTGGGTGAGTGTCTGTGGAGTTTACATTTTCTCCCCGTGTCTGCGTGGGTTTCCTTTGGATGCTCCGGGTTCCTCCCACAGTCAAAAGATATGCAGGTTAGGTGGATTGGCCATGCTAAATTGCCCCTTGGTGTCCAGGAATGGGCCGATTAGGTGGGGTTACAGGGATAGGGCCTAGGTGGGGCCTAGGATTTGCACAGATTCAATGGGCTGAATGACCTCCTTTTGCACTGTAGGGGCTCAATGGTTCTAAGCTGAAAATAGAAGAAAACAGTCTCTCTGCTTCTGTATTCTCCTTGAAGTTGAACCAATGAGTCCATATTGCCTTCTCATGCTTCCTCTCCCAAAATGTGTGACCTCACATTTCTCTTCATTGAAATTGCCAGGTGTCTGCCCTTTTGACCAACTTGTCAATGTCCCTCTGAAGTCGATCAGCGCGATCCTCACAATTCACTATTCTCATCTGCGAATTTAGATATTTTGCCCTCAACACCCCACCTCCAAATCATTTATATAAATCAGAAAAAGCAAAGGTCCTAACACTGAGCTCCAGGGAACACCACTTTCAACTCATCTCTTGTCTGAGAAATACCCATCTATACCTAGCCTCTGTTTCCTATCTTTTAACAAACTTCTAATCCATATTGCCAAGGACCCATCAATCCAAAACATTTCTAATTTACCAACCAAGCTGCCATGTGGCACCGTATCAAATAACAAAGAACAAAGAAAAGTGCAGCACAGGAACAGGCCCTTCGGCCCTCCAAGCCTGCGCCGACCATGCTGCCCGTCTAAACTAAAACCGTCTACACTTCCGGGGTCCGTATGTCTCTATTCTCATCTTATTCATGCATTTGTCAATATGCCCCTCAAACGTCACTATTGTCCCGGCTTCCACTACCTCCGCCGACAGCGGGTTCCAGGCACCCACTACCCTCTGTGTAAAAAATACTTGCCTCGTACATCTCCTTTAAACCTTGCCCCTCGCACCATAAACCTATGCCCCCTAGTAATTGACCCCTCTACCCTGGGGACAAGCCTCTGACTATCCACCCTGTCTTTGCCCCTCATAATTTTGTAGACCTCTATCAGGTTGCCCCTCAATCTCCGTCGCTCCAGTGAGAACAAACCGAGTTTATTTAACTTCTCCTCATAGCTAATGCCCTCCATACCAGGCAACATCTTGATAAATCTCTTCTGCACCCTCTCTAAAGCCTCCACATCCTTCTGGTAATGTGACGACCAGAATTGAACACTGTACTCCAAGTGTGGCCTGACTAAGGTTCTATACAGCTGCAACACGACTTGCCAATTTTTATACTCACTGCCCCGGCCAATGAAGGCAAGCATGCCGTTTGCCTTCTTGACTACCTTCTCCACCTGCGTTGCCCCTTTCAGTGACCTGTGGATCTGTACACCTAGATCTCTCTGACTGTCAATAATCTTGAGGATTCTACCATTCACTATATTTCCCTACCTGTCTTCGACCTTCCAAAATGCATTACCTCACATTTGTCCGGTTTAAACTCCATCTGCCATCTCTCCGCCCAAGTCTCCAAACGATTCTGCTGTATCCTCTGACAGTCCTCATCGCTATCCGCAATTCCACCTACCTTTGTGTCGTCTGCAAACTGACTAATCAGACCAGTTACATTTTCCTCCAAATCATTTATATATACTACGAACAGCAAAGGTCCCATCACTGATCCCTGCGGAACACCACTAGTCACAGTCCTCCAAACAGAAAAACACCCTTCCATTGCTACTCTCTGCCTGCTATGACCTAGCCAGTTCGGTATCCATGTTGTCAGCTCACCTCTGATCCCGTGTGACTTCACCTTTTGTACCAGTTTGCCATGAGGGACCTGGTCAAAGGCCTTACTGAAGTCCATATAGGCACCATCCACAGCCCTACCTGCATCAATCATTTTTGTGACCTCCTCGGAAAACTCTATCAAGTTAGTGAGACACGACCTCCCCTTCACAAAACCGTGCTGCCTCTCGCTAATACGTCCACTTGCTTCCAAATGGGAGTAGATCCTGTCTCGAATAATTCTCTCCAGTAATTTCTCTACCACTGACGTAAGGCTTACCGGCCTGTAGTTCCCTGGATTATCCTTGCTACCCTTCTTAAACAAAGGAACAACATTGGCTATTCTACAGTCCTCCGGGACATTACCTGAAGACAGTGAGGATCCAAAGATTTCTGTCAAGGCCTCAGCAATTTCCCCTCTAGCCTCCTTCAGTATCCTGGGGTAGATCCCATTCAGCCCTGGGCACTTATCCACCTTAATATTTTTCAATACGTCCAACACCTTGTCTTTCTGGATCTCAATGTGACCCAGGCTATCTACACACCCTTCTCCAGACTCAACATCACCAATTCCTTCTCTTTGGTGAATACTGATGCAAAGTATTCATTTAGTACCTCGCCCATTTCCTCTGGCCCCACACATCGATTTCCTCCCCTGTCCTTCAGTGGGCCAACCCTTTCCCTGGCTACCCTCTTGCTTTCTAAAAGTCCAAATATGCAACATCCACAGCACTCCCCTCAGTTACTGCTCTGTCACCTTGTCAAAGAACTCAAATTATATTTGTCAGACATGACCTGGCCTTGACAAAGCCATGTTGACTGTCTCGTATTAAGTTACTTTTCTCCAAGTGTACATTTATGTTATCTCGTATTATGGCCTCCATCAATTTTCCCACTATTGATGTCAAGCTGACAGGTCTGTCGTTTCCTGGGTTATCCTTTGCCCCTTTCTTTAAAAATGGCATCACATTTTAAATCCTCCAGACCCCCGGGACTAATTCTGTGTTCAGAGAGGTCTGGAAATTTTTTTGTCAACGGCTCCACAATTTGCTCCCTTACCACCCTCAGCAATCTAGGGTGTATCCATCTGTGCCTAGCGACTTAGCTACCTGGAGTGCTGCCAACCTTCTTAGCACATCTTCTTTATCTATCACTATACTGCTCAGTTCGTCACCACTCAACTGCGCCATTGTCACCGTCTTCCATTTTGGTAAAGACAGAAGCAAAGTACTCATTCAGTACCACTGCCATACCCTCCACTTCAATGAGCAGCTTACCCTGCTTGTCCCTTCTGGGCCCCACTCTATCCTTGACTAATCTTTTACAATTAATATGTTTGAAGAAAATGTTACTATTTGTTTTAGCACAGCCTGTCATCCTTTCCTCATGCTTCCTCAGAGCCTTCTTTATTCAAGCCTTAGCCTCTCCCCTGCACTTGAGATACTCTTCCTGATTTATATAGCTATTATTATTCCAGCATGTATCGTATGTCTCTTTTTTTCTTCCTATTTTCTCCTCAGTAACCTTAAGTCACCCAGGGTACTCTAGCTTTAGACACCCCATCTTTATTTCTCATGGGTATCTACCTAGCTTGCACTATATTCATCTCTCCTTTCAAAGTCTCCCATTTTTAATCCTCTGTTTTATCCACCAAAATGCTTTTCCAATCAAACTGCTCCGGCTCAACTTTTAGACCCCTATCAAGTGCTGGGCAAAAGATAAGAATTGGGGACTGGAACTGAAAAGATTTTTCAAAGCAATGCCATATTAGGGAATGTCTGTGCTATACATAAACACTGTCACTAACATGTCAAATTATTGAAGCTTTAACATTGGAGGTCAACTTTTAGAATGTGGGGTTTGTGTACTTTGCCGCAGCTGACCCTGGCTGTTTGGCCCCCAGGTTCTATCTTAATGGGTTGTAGAAACAAGGTGGAAGAGAGGTTAGTGAGTTGAAGGATCCCTGAAATTGGCCTCTGCCGTGAAAATGTAAGTATATGCACAAATTGTTGTTTAACAAGGAAGGTTTATGTGGTGGCAGACAGAGGTGGGAGGTATGTGATGGTAAGCATAAAAGCTGCAGGGGGAGTGGGTGGTGCTGGTCAATGTATACACCCCGAATTGGGACGATACGGGTTTCATGCGGCGCATGTTGGGCCGGACTCCAGATTTGGAGGCGGGGGGCCTGATAATGGGGGGGGGGTATTTCAACACGGTGCTGGATCCGCCACTGGATCGATCCAGATCCAGGACGGGTAGGTGTTGAGGGGGTTTATGGACCAGATGGAGGGGTGGATCCATGGAGGTTTGCGAGGCCGAGGGCCAGGGAATTTTCATACTTCTCCCATGTGCATAAGGCCTATTCCCGGATTGATTTTTTCATTATGAGTAGGGCGCTGATTGCGAGGGTGGAGGATCCTAAGTATTTGGCGATAGCCATTTCGGACCATGCCCCGCACTGGGTGGTCCTCGAGCTGGGGTAGGAGAGAGACCAGTGCCCGCTTTGGCACTTGGAGGTGGGGCTGCTGGCGGACGAGGAGGTGGGCGGGCGGGTTCGAGGGGTACCTGGAGGCCAATGACAATGGGGAGGTCCGAGTGGGGATGGTCTGGGAGGCGCTGAAGGCGATAGTTAGGGGGGAGTTGATCTCCATTCGAGCCCACAGGGAGAGGAGAGAGCAGAGAGAGAGGGAGAGACTAGTGGGGGAGATGGTGAGGGTGGACAGGAGATACGCGGAGGCTCCGGAGGAGGGATTGCTGAGGGAGCGACGTGGTCTCCAGGCTGAGTTCGACTTGCTGACCACCAGAAAGGCGGAAGTTCAATGGAGGAAGGCACCATCTTTTTGTTTTGGGCTGAAGGGACGTGTATATTTGTTCTTTGCTTGTGACGGGCATTAATTTATTTCTTCTTTTTTGTATACATGGGGTTTTTTTTTTGATCTTTCTGTATTTTCTGTTATTGATATTTTGTGAAAATGTGAATAAAAATTATTTTTTAAAAAACAAGGAAGGTTTAAAGGGGTCACAGTCTCACATTGTTCACCAGATCTTGTTACATTCAGTGAACACTCCGGACATAATGAATGAATTTACATCGAACAAATTGTTGCATTTCAGCAACATCAATTTAATGCCAATTGTGTGAAGCCATACTCCTCAGAGAGGAAAAAGATATTCCTTCTCTTACAAAACATTTCCGGCAAAGGAACAGGCCATTCAGTCCACCAGGTCCATGCCAGTTGTAATACTCCACGTGAGCTTTCTCCCAGCCCCCTTCATCCAATGCCATCAACATATCCTTCTGTTCCTTCATCCCTCATGTGTTTATCTAGTTCCCCTTTGAGGTATGTCTGCCGGGCACCACAACTATTCCAGGTTGTAGTGAGTTCCATATTGCAATTACTCCCTTTCTTGTAACACCTTCCCAATCCTCAAATAATCTTCTTGTAACAACTATAGCTTGCTATGACTTTCAGAAAGAAAGCATCATTTATTTTAAATAACCTAGAATTTTAACTATTATTATATGCGATACATATTTCCAAAGTAGACCCAATTTGTGCTCCAGGAAAGGCCTCAACCAGTACTGTATGTTCCACGATTTTGTCGTGGCGATCTAAATGCTCTCGAAGGGCGAATAGGGCATGTAAAACTGTCAAGCTGTCAAGCTAATTAAATCCCCTGCCCTTTAAAATTGATAGAATTGTCTGCCTGTCTAAGAGTAAAATAAGTCACTGTAATAATGATGGGTTGTGGAAAGCAGTCAAGCAGTAATAACGCTATAATGATCGCACTCAGGGTTATGTCAGCAACTATTGAAATTGCTAGGACTTATTTTGCTCTCACATACACAGGGGTTATGAATACAAGTGTTTGTTTTTTTTATAAAGGATTAAGTGCTCAAGGAAATTTAAATATATTGATATATTGACTGGCAGCACAGTAGCAGCTGGCAGCATGGTAGCACAGTGGCTAGCACAGTTGCTTAACAGCTCCAGGGTCCCAGGTTCGATTCCCAGCTTAGTTCACTGTCTGTGCGGAGTCTACATGTTCTCCCCGTGTCTGCGTGGGTTTCTTCCAGGTGCTCCGGTTTCCTCCCAGTCCAAAGATGCGTGGGCTAGGTGGAATGGCCATGCTAAATTGTCCTTTGTGTCCAAAAAGGTTAAGTGGGGTTACTGGGTTATGTGGATAGGGTGGAGGTGTGGGCTTGGGTAGGGTGCTCATTCCAAGGGATGGTGCAGATTCCATGGGCCGAATGGCCTCCTTCTGCATGGTAAATTCCATGATTCTATGGATCAATCTTTTTATATAGTGAATTTTATAATAGATATTTGGAACATTATTTAATTTCAGCATGGTACCTCAGGTCTGAGGTACTGGATGAGTAGGCACGGTGGGTCTAAGGGCAAGGGATGGTGGGTGAGAGGAGATGCCACTAAGCTGGCACAGATGGTGATGAGTGAATGTCATGCGCTGGTAGTAAATTGGCCGAGGGGCTATAAAGGGCCATTGGAAGTGGGTGGGAATCATGGTTGGCATGAATGGTGTGATGGATAGAGGGCCGAATGCAACAAGTGGGACAAGGTCCCAGAGAACCAAGACGCCTTGGTAATCAGCAGTCCTGGAGGCTGCCCCGATCTGCTCTCACGGGGTTGGACTGAATCCAGCCCACGTCTTTTCCCTCAGTGTGAAACTCGCACCATTTAGGGCACATTCGGGCATCCTGTCCTCTTAGGCGGATCACTGAGCCAGAACTACTCACAGTGACTTCATTGCAGTGTTAATGTAAGCCTACTTGTGACACTAAAGATTATTATTATAGAAGCAAAAATCAGGCTCTGATCTATCAAGGGAGGGGCCAAGTAGATGCCTTACACATCACTCGTAGCGATCGGGGAGTAACAAGGGCAGAGGAGGGGACATTGGAGTTTGAAGTCCCTCAGGTCAACTGAGTGCCGGTTAACAACAAGGTCAGGAGCAGTATTAGCAGGCAACCAAGGACAAGGTTCAGTGGTCCTGCCTTGCTTGTCTCTTCCCAGTGAATGCGGCAGGGCAGATGGGCTGTAAAATCCTGATCGAGGAGCAGGTCAATTGACCAAATGACGTGTGTGACTAATGAAAAATAGGCAGAAAGTTGATAAAATGGAAGCAAATTACAATCTAATCTAACCCCAATCAAAATATCCCTCTGTTCCTTTCTCCCTCGCGTGCTGATTTAGATTGTCCTGAAATGCGCCTATGTCATCCACCTCAAGTACAGTACTCACTTTTTAACTATTCCCTGGGTAATGACACTTTTTAATTATTGCACTGTCGCAAAGAGCTGGCACAGGTGCAAGGGCCAAATGGCCTCCTTCTGTGCTGTACTGTTCCGTGCATTCTACCCTTATTATAAATAGACTTCATTTGATGATTATTTGAAGCAGCCGTGCATAAACAGTCCACTTGTGTTATGTATCGGAATGCGAGAAATTGCAAATGCATCAAACCTGATGTGCAAATCTCCATTTGAGTGGCTGGAGTTAGGCCATTTCAGGAATGGTCAACAATTTATAAACGAGCACCGCACAATCTTACACCAAAGGCACTTATATAATGTGCTCTGGAAATTGGGATGGGTTCTGCATTCGGCTCGGATTGACATGGAGGATTTTCTGAGCGAGTGCAAAGTACAGCTCCATGCTTACAAACTGTATTTCTATAAGTTGTTCAGATAATGTGTCCCATATTTACACTTTAATTCCAACTGTTCCGCATCTCATTTCTCCCCAAAGCACTGTGACAAATCGTGCTCACTGCTTAGGTTTTTTCAGACAAATCTAAAGTGCTCCGTTTCAAAGAAATATTTAAACCCGTTTTAAATCTTTTTTTCTGAAATAATACCCTTCAGCTGTCACAGATTGCAGATGCTAATGCAGAACAATTTGGAAAATGTTGCTTCTTACCCCTACTGAAAATCTGCTCGTCGTGCTTCAGTGCCACAGATGCACTGGTGTTTACAACAAAGGGTTGTCAATGATAATGGAACATGTTTAGTACAGTCATAAAGCAGAGCAGATTACAGCATATGTAGCCTTTATTATGCTCACCTTAGTACCGGCTGTCCTTAGGAAGGTACAGTCAGGAAGGAAAGAACATTGAGGCAGGAAACATAGCAACAGACCCAGGAGTCAGCAGCAGAAGAAAAGGAGGAGACATTGTTAGTAGGTTAGTAAAGAGTCAGGGTGGGTTAGTTTGACATCTGTGTTTTTGCAAGAGAGATGAAGAACATGACAAACCCCAGATCAGAGCTGCAACATCTTTAATACTGTTCCCAGAGGTCTTGTACTTCCATTTGACACACTTCTTACCTTCCTCGTTTAAGCATTTGAATGGCCAAATTGTCCTCCTTAAAAAGGGGGTGGCCCATTTCTCGGGTCTCTAGCCCTTTACAAGGCCCGCTTTTTTAAGGGGGCTTCTTTTCTGAGGAAGGGGCGAAATGCTTGTGGCTACACCAGCTGCCCGCTAAGGGTACTGATGTGCACGGTTGGGTCCCTCTCTCATTTCATTTTGCTTTTCATCCAGATGTGGGGCATCCATTTTGAGGTGAGTCCAGAGGACAACAGCCTTGAGCCCAACATCTAGCTGATCGCCAAGAAAAAGGTCGGCAAACAACAGACAGCAACTACCCTGAATCCCAAAAATAAGGACCCGTTTTCTTTTTTCACAGGAGCATAGGATGAGGAATTGGTACTGGAGTCTCCCTGGCTCCTGTGTTTGGATATCACCCAGAAAAAATCCTGACCATTCCCTTGCCCACTTGATGTCCATAATTCTCAGCACCGTTGGGCATGAGCGTATTATCGGAGGAGCATCTTGCCATGTAAATCACATGAACCTGTAAGTCCAAGGTAACCTATGGTAGATGACAGCATATAAATTGAGCTTTGAAGCTTCAAAAAAACTTCCAAAAATGGGGATTGGCTGATACACCAAGTATGAAATGTCAACCGCCAGTGTTAGTGTCGGAGGACTAATTTCTGTTTGTCTGTCACCAGGGCGCGGTGCACTCTGTGTGGGCATATCTTAAACTCCTGCCCATCTTATTGGCAACAGGGCCCATACCACCTGCTTGGTCTCATGTGCCAACTTTTAAGGTGAGTATAACCCTAAACATGTGCCTCTGAGCTGAAAAATTGAGATCAACTCTGAAAGCGAGTGTCGGCCTAATCGTGCATTGTTGATGCCAGGAAAGGGGTCGTCTTACATGCCTGGTCAACTTTCGTGCTGCAATCGACAGTACACAAAAGGAGTTCAAATCCCCCAACCTATTACATAAATTAGATTAAATATTTAAATACAGTTTTATAACACACAGAATGTTCTGTATTCCTATCTGACATTCCACGCAGTGTGGAATTTAGGGATTGAAAGGGTCAAGGTTAGAAGTATCAATGGATCAATTAGAGGTTGAATATCAGCAATAATTTACATGAGTACAAATCTTGTTCATGGATATTGATTGACATTTTCAGCTACCTGTTACCATAAGATAAAATCTGTACTATCATATTTCCTTTCTGGATTAATGCTAATTAACATGCACAGGAATGACAGGCTGATTCTGTGCTGTATGACGCTATACTATTGACTTTGGCAATTTTAATTATCCTAGGGTTTATCGGTTAATCATTGTGACACTCCTACTGTTTGTCGCTGGCTAATGTTTTGCCGCTCTTACCAACGGCTATTGGACTTACCATAGAATTTTCGGTTTTGATGGTTTTCACTTGCAGGCAGTCCTCCAGGCCCCCACTGGTGCTATTTGCCTCGGCCTTTTCCTCAGCCCCTCTGTTACCAGGCCCAATGGCTACTTCGTGGTCACCCAGCTCCTTGGGGGCTGGGGGCCTGGGATGGGTGTCATTGCGTTGCTTTTTCGTCACGTGGGCATCTGGCCCATGCACAGTCTTCACGTGTTTCCGAAGGGAGCTTGGGTCTGTATACCTCTTGGTACAACCAGGAATTTTGCAGACATACGGTTTCTGTAATGGTAATAAACAGCTTCAGGTAAATATAAATGCGCATCAATAAATGCAGCAAGGATTGCAGGAGAACTTCCTTTCCTCAGAGAGTGGTGAGGAGGTGAAATTTGCTTCCTCCTGGAATGGTTGAACTGAATCGCATAGATTCATTTAAGGGTTAGGTAGATAATTACATGAGGGGGAAAGGGATAGAAAAATATGATGATAGGGTAAATTCAAGTGGGGTGGAAGGAAGGAGGCTCGCGTGCTGTAACAATAGCATAGAGCCTGAGGGCCGAATGGCCTGTTTCTGTGTTATAAAGCTTTGTACAATCTTCCAGAGTTACTGGAACATTAAGAGCCTTCAGGAAAAACATCACAGTTACTTGGCTCAACAGCACTTCCCCATTGTTCATACATTGACCAAAATTATCTGATTTCGCACCACAACCTTTGGCTCTATGGAATAAATGAATCAACTTTTTAGTATCAATTCCAAATTCCTATCCTGACAGTTCACCCAATGAGCCTATCACCCTTCTGGACAATTCCACAAAATTCACAAACCTGGAGCAAGATTAGTGACGAGAGGAATTTGATTTGCCCCAGCAGTTTAATGTGAAAAGGTGTTTTATTCCCAGTCAGTTGATTCCTTGGAAAAGCAACTGCTTGAATGGCTGTTGGGTATAAGAACTGAGAGTTACAGGGAGATTTATAGATCTGTTTGAGTTACATGGGAGTTGGGAAGAGAAGGTAACGGCCCTTTGGTAGGTGAGAGAGTGGAGAGAGAGGTTTATAACTGAGAGTTATGATCAAGAAACACGCCGTTGCATCCTTATGGGTAAAAATACATGCACTTCACTTCCTTTATTAGTTAAGTTTATTCATTTTTACGTAGAATTCCCTTGGTTTTCTCCCAGCTTTAAAGTTATTGCTGCAAATGGGGCATCCCTCACTCCTTTCCTGTCGATTTTCTTGTACTCTCATATCTCCGTGATCCCTGAAAGGAAGAGACTCAGTTTGGGTTCTGCCAGGGACACTCAGCTCCTGACCTCATTACAGCTTTGGCTCAAATATGGACAAAAGAGCTGAATGGCTGAGGTCAGCGTGACTGCCCTTGACATCAAGGCAGCATTCGACCGAGTATGGCATCAAGGAGCCCTAGCTAAACTGGAGTCAATGAGAATTAGGAGTCATACCTGGCACAAAGGAAAATGGTTGTGGTGGTTGGAACACCAGGCCATCACCGCAGGAGTTCCTCAGGGTAGTGTCCTCAACCCAACCATCTTCAGCTGCTTCATCAATGACCTCCCTTTCATCATAAGGTCAGAAGTCGGGATGCTTGCAGGTGGCTGCATAATGTTCAGCACCGTTCGTGACTCCTCAGATAATGAAGCAGCCCATGTCCAAATGCAGCAAGACCTGGGCAATAGCCAGGCTTGGGCTGACTAGTGGTAAGTTACTTTCACACCACACAAGTGCCATCTCCTACTGGTTTAGCTCAGGTGGGCTAGACAGCTGGTTTGTAATGTAGAACAATGCCAGCAGCGTGGGTTCAATTGCCGGATTGTGGCTACTAGGGTCTTTTCACAGTAACTTCATACTTGTGACAATAAAAGATTATTATTATTACTCCAAGAGAGGAGCTAACCATTACCCCTTGACATTCAATGGCATTACCATCACTGAATACCCCATAATTAACATCTTGGAGGTAACCATTGATCAGAAACTGAACTGGACTAGCCATATTAATACTGTGGGTACCAGGGAAGGTCAAAGGCTAGGATTTCTATGGCAAGTAATTCCCCTCTTGACCCCCCCCCCCCCCCCCCCCCAACGCCTGTCCACCATCTACAAGGCACAGTCAAGAGTGTAATGGAATACTCTCCACTTGCCTGGATGAGTGCAGCTCTAACAACACTCAAGAAGCTCGACACCATCCAGGAGAGAGCAAGCCGCTTGATTGCTCCTCCTTCCACAAACATTCAATCCCTCCACCACCGATGAACAGTGGCAGCCATGTGTACCATCTATAAGATGCACTGTAGTAACTCACCAAGACTGAGACAACACCTTCAAAGCAAATGACCACTACCATCTAGAATGACAAGAGCAGCAAATACCTGGGAACCCCACCACCTGGAGGTTCCCCTCCAAGTCACTCACCACCCTGACTTGGAAATATATCGCCGTTTCTTCACTGTCGCTGGGGCAACATCCTGGAACCCCCTCACTAACAGCACAGTGGGTGTACCTTCACATCAGGGACTGCAGCAGTTCATGAACGCAACACACCACCACCTTCTGAAGGGCAACTAGGGATGGGCAATAAATGCTGGCCTAACCAGTGATGCCCACATCCCATAAATGAATGAAAAAATATATAAAAGATTCTGGTCGCCACATTATAGGAAGGACGTATTTGTATTGGAGGGATGCAGGGGTGATTCACTAGAATGTTGCCTGGGATGGAACATTTAAATTATGAAGAGAGGTTGGATCGGCTTGGGTTGCTTTCGTTGGAGCAGAGAAGATTGATGGGCGACCTGATCGAGTGTACAAGATTATGAGGAGCACCGTCAGGGTGGATAGGGAGCAGCTGTTCCCCTTAGTTGAAGAGTCAGTTACGGGGGGGGCACAAGTTCAAGGTCAGGGACAGGAGGTTTAGTGGGGATTCGAGGAAAAGCTTTTTAACCTAGACCGTGGGACAGTGGCAAAGGCGAATTGCCTCACATCCTTTGAAGAATACCCTGATGAACACTTGGCACGTCATAACATTCAAGGCTATGGGCCAAGTGCTGGCAATTTTTATTTATTATTCGTTATTATGGGATGTTGGCATCGCTGGCTGTGCCAGCATTTATTGCTCATCCTTAATTGCCCTTGAGGGGGCAGTTAAGAGTCAAGCACATTGTTGTGGGTCTGGGGTCACATGTAGGCCAGACTGGGTAAGGATAGCAGATTTCCTTCCCTTAAGGACATTGGTGAACCAGATGGGTTTTTACGACAATCGACAATGGCTTCATGGTTATCACTAGACTTTTAATTCCAGATTGTTATTGAATTCAAATTTCACCATCTGCAGTGGCGGGATTTGAACCCAGGTCCCCAGAGGGTTTCCTTGGGTTTCTGGTTTACTAGTCCAGTGACAACACCAGTACGCCACCGCCTCCCCTTAAATGGGATTAGGTAGACAGGTCAGGTTTTTTTCTTGTGTCTGTGCAGATTCAATGGGCCGAAGGGCCTCTTCTGTGCTGTTTCATTCTGTGATTCTATGAGGTATTAGGACAGATGAACAAAAACGTGGTCAAAGAGGTAGGCTTGAAGGAGTGTCTTAAGGGAGGAAAGAGAGATGGAGAGGTTTAGGGAGGGATTTAAGGTTGAGGCAACTAAAGGCTCGACCATTAATGGTGGAGCGATTAGAATCGGGTGCTGAACACAATTGAAGAAATGCGGGTAAGCGTAGGGCTGGAGGAGAAGATTACAGAGATAGGGAGGGGCAAAGCCACAGTGGGATTTGAAAACAAATGTAAAGAATCTAAAAATTGAGGCATCGGGACCAGGAGTCAAAGTAGGTCTGTGAACACAGGAGCGATGGATGAACAGGAGAATCCAGAGCTCAGGGACTAGGCAAACAGTGGTGGCGTGATCAAAATTGGAGAGATGCAATTGGCCAAAGTTGGAGCAAGACAGAGATCTCAAAGCATGGTGGGGATAGAGGTTACACAGATACGAAGGTGTGTGGCTGTCAAGAGATTTAAAAACAGGAATAGAATTCTAAAATTCAGGCACTGCCAGACTGGAGTCAATGCAGAGCACAGGGGGTAATAGGTGCACAGGAGTTGGTACCATAGGATGCGGGCAGCAAAGTTTTGGATGCGCTGAATTTATGGAGAGTGAAGGATGGGAGGCAGGCCAGGGGATCATCAAAATGGTCGCAATCCACGAGGGGTTAGAATGTTTAGAGGGAGAATAATTCTCAGGCTACACTCACATACATAGATACATAGAATTTACAGTGCGGAAGGAGACCATTCGGCCCATCGAGTCTGCACCAGCTCTTGGAAAGAGCACCCTGCCCAAGGTCAACACCTCCACCCTATCCCCATAACCCAGTAGTCCCACCCAACACGAAGGGCAATTTTGGACACTAAGGGCAATTTAGCATGGCCACTCCACCTAACCTGCACATATTTGGACTGTGGGAGGAAACCGGAGTACCCGGAGGAAACCCACGCACACACGGGGAGGATGTGCAGACTCCGCACAGACAGTGACCCAAGCCGGAATCGAACCTGGGACCCTGGAGCTGTGAAGCGATTGTGCTATCCACAATGCTACCGTGCTGCCCGTGCTCACATCTCTGAAAGTTATTGTCAGACATATTTATACGTTACCCTCTCATTTATCCATTTGAAAATGGGTTGGAGCATGAACATGCTGGTTACAATCACTCCAAGGGAGCAAATGATCAATGCAGGATGAAATGAAATGAAATGAAAATCACTTATTGTCACGAGTAGGCTTCAATGAAGTTCCTGTGAAAAGCCCCTAGTCGCCACATTCCGGCGCCTGTCCGGGGAGGCTGGTACGGGAATCGAACCGTGCTGCTGGCCTGCTTGGCCTGCTTGAAAAGCCAGCGATTTAGCCGAGTGAGCTAAACCAGTGAAGTGCATGCGAAGGGTGTGGAAATTATAACGGTGTAGTTATCGTGTATTCCAAAGTATTCCGGATTATTTTGGTTCTCGCCACCTGGATGGTCCCTAGGTCGAACCTTTACAGGATTGTCCATTTCAATTTTCAGTCCATTGATGATTATGTCGCACTTCACTAATCTGTTGGCGTTCCTTGACGAGGTAATTGGTCGAGTGAATTAAGGCTATTCCAGTTGATAGTTACATAGATTTTGAGAACATAGAACATAGAACAGTACAGCACAGAACAGGCCCTTCGGCCCTCGATGTTGTGCTGAGCCATGATCACCCTACTCAAACCCACGTAACCACCCTATACCCGTAACCCAATAACCCCCCCCTTAACCTTACTTTATTAGGACACTACGGGCAATTTAGCATGGCCAATCCACCTAACCCGCACATCTTTGGACTGTGGGAGGAAACCGGAGCACCCGGAGGAAACCCACGCACACACGGGGAGGACGTGCAGACTCCGCACAGACAGTGACCCAGCCGGGAATCGAACCAGGGACCCTGGAGCTCTGAAGCATTTATGCTAACCATCATGCTACCGTGCTGCCCTATAAGGCAATAATGTTCCATTTGTGAAGTTTATGATGAAGATTAAATGGAATTTGTGGATCGAGAAATCACTTAGCAATGGAGAGCGGGCTATGTGCCGATGATCTATGGACTTTCAATGGGGTTGCAAAGGTCAGGTGGGGTGAGGGCACCTGGGAAGGGTTGGATGATTTGGGAAAGGTCCTTGAAGGCGGCACACCCCCTGCACCTTTTGCCGCCCAAAGTCCGAACTAGCTATCTTGCCAGGCTTTGGCCCCATCTTTGACCTCCTCCCACTGGTCTTATAATTGCTGCCAGTTGAGGAAAGGGGTGGACGGTCCTATACCTTCTCAGCAGTCCCCCTTAAAATTGTTTCCAAATCAGGGCGTAGAGGCAGGCGGCAGCGAGGGCACCCACAGAATGTTATGGTCCCTCCCCCACCTCCGCCTGGCAAACCTGCTAGCAGGGTAATAAAATTGTATCTCATGTCCTTGAAGTGCTAGCTAGAGTTGATAGCTAGAGGTGGGTTACTTGACATGGGCTGTGAGTAAAAAGGTGGAAAAGATCTAAAATTCAGAAGCTTTAAGCAAGGGCGGCACGGTGGCACAGTGGTCAGCACTGTGGCCTCACGGTGTTGAGGACTCGGATCGATCCCTGCCTGGGTCACTGCCTGTTTGCACATTCCCCCCATGTTTGGGTGGGTCTCACCCCCACAACCCAAAGATGTGCGGGGTAGGTGGATTGGCCACCCCTGAATTGTCCTTTAATTGGGAAAAGAAGAATTGAGTACTCTAAAAAAATTTTTTTTAAAGCTTTAAGGAAGCTAACAGATCCAAAGCAATTTATTGCCTCCACAAAGTGCCAGAAATGTGAAATATATTCCCAGCATAGGAGGTTTTGGAATATATTCCCAGCAAAGGACGTTAACGCAATCTCAATCAACACTGTCAAAGAGATTTGCATGACTATCTAATCAGAAATCACATGCAAGAATAAGTGGTACGTAGAGTCAGAAACAATTGAATACTATGTTGTAAATGACGGTCCCGAAGAAATTGGACCATAGAAATGCCATGCCAAGGCAGGCATTAGGATAAAATAAAATGGGTAATTTGAGGGTTATGCTTGATTTGAGGAAATTGTTCTTCAGCAATGAAATAGGGTGGGTAGTGTCCATGAGGGAACAAATTGTACATCTATCCACCAGTCCAAATATCCTTTTCTCATCTCTTACTTTGTTATGCCCTCAGATCACTGATCATGCATAGCCTGTGCAGGATCAGTCAATCCAGTGAACATACTAAGTGCCACTGACGTGAACAACTCACTATTGCTGGAGCCACAGGAGATTTTCAACACAGCAGGAGTTCACAGTAAGGCTGCAAGAGTCAATGTCCTAACAAACATGTTGGGAAATAAACCACATGCAAGTTTCCCTTGAAGTGGATTCAAGGTACATCTTGGAGCACTAAAGTATGCAGATTCATCTTCTGGATCTTTTCAACCAGGGATGAGATTAATAAATACTCAGTTCACCTATGAACTCAATTTCTTGTTGGTCTTTGTGAGGCAAAAGGCAAGCAAACATACAAGCATCGTTTGATCACAAAATTCATATCAGCTAGAGACTTTGCTGTAGCTCAATTGGTCCCACACTCACATCCCAGCCAGAACGTTACAGGTTTAAGCCTCAAATTTCCAGAAATTTGAGAATATAAATCTGGGTTGACTTTGGAGTGCAACACTCGTAGACTCATAGAATCATAGATTCTCTACAGTGCAGAAGGAGGCCATTCGGCCCATCGAGTCTGCACTGGCTCTCTGAAAGAGCCCCTACCCTATCCCCGTGATCCAGTAACCCCCATATAACCTTCTTGCATACCAAGGGCAATTTAGCGTGGCCAACCCACCTAAGCTACATATCTTTGGTCTGTGGGAGGAAACCGGAGCACCCGGAGAAAACTGGGGGGGAGGGGGGGGTGTTGAAAAGTTGAATGCGCTTTTAGCTGACACATTAAACCAGTGGTGGGCAATCTGCGGCCCAGGGGCCACATGCAGCCGATCAGGATTCTGAATGCGGCCCATGATACATTTTGTTAACCGTTGCCCACGTGCAGGGTTGTGCCACATTTGACTGCTTTCCATCCACATCGTTTTTTTTGCCACCATTAGGACTAAAGTGATACTCAGGTAAAGCAAGGGCAAGTGAATGAGGTGCGTGTTGACATTGACTGCGGGAGCTGTGCTCTGCCTCTATTCAAAGCGCAAATATTTATTTTGTGTTTACCATTTGATGTTGATGAGAATTCCATTAATATATAAATGATTCAGCATTTTATATAGCTCGTTATGAGACGTTTGGCGTGTGTTAAATATATTCAACCATATTCATGAGGTTATGGTTATCAATGAGATGAAGTAGGGCCCAACCTCACCAACCTAGTTTGCCCGTCACTGCATTAAATGGAGGCCCAGTCTGCTCTCCGAGGTGGGCGCAACAGATTCTACGCACTACTTCAAAGGGCAGGGGACCGGTGTCCTGGTCAATATTGGTCCCTCATCCAACATCTGATCATTCGAACGGTTTGTTACACCTTGCTGTTTGCAAATCTGCTGCTGTGATTTCTGGATTACAACAGTGATGACTCATCAAAAGAACTTAATTAGCTGTAAAGCGCCAGCGATCGCGAAAGGTGCTATTTAAATGTAAAACTTTATTACTTTCAAGTGGTGCTTTGTGATTCACACACCTCATTCCGGTCCCTGTACAGGATGTGTTATCTTGCCTTGATTCGAGTCCAGTCTTCCTCCTGATCTTTCATCTTGTACCCTGTGACAATATCTGCCAACATGTCATGGCTACCCTGCTCCCAGAACTTCACTGGCACTTAAGCACCTTCATTATAGAAATGAACAGCTTACACATGTCCTGTCAGTTTTATAGTGGATGACCGAAGGCCAATCAGTGGTCTGAAAATACCCTTTGCAGAAACAGCCAACGAAAGCATTTGTAGATCGAGAGAAGGAGCAGTATTTCAGGAGAGAGGGAGAGACAGAGGAGAGGAAAGCATTTTATTACTTCTGCAGAGCCCATAAAGCTCAATCACTCTGTGAGATCTTTTCGAAGTGAATTCTTCTTATCCAAGCAGTTTAAAAAAAAAACAACTACTAGCTCCTGATGATGGCAATTACAGCCGATGAGCTCGGAATGTTTGGCTTGTAGCTCAGCACATGCGGGTAACAGTCTCCAGGGCTGAAAGCCCTTGGCAGCTGACAGGAGACTGGAATTTAAGCCAAAGAAAAAAAAAAGTGCCATTTTGTTTCCCTTCCTCTGTCTTAAATGCCGTTCCCCTGCTTCTCCTTTTCTCAGAGCAGGTCAGTTTTCTGCCAGTGAGTTGTTGAAATAAAAGTTATGGGAAGTAGATGGATTTTGACTTCATACTTTAGTCCAGTATATTTACATAAGCTGTCTTTAAGAAAATGGATTGAAGGCTTTCAATATCAGTACCAGTCTGATGTTGCTGTCACACTCTTGTGCCAGAACTGGTGCATTTTTAAACTTCATGCTGGAAATTGGCTTATTTTGTTATTGTTCAATGTTAAGCTTTTCTATCATTGGCTAACAGTTTTGGACTATAACAACAGCTCTCCATGCTGAACATGAACCATTAATCTTTTTCTTTAAGAGGGAAGTATGAATTATTTTGAAGCAATTAAGAGTTTCTTAAGAAATCATCCCGACACACAAGTTTACAAAGCAGTTTCCTACATTACAGCTGATGCCTTTCAAAAGTACTTAATTGGCTGTAAAGCATTTGCGATCTCCTGGAGGTTGTGAAATATGCTATGTGAATTAAGTTGCTTTTTTCTTTTCACAATGGATTCATATACCAGAATTGAGGTTGCTTTAATTGAGCAATTCTGGAGCGGACAGCAATCAATGCAGTTTACTCTGCTACTGTCTGTGCCTTGTTTGCTAGTTGACAACTGGAATGACCTCTTTTGCAAAGTTAAAAACTGCACAGGCCCAAATTCATTTGACCAAGACGCGTCAATTGCAAAAACACCAGACGTATATTGTTAGCATTTATTTGAATCTATAGGATGCCCTAAGATAAATCCTTTGAAAATACTGAATCAAATCATCAACTTTAGGGTTCTGTTAAATTCCAAATGTAATGGTCTCCCCAGTGAAGTGCAATGCAAGTTCAATGAGTAGGTCAGAGAGTGCTGGTAACATTTATGCTGCTGCCATTTTCACCTCCTCTCGATCCATGTGTTGTTTCTTTACTTGTCAAATTATCACCCCTCTTGCCTTGCACCATCATTCCTTTTGCTTCCCCCAAACCTATCGCAAACCTCTTCTTTTGTTCTTTACTTACCACCCCCGCTCCTCCACCCCCACCCCGCCACCCCCTTTTCCTGTGGTTACTACCTCTTAAATCATGAACACCTTCCCGTTTCGATGAAAGACCATTATCCTGAAACATTAGCTTTCTCCACAGTCGCAGCCTGACCTGCTCAGTCTTTCCAGCATTTTTGGGTTTAAAAAAAAAATTAGAATCCTGACAGTGCAGAAGGAGGCTTTATCGGCCCATCAGGTCCACACCGGCCCCCGAAAGAACACCCTACCTCCGGCCCACTCCCCCGCCCTATCCCCGTAACCCCACATACTGGTATTAAAAAGGTGCCCCACTGTTCCAAACTTGGACAATGCCAGAGTGTCACATGAGAAACTATTAAGGGCTGGGGGAAATCACTTACTGCTTTCTTCCTGTTGTGGGTATCTCGGGCGGAATTTTCTCAAAGGCCCGATGCCGTCGTGAAACCTGGAGAGGTTCACAATGGCGTCGGAGGCCTCTCCTGGCCCCCTATTCTCCCCCCGCCGGGGGGCTAGGAGGACCGTGCCGTGAATCTCGGCCGCCGGGCCTTGTCGTGGCGTCAAGGCCCGGCGCGTCGAGAATGACGCGGCCAACGCGCCAAATGACGTCAGCCGCGCATGCGCAGGTTGGCCGGCGCCAACCCGCACATGCGCGGTTGCCGTCTTCCCCTCCGCCGTACCGCAAGACGTGGCAGCTTGATCTTGCGGGGCGGCGGAGGGGAAAGAGAGCGTCCCATTGAGACGCCAGCCCGACGATCGGTGGGCACCGATCGCGGGCCTGTCCCTCCCGAGCACGGTCGTGGTGCTCAGTCCCCTCTAGGCCCTCCACAAGCCCCAAACGGGCATTTCACGCCGTGTTCATGACGGCAGCGACCAGGTGTGGTTGCCGCTGTCGTAAAACGGCCGCGAACGGCAGGCCGCTCGGCCCATCTGGGTCGGAGAATCGCGGACCGCCGTGAAAAACGCGGCCCGCGATTCTCCGAGCGGCGTGTCGCAAAACGCGACACGCCATTTTGGGGGAGGTGGGAGAATCACAGGAGGTGCGAGAGCGGACCTCCCGCGATTCTCCCACCCGGCGTGAGGAGTGGAGAATTCGCCCCTCTATCTTCCCCATGCTGCCTGGAGTGAGCATCTAAGCCAGTCACTAGGTCATGCTTAATATGTGAATTGGGGATCTATAACATACACTGGATCCCAATTGCCATTTCAGGACACTACCAAGTGGAGTGTGCGCTGTGCACACTCTGAACAGTTACAACTAGCAGTCCAGCTGAAAAGACCAACTGGTAAGTTTTAATTTATTTCTGGAAGGCTGGGAAGAGGAGAAATGCTCCCCCAGCTGTTCTAAAAAACCTGGGTTGTTGCGGCTTGATATGGCAAAGATCTTCAAAGAGCACTATCCTCAAGAACAACTGTTTAGTGGTCTTTATTTTCCCATTTGTGAGCTTGCATTCAAAGGTATGGCAACTGCACGGCCCAAGAATGTAAGAAACTACAGAGAATGGTGAACACAGTCCAGTCCACCACACAAACCCGTCTCCCAGCCATTGTCTCGGTCTATACCTCCCCACTGCCTTGCCTCATGTGACACTCTGGCATTCTCCAAGTGTGGAACATTGGGAAACCTTTTTAATACCAGTATGTGGGGTTACGGGGACAGGGCGTGGGAGTGGGCCAGAGGTAGGGTGTTCTTTCAGGGGGTCGGTGTGGAGCTGATGGGCCGAATGGCCTCCTTCTGCACTGTCGGGATTCTAATTTCAAAAAACCTACCCAAAATGCTGGAAAGACTCCGCAGGGCAGCATAATCAAAGACCCCTCCCACCCGGGTTATTCTCTCTTCCAACCTCTTCCATCAGGCAGAAGATGCTAAAATCTGAGAACACGCACCAACAGATTCACTAACAGCTTCTTCCCGGTTCTTAACAGAATGCCTTCTTATGGACTGAACTGATCTCTCCACACATCTTCTCTACTGTGTAGCACTACATTCCGTATGCCTCACCCGATGCCTGTGTATATACATTGTGTCTTTATCGCATGGCCTATCTTTTTCATGTATGGGACGATCTGTCTAGACTGTACGCAGAACGGTGGCGTAGTGGTATTGTCACTGGACTAGTAATTCAGACACCCAGGTAATGCTCTGGGGTCCCAGGTTCAAATCCCACCATGGCATATTGTGAAATTTGAATTCAATAAAAAATCTGGAATTAAAAGTCTAACAATGACCATGAAACCATTGCCGATTGCCATAAAATCCCATCTGGTTCGCTAATGTCCTTCAGAGAAGGAAATCTGCCGTCCAAACCCGGTCTGGCCGACATGTGACATGTGATGTGGTTGGTTAACGGCCCCACCCCCCCTCTCCCCCAATAAAATGTCCAAGCTCATCCAGGTTCTTTTTGAAACATGTGAGGCAGCATGGCAGTGCGTTCCGGTTCGTCACCGCCCTCTGGGTAAAAAACGTTTTCCCCAAATCCCCCCTGAGCTCCCGCCCCTCACCTTGGGCGCGATTCTGGGACGGAGAATCCCCGCGACCGGCTCGAATCGCGCCACGCCGCCCCGAGATTCTCCGCAGAGTAGAACCACAGAAGTCCTGCTATTTAGAACCACCACCTGCCTCACCCCTTATAAGTGAGGCAACGAGAGGAGCCTAATACTTTTCCACAAGGGGAAGGAATCGAGCAGAGAATAGCTTCTCAGCAACCTACATGTCATCAGCTAAAAGCTGCCAGTAATAAAAGAGGTCTGGAATTTGGCTCTCTGTATGCTTTCTCAGGCTAGGCTTGGCAATACGGTCTGGGGACACCTAGAAACAGGAAGAAAATCATAAACGCTGAACTCCAAAAGTCATTTTATTGCTCAGCCACAATGAGTTCAAACCAGCTCCCATATGAGGCTATTTATACGTTTCAACTTACAAAAATAGAACAGCAGTTACACAATAAATTCCAACAAAATTAGTAATCTTGCACATTCATTACGGTCTGTTGATGCAATCTTCCTTCATTCTCCCACAGGTTAATTTAGCAAATATCAGCAGACCATCAAACCGGCAAAAATGTCTTTAAAGTTATAATGAGAGCTCGATTGTCTGCAATGCTCTTTTACCTTGAGGGAGAGTCAAAAGGAAACATGATTGTACATTATTAAACTATTCAAAGCAATCACTAAGAAAGTTTGGGCTGAGCTGATTTGCTCGCGATGACAGAAGGAGTGCGGCAACTGGCCTCAATACTGCTGGGGGGGAGGGGGGGGGGGCAGGCTTCTAACTCCCAACTGCACTGCAACCACTGTTGCTTTGGGGGGGCATTTGTGTAGGTATAACAGGTCTAGTTAGAGCAAGCAATTAGGGAGGCAACTGACATGTTGGCCATTACTGCAAGAGGGTTGGAGTAAAAGAATAAATAAGCTCTGCTACACTTGCATAGGGCTTTGGTCAGACCACACATGGAATCCTATGCGAAGTTCTGGGCCGGGATTCTCCGACCTCCCGGCCGGGCGGAGAATCGGCGGGGGCAGTGTAAATCCCTCCTCCGCCAGCTGCCGAATTCTCCGGCGCCAGAGTTTTGGCAGGGGCAGCCCCCCCTCCGGTGATTTTCCGGCCCCCGATGGGCCGAACGGCCGCCTGTCTTAGGCCGGTTCCGCCGGCGTAAATTAGACCAGGTACTTACCGGCGGGACCTGGCTCTGCAGACGGCCTCCGGGGTCCTCGGGGGGGGGGATCTGGCCCCGGGGGGTGTCCCCATGGTGGACTGGCCCGCGATTGGGGCCCACCGATCCGCGGGTGGGACTGTGCCGTGGGGGCACTCATTCCCCCCACACCGGCTGCTGTGGACCTCTGCCATGGCTGGTGCGGAGACGAAACCCCCTGCGCATGTGCTGGGATGACACCAGCGCATGCGCCAACTCACGCCGGCCGGCAGACGCCCTTTGGCGCAGCCCAAGACCTTTGACGCTGGCTGGCATGGCACCAACCCCGCCAGAGTGGTTCATGCCACTCATTGGCGCCGGGACCGCCCGCCCCACCACGGTGGGGAGAAACCCGCCTCTGATCTCCATATTTAAGGATGGATATATCAGCATTGGAGACAGTGAAGCGAGTGTTCACTAGATTGGTCCCACGTGAGGCTGAGTAAATTGGGTCTAGGTTCTCCGGAGTTTAGAAAATAGAATCCCCGGGGGGAGGCGCGAATCCCGCCCCGCCGCCGGCTGCCCTATTCTCCGGCGCCGTTTTTCGGGCGTCGGCGCGATTCCCATCATGCCAGTCGGGGGCCGTTGACAGCGATTCTCCTGGCCCCAATGGGCCGAGTGGCCGTCTAGTTCTGCCCAGTCCCGCCGGCGCGAATTGCTCACCTCACGCATGGCGGGATCTGGCAGGCGAGTGCGCGGGGGGGAGGGAACCGACCCGGGGGGTGGTGGCACGGTGGCCTGGCCTGCGAGCGGGACTTATCGATCTGCGGGCGGGCTGGTTCTGTGGGGGGACTTCTTTCCTCTGCGCCGGGCCCCTAAAGGGCTCCGCCATATTGACTGGGGACCGGTGCGAAGAAGAGAATACCCCACGCATGCGCGGAAATATACCAGCCGGTTCGTGCTTGTGCGAGATCACGCCGGCCCTTCGGCGTCCACCTAGCCCCCTAGAAAGGTGAGAATTCCTCACCTTGGGGGGGCCGTTGACGCCAGTCGTTGCCGCCGGTTTTCCCGCCGGTGTGGGGACATAGCTCCATTTTCAGAGAATACCGGCCCATTGAGTCTCTCTCATTCATGACAAGATTCTGAAGTAGCGTGACAGGGTGGATACTGAGAGACTGTTTCCCTTTGCTATGGAATCTAGAGCACCGGGGGAATTGTCTCAAGATAAGGGGGTAAGATAACTAGTAATTTCTTCTCTCAAAAGGTTGCGAATCTTTGGAATTCTCCACGCCCGAGGATTGTGGATGCTGTACTGTGCAATACATTTAAGATTGAGAAAGATGGACTTTTGGTCTCTCAGGGAATCAAGGAGCGGTTCAGAAAGCGAAGCCAAAGATCAGCCACAATTGTATTTACTGGCAGAAAAGTCTCAATAAGCCACATGCTTCTATTTCTTATGTCCGATGATATTTCTTATGTCCGGTGATATATCCGATGCTGCTATCAGTCACCCTACCACACGTTGCTGGTTGGGCAAGGAACTTTGAGTATCCATTGCAAATATAGAACAGTACTTTTGGGAAGGGTGGAGAACAGGCAAATAAATAAGAAGATAGGAACAGTGGGAGATCATTTTGCACCTCAAGTTCATCTGTCATTCAATGAGATAAGGGCTAATATCTGATCTGCCTACATAGAATCCTTACAGTGTAGAAAGAGGCCATTTGGCTCTTCGAGCTGCACAACCCTCCGAAAGAACACTCTACCCAGATCCACTTCCCCCCCCCACCCCGCCCCATTCTTCGTCATAACTTAACCTGCACATCCCTAGATGCTAAAGGGCAATTCAGCACGGCCAATCCACCGAACCTGCACATCTTTGGACTGTGGAGAGAAACCGGGGAACCCGGAGGAAATTCACCCAGACACGGGAAGTAAGTGCAAATTCCACACCGGCGGCCACCCAAGGCCAGAATTGACACTGGTCCCTGGTGCTGCGAGACAGCAGTGCTACCCACTATGCCACCCACAGATTTACCTGTTTATGCCCCTTATCCCATAATACCAGTGATTGACAAAAGCAATCTATCTGCCTCAGATTACCAAATTGATTTAGCGTTGATTGCCATATACAGAAGAGCGTTCCAAATTCCTGCCACGTTTTGTGTGAAAACGTTTCCTAAATTCATCCCTGAAAGGTCTGGCTCTAATTTTTGGAGATGCCTCCTTGCCCTAGACTCCCCAACCAGGGGTAACAGAGTCTCCTCGTCTACCCTATCTGTTCCGCTTCACATCTTGAAAACTTCAATCAAGGTGGCCCTTACCCGGGAAACACAAAACTAATTGTCAAATAATGCAGACGCCAGGAATCTGAATATAACAAAAAGACACCGCTGGAAATACACAGCAGGTCTGGCAGCATCTGTGAAGGCAGACGCAGAGCTAACAGGTGGGAATTTCCCGTCCTCACCGCCGGTGGGATCTTCCGGTTCCGCCAAAGGTGACCGCCACCCCCCCCACCCCCCCCCCCCCCCCCCCCGACCCCCCCCCCACCCCCCACGGCATGGTCGGTTCCCCAGCAGTGGGATGGGCGGGCCACACAAAACGCCATAGACCTCGACGGAACCGGAAGATCCCGCCGGAAGCTAATGGTGAGGCCGGAAGCCTCAGCCGACGGATAACGGGTGGGCTGGAATATCCCACCCAACGCTTCCGCCTGATCACCATTCACCAGCTCATTCTGTTTCTCTACCCACTGGTGTTGCCAAACCTGAGTATCCCCAGAACTTTCTGTTGCCGTTGAACTAGTTTGTGTAACATTTCCCCCTCATTTAACTCTTGGACTCCAAGTATCAACTGAACTATCGAATGACGAGCAGACACTTGGTACAGTTGTCGCAACTTTAAAACACTGGATTAAAGAACTAGCTGACATTGCCTTCCAGGATGGTACATTAAAATGCAGCTCACATACCAGGATATTCAGCTTGAAGCAAATGTCTCCTATTTAAGGCGGCAGTGGCACTCCGAACTGTGCACTCTGTTATTTGTCTGGAGGGTGCTTTTAGTGTTGTTTTGAATGTATCAAATAACTTCTGCACACAAATTGAACATTGGAATAAACTTCAGACACCAGCTCAGTTTAAAAAATGTTGAAAAGCTACAATTTAGTGGGTTTCATTCAACACTGAGTACTGGAATCCTAGATGTAACCCAGAAGAAAATACTGCCACACAAACCCCTCCCACCACCCTATAAAGTCAACCCATTATTACGTTCTTTTGAATAGACTTGAAAAGCAAAACAAAATCCTAATCTCAATTAAATTACTTTGATCCTAAACTACCACCTTATTTTCTATAAAACTAAACATTGGAATCAACTAATTAATTTTGCTGATTGGGGTTTAAGTAGCCACATTGAGCAAATTTCCAAATTAGTACCTATGGCTGGATGTTGTTCGCCGTCTGCACTGGTTGCAGGGGTGAACAGAGTATTGTACAGATGCTGTGCATGATCCATACAGAATATTGTACAGGGGCTATGCATTACCTGTACAGAGTATTGTACAGGGGCTATGCATTACCTGTACAGAGTATTGTACAGATGCTGTGCATGATCCATACAGAATAATGTACAGGGGCTATGCATTACCTGTACAGAGTATTGTACAGGGGCTATGCATTACCTGTACAGAATATTGTACAGGGTCTATGCATTACCGGTACAGAGTATTGTACAGGGGCTGTGCATTACCTGTACAGAGTATTGTACAGGGGCTGTGCATTACCTGTACAGAGTATTGTACAGGGGCTATGCATTACCGGTACAGAGTATTGTACAGGGGCTGTGCATTACCTGTACAGAGTATTGTACAGGGGCTATGCATTACCGGTACAGAGTATTGTACAGGGGCTGTGCGTTACCTGTACAGAGTATTGTACAGGGGCTGTGCGTTACCGGTACAGAGTATTGTACAGGGGCTATGCATTACCGGTACAGAGTATTGTACAGGGGCTGTGCGTTACCTGTACAGAATAGTGGTGCTGTGCATTCGCTGTACAGAGTATTGTACAGGGGCTATGCATTACCGGTACAGAGTCTTGTACAGGGGCTGTGCGTTACCTGTACAGAATAGTGGTGCTGTGCATTCCCTGTACAGAGTATTGTACAGGGGTTGTGCATTACCTGTACAGAATATTGTAGTGGTGCTGTGCATTCCCTGTACAAAATATTGTAGAGGTGCTGTGCATTACCTGTACGGAATATTTTAGAGCTGCTATACTGTACCTGCACAGAATATTGTTGAGGTGCTGTGCATTACCTGTGCAGAATATTGTAGAGGTGCTGAGCATTACCTGTGCAGAATATTGTAGAGGTGCTGTGCTTTACCTGTACAGAATATTGTAGAGCTGCTATGCATTACCTGCACAGAATATTGTCGAGGTGCTGTGCATCACCTGTACAGAATGTTGTACAGGCGCCGTGCATCACCTGTACAGAATGTTGTACAGGTGCTGTACATGACCTGTACAGAATGTTGTACAGTTGTTGTGCATCACCTGTACAGAATGTTGTACAGGTGCTGTACATGACCTGTACAGAATGTTGTACAGGTGCTGTACATGACCTGTACAGAATGTTGTACAGGTGCTGTGCATTACCTGTACAGAATGTTGTACAGGTGCTGTGCATCACCTGTACAGAATGTTGTACAGGTGCTGTGCATCACCTGTACAGAATGTTGTACAGGTGCTGTACATGACCTGTACAGAATGTTGAACAGGTGCTGTGCATCACCTGTATAGAATATTGTAGAGGTGCTGTGCATCACCTGTACAGAATGTTGTACAGGTGCTGTACATGACCTGTACAGAATGTTGAACAGGTGCTGTGCATCACCTGTATAGAATATTGTAGAGGTGCTATGCACTACTCACCTCTCCTCTTCTGTCTGTGGCGTTTTAATAAAAGGTTTCAGGGGGTGTTTGTTGTTGGAGGATGAGAGCAATTATCCACTTTTGAAAATATTGCTCAATTCTCTGTGCACCAGCCAGAAAAGAAGCTGGCCAGGACTTCATTTGGAATGCGCACAGTCTGCTGGTAACTCAAAGTCACTTCTTGCAACTCCCCCTAACCCAGTGGGGGGTAACCTATTACCTGGGGGCCACATGCAGCCCATCTGGGTTCTGAGTATGACCCAGGAGACATATTGTTGACCGTTGCCCACATGCAGTGTTGCCACATTCCACTGATTTCCATTTTTTTCCGGCCGGAATGACTGAAGTGAAATGCCGTAAATCGAGGGCATGTGAAGTGGGGTGCGTGCCGACTGCAAACAACATCGACTGTGAGAGCCATGTGCGTCTTCTGCACCCGAAGCGTAAATTATTGTGTTGTTGATGACAATTCTACTAATATATAAATGATGAAGCATTTTCTATATCTCCTCATGAAATATTAGGCGTGCATTCAACGTATTTAACACAGTGAACATGCTCGATTTCAATCTGCGGCCCACTGAGGTGAAAGAGAGCCCCTCCTGGGGACCACTAACTACCCTGAGTTTCCCATCACTACCCTAAACCGAACTCCCCCCCCCCCCCCCAAAAAAAATGATTCATCCTATAATTAAATTGACTGGAATAGACTGTACACACAACTAATTAGATTTCATTATTTCTCCCGTCTTTCATGTATTTTAGACTGGACTGGAAAGAATGATTGTTTCCCAAACAATACCTTTCACTCTCTGTCAAGTTAGGTTAACATTTCTACGTGAGGCAGAATGCTCCCTGAATTTGACTATTTTGTCGCCTTTTGTGACTCTGCCTTTTGTCTGCACTCTCTTGGTGAAGGGAATTTGCTGTTTTCCACAGGTCTTTCCCTCCTCTTATCACTGGCATGTGGTGATCATTCTCCCCACTAACCAGTGCTGTCTGCAAAGTTTGCCCTGCTTTTAAAGGAAGTGTCGATTCTGCAGGAGGAACTGGGCCAAGGCGTTTCACCGTCCTCTGTTTCTTAACATTGGTTACTATCTTGTCATTGCAATTCTATTGATGAAAGTGAAAAGGTGATCTCCTCAATTCCTGTGAATCTAGTGTCCATGGTGCACAACTTGGAACATTATTTTTACACAATTGGTACTGCTGTGCAAGTTCTGGATTGCATTGGGAAAGGGCTGGAACGGGCGGAATGGCTCGAATGGCCTTCTTCTGTGCTATAGACACCTGGGGCGGAATTCTCCGACCCCCCGCAGGGTCGGGGAATCGCCCGGGACCGGCGTAAATCCCGCCCCCGCCGTGGCCGGAATTCTCCGCCACCTGGGAACCGGCGGGAGCGGGAATCACGCCGCGCCGATCGGCGTGCCCCCCCCCCCCCCACGGCCATTCTCCGGCCCGCGATGGGCCGAAGTCCCGCCGCTGGCAGGCCCATCCCGCCGGCGGGAACTGGAGCACCTCTGCTGCCGGTGGGAGCAGGTCCCCGGGGTCCTGGGGGGGGGGGCGCGGGGCGATCGGACTCCGGGGTGTGCCCCCACGGTGGCCTGGCCCGCGATCGGGGCCCACCGATCGCCGGGCGGGCCAGTGCCGTGGGGGCACTCTTTTTCTTCCGCCGCCGCCACGGCCTCCACCATGGCGTAGGCGGAAGAGACCCCCCCTACCGCAAATGCGCCAGTGGTGACGTCAGCGGTCGCTGACGCACCGGCGTATGTGCGAACCGGCAAAGACCTTTCGGCCAGCCCCGACGCCGGGCGTCAAAGACCGTTGGCGCCAGTTTTGGCACCAGTCAGCATGGCACCAACCATTCCGGCGCGGGCCTAGCCCCTAAAGGTGCGGAGAATTCCAGGACTCCCGCCCCGCCGGGTAGGGGAGAATCCCGGCCCAGGTTTTAGAGTCTAATGAATTGTTTATATGGTGCAACGATTGGGAAATGTTATCACAGACTGGATACTGGAGGGGGTGTTCTATGCGCTAACATGACGTTGTTTTTGAGTTTGACACCTTCAGGATAAAGGCTACCACACAACTTGAAGCGAAGGACACAGCTCTCAGCATGTTGTCTTGGATCGGGCTGCTCAGGGTTTGCTCTTGATTCAAAAGAAGGAGACTGCTTCAGAATGGAGGGAGATGATTATGTGTCGGGCCGTCAAGGAGTCCAGATATGATAAGTTTCCACTTGGGGGTCGTGCGGTACGATCTGGGCTCCAGAAAGCTGAATCATTCCAGGTGCCTATAGTCTGCCGGGGATCACTCACAAAAAATCCTCAACAAAATGTTATCCCAGTCATTCTCTGGCTCGACGCAGTCCAGATTTTAGCAACCGCAAAGAGGTCTTTGGTGTACTCAATAATGCTTCTTGGCACCGGGTGCAGACATAGTGGGCATGCAATGACGCGGCTAGAAAAAAGGTCATGTGGTGGGGGTCCAGGAGCCCTCCCCGGAAGTGTGTGCAGAGTACAAGCATGAAGTAGCTTTTCTAAATAATAATGATAAATAATAAACTATTATTTCGAACATAGAGCATACAGTGCAGAAGGAGGCCAATCGGCCCATCGAGTCTGCACCGACCCACTTAAGCCCTCCCATCCACCCTATCCCCGTAACCCAATAACCCCATCTAACCTTTTTGGTCACTAAGGGCAATTTAGCAAGGCCAATCCACTTAACCTGCACGTCTTTGGACTGTGGAAGGAAACCGGAGCACCCGGAGGAAACCCACAGAGACACGGGGAGAACGTGCAAGCTCCACACAGACAGTGACCCAGCAGGGAATCGAACCTGGGACCCTGGTGCTGTGAAGCCTCCTGCTATCCACTTGTGCTACCGTGCTGCCCCTTTTGTGACAAGACCTTGGCCTCTTTCTCTGCCGTCGCTGGTAGCGGGGTACCCAATGTGGCGGAGAATCGGGCATCCGGGTAAAAATGGGATTGGCGCACCAGCGCGCCAACAGGAGGTGCCAATGGTCTTTATGACCTATTCGCATCCACTTAGCTGGCCGGGCACCATGTTCTCCGGCCCCGGGTGATTCTTCAGTCCTCTGGGCCAGGAAACACGTGGGCAGGATTTACTGAAGGGAATTGCCCCCAAAATCCATCCGAGGGCCCTTGCACCCCCCCCCCCCTCCACAATGCCAGACCTGCATTTAGTGCAGAGCTAAGTGCTGTCAATTTCCAGCTGAGTACTTCAAAATCAGCCATGCGTAAAGGGGGAATGATTGGAATGCACTTAACTCTCTTTGAAGTGGTTGACGTTTGTAACCATTGTGTTAGAGCACTTCAGAGCTACTGAACCATGAAGGAAGATGAATGAAGTAAGGCTCTCAGCTGTGTGTGCGGAAGCTAATAATCACATACGTCCAAGGGAAATGAATGAATGGCTTACAGCTCAAGGATCTGAAGGGTTTAAACACAGATCACCATTTTCTCTTTCCAGGAATTGACACGTGGTGCTTCCTGTGCCTGAGCCAGCATGTCTATTGCCCAGGTGAGTGTTAAAACAGTATTTCTTTTCACTGCTTCTGTTTGGACTGCTCTCTACCTTCCAGACAGGGATCTCTTTTCTGGGGGATTTCCTGTCAGGTCTTATTTCTGGGGGTCTGTGGGGGGGGGGGGGGGGGTCTCCCTATTTAAAAATGGTAGCCCGATAGCAAGATTCCCTTGGGAATCCCGCGTCGTTCCCGCCATGCATACATTCGCATGGCCGAGGGTAGTGAATTAATTCCTGATCTGTGCTCCCAATGGGGGCACAAATCAGTTGCAATTCACCTTGGGCAGGAGAGCATGGGTGAGATTCACCGTTGGCCAACGCGGAAATCGCAAAACACGATTGGGCGGAGAATATGTTTGACGCCAAATCGGGATCCTCTGGCACCCCAAAAATGGGGTAAATGCATCACTCGCCGCACGGCTTTTAAGCACCATTGGCATATTATTAGTGGGCCCGACCCTCTAATTCACCGCCGCCGACGGACCGAGTTCCCGACGCTGCGGTTCACTTGTGGTCTCAGTGGTCGGGAACCTGCCGTGGTGGCTGCGGTCTGTGCTGCCGGAAGGTTTTGCCTGTTTGCCTGCCGGCCTCCGCATCAGGAAACATTCCACGACCCTGCTCCCATGAACGGACTTTGTCCCAAAATGGGTGAAATCTGCCCGCCATTTTGAATTGCCCAGGGCTATTTTCTCTGGATTTGATAGTTTGTCATCACAAATTTGTTACAGTTTTGCCTTAGACAAAAAATGCTGAAGAGATTTCCAGCTGACAAATTTACCTTCATAAAACACAAGATGAGGTGTATAAAATTCATGCAGATTGTCAGTTGATATGTTAACATTTTTCACTGCTAATTCAACAAATGCTTCAAGTAGATGCACCAAATTAACAATCAATTGCACAAATATGGATTAATTGGGGAAAGCCAGCAAAGATTTGTTAAATGCTTGTTTAATTGAGATTGAGTTTATTTGATGATGTAGGAAAGAGGGTTTGATAAGGGCAATGCAGTTTCTTCACTGTCACAGGGTCAAACTCCTGGAACTCCCTCACGAACAACACGGGCTGCAGCAGTTCAGGAAGGCGGCTCAACACCACCTTCACGAGGGCAATTAGGGAAGGGGCAATAAATGCAGGCTCAGCCAGCGATACACACCTCCTATGATTGAGATTTAAAGATAGTTGACATCATAGAATTTACAGTGCAGAAGGAGGCCATTCGGCCCATCGAGTCTGCACCGGCCCATGGAAAGAGCACCCTACTTAAGCCCATGCCTCACCCGATCTCCATAAACTAGTTAACCTTTCTGGGCACGAAGGGTAATTTAGTGTAGCCAATCCACCTAACCTGCACATCTTTGGCCTGTGGGAGGTAACCAGAGCACCCGGAGGAAACCCACGCAGACATGGGGAGAATGTGCAGACACTGCACAGACAGTGACCCAAATCGGGAATCGAACATGGGACCCTGGAGCTGTGAAGCAACTGTGCTAACCACTGTGCTACCGTGCTGCCCGCCGAACCTGGGACCATGGAGCTGGGAAGCAACCGTGTTAACCACTGTGCTACCGTGCTGCCCACATGGTGCATGTAAACTTCCAAAAGGCATTTGAAAAAGTGCCACAGAAAGATATGCTGATAAAGCCGAGGTCCATGGAATATATGGGAGAGTGGCAGCATGGATACGAATTGGCTGAGTGACAGAAAATATAGCGGCCGATTCTCCGGCTACATTGCGCCCCATGCAAGTCCCACTATGTCGGGAAAAGTTAGGGAGAGGCCCGAAATGGGTTTTGTGCCGGGCGCCAAACACTTTCCGGTGCTGCCAGCCCGCTCCGGGTGGCAGTGATGTGAACCAGGCTAGTATTGCTATATATCTATTTAAAGATGCAGCATCTCTTTTAAGCCGTTTTCTCCCGGCTGCTGCACTTCTCCCACCTGGCAACGCAACGTGAAGGTGGGAGCGAATCACTACTGGTCTCCACAAACGGAGACCAGACATGGACTGGGATTCTCGATTCTGGAGTCTAAGTGCTCCTGAGAGAGGAGAATCGGGACGGGTCTCCAATGGTGCTGGGAGTGGGGCCCAGGTGCAAGTCTCTCCTTAAGCATGCAAATTTATGCATGATGGAGAGCTCTCCGGATTCAGTCGGGATCCTGGTATTGGGCAGCCATTTTGTGACCAATCACGAGGTCCAGTGGCAGGCCCCACCCCACCCCACCACACCAATCCTGCCCCCCCCCCCCCTTGCACCCCAGCTGACAAGGAGGGCATCCTCCCCCCCCCACCATGGGAATAATGGGTCACCTCCAACAGCACCCATGCCTGGGGTGAGATGACCCTCGGCTACCGACCCCCCCCCAGTCCCCCCCATCAGTCACCTCTGCTTGAAAGCTAAAGAGCAGTCCAGGCAGCATGGTGCAAAATAACTGCATTTTCACTGATCCTTTCCTAACATCTGCTGCCCGAGCAGCAGCTGTTACAAATGTCAGTGGTGGAAATACAAGTACACTTGAAAGGGCTTCAAATCCCCTGACAGCCTTTGAAATGCAAATCCTTCATTAAATTTCACACAGCAATATATCTCATTTACCAGTGATTGACAGTTTAATTGGTCCAGACACAGCTGCTTGGTGGATTGTTTATTTATCTTTGCCTTCATGCTTGAATGCATCTCCATTACCCTGCTTTGATGCTACCCTTCTTTGATGCTAACCGGCTGCCCTATTCTCTGGCGCCATTTCCCGGGGGCCGGCGGGATTCTCGCCACACCGGTCTGGGGCTGTTAATAGCGTGCGCCCAGCGATTCTCCGGGCCCCGATGGGCTGACCGGCCATTAAGTTTTGGCCAGTCCCGCCGGCGTGAATTACTCACCTCACGCACGGCGGGATCTGGCAGGTAAGTGTGCGGGGGCGGTCCTGGGGGATGGGAGGATCCAACCTCAGGGAGGCCCCCAGGGTGGCCTGGCCCGCAATCGGGGCCTATCGATCTGTGGGCTGGTTCCGTGGGGGGGGGGGGGGGGGCTTCTTTCCACCGCACAGGGCCCCTGTAGGGCTATGCCATATTGCCCGGGGGCCAGCGCGGAGAAGGGAAACCCGCGCATGCGCGGAAATATGCCGGCCCGCCTACGCATGCGTGGAAATACACCGGCCGGTCTGCGCATGCGCGAGATCACGCCGGCTGTTCCGCGCATGTGCGAACTCGCGCCGGCCCTTCGCCGCCGGCTGCAGCGGCGCCAACCACTCCGATGTCAACCTAGCCCCCGAGAAATTGGAGAATTCCTCACTTTCGGGGGCTGTTGACGCCAGAGTGGTTGACGCTGGTATGCCCGCCGGTGTGGGGACAAAGCCCCATTTTCAGAGAATCCAGCCCATTATGTCCAATTCTAGGCAGTACATTTTATGAGAGATGTGACACAATAGAGGAGTGAAATGAGGCATTTTAAGGGCAGCTGGGTCAACTGTGCCTTCACCGAACCCTGTAAAATGGAAGACAGGTTACAGGTCACGTGCAAACAGCAAGCCGCCATGTACCAGAAAGGCTCCTCCCATCTTCAAACCTTCCGGCGCGAGACTGTAAAATTCCACCCCCTGTTGCAGGACAGTGTTTGATTTGCATGTACAAGAAATAGACAAATTCTCTCAGTTGAAATCCTAGGCCATTTCCATGACCGTTGGGTAAAGTTAAGATTCAGTCAGTTTGCCATACCTCATTGGAATGAGTCCTATTCTGATGCTTGGCTCGATCTGATGCATTGGAGAATGCTTTGTTGCAGCCTTCATGTTCGCAAACATATGGCTTCTCCCCTGTGTGCGACCTCAGGTGAGTCTTCAAGTTCTCGAGTCGTGAGTAAGCTTTACTGCAGCCTTCAAACTGGAGAGAGAGGGAAGCAAGAATCACGTTTAAAAGACAAGCCTGGGGCTATACATCACACAGAAGTGTACTCTAGTTGAGTCAATGGCCAAGAATGTTCTATTACACTGAACAGATAATTTCATACTGCTGGCCCCCGGAGGAGATGAATGCATCACCCGATGTGTTATTGAGTCACAGGGAGCAGGACACTTCTGCCAGTTTTGTTCTCCAGCCAGCTGCTTGTCATCACGAGGCAGCAGCCCAATCGCAACACATTCTCTGTGAAGTCTCCCCCACCTCCTGAATGAACCTTCCGCACTGCAACAAGAGCAGTGTGCAGGGAGACAGATCTCTCTACGCCACCACTCCCACCTCTCCTCCCCCACTACTGACTATTTTTAATCTATCATCAAATCGCCAGGACTCACTAGTTTACGTGTCGCATCGACTTTTTCAAATTCCAAACGGTCATGTGCAACTTTTAAGTAAGTATCCAGTGATAATCAAATCATTAAAGGTTCCGAATGGAATATCCTTCTTCTACCATAACCGCGGAAGCTCCCGGAGAAAAGGTGTACTTGTTCTCAATGCAGTTGGTTTGCAAGGCCAGAGGCTAACTAAATGACTTATGCTAGGCTGCAGGCATTAGCATCTGACACCAATTATTTGTGGGGAAGTAGGCTGTGACCAAATCCATCATCAGGCAGCAGTTAGCTGACAGTGAGCATGAGCTGCAGAGAGGGCGCATTTCATGAATGGAAGGGCCTGTTCCTCGGCATGATCGGAAAACTCTGGAGTTAATGGACCAAATGTCAAAAAAAATAAATCTGCTCCCTCGTTTGGAGGATCGAGGGAAGAAGCTTGCTGAAGTTAATTTGAAATGGATGCCGCCGAAAGAAGTGATTTTCCCCAAGCCCCCGTGGGCATCAAGGGACAGGAAAATTGTTTAAATCCGCCGTTGAGGAGAATTAAAGATTCAATGCGGCTGAGAGATTGCGGACCTCATTCCATCGTGCCCAATCACACAGCTCAAGATGTACAGCAGTAAGGCCGTGGACCACTAAATAAGCACTTGGCGCCAAACTGGCAGCCGAGGAAAATAATAAACACGAAAAAATAAAAAAGTGGAAACCTTGGAATCTCGAAATAAACAGTGCTTTGGTAGATTAGAGAGGGTTAGACAGCGTCTGACAGAGAAAGAACTGTTCAATGTTGTCAGTCCTTCTTTAAAACTGACAAAGGAGTTCCTTAGCGTGTCTTTCCCTTTAAGTTGTTCATGATCCGCCATATATGGGGAGCTCTTTCCGGTCTCATTGAAGAAGCTAATGTTGAGAAAAGCAGATATTTCCGTGAAGTAAACTTAAAGACTGGAATCAGTAAATATTGCCAGATGAGTGAATCGAAGTTCAATATGACCAGTGTGAGTGGGATTTATTTGGCTGTCCCTAGATTCAGACGTGCGTACACAAGACAGGGGAAAGATAAAACACAGATTTTAACATTGGCTCTGTTGCGGACATTCATGACTTTGTAACTTTACACTGTTTCAATGCTGCATAATTAAGAGGGACAAATATTCCCCGTTCCTCTGCATTCTTCCTAACCCTGTCAATATCTTCCCCAGGGGATGCATGATTACTTGGGGGGGAGGGGAGAGAGCAGTGTGGGGCCTGGAGGATGCTGTTGGGGTAAGCTTAATGACGTGTACATGGGACAGGCTCAATGGGCCTGTTGGGTCTTTATCTGTTCGGTTCCTCTATCTTCCTATTAAACCAACAGAACAAAATCAACAAATCTTGAATGAAAATGTGAGCGTTGGCAATGCAGCAAAGGCAAATTTTAATCTACAATAGCTGTGTCTTTAGCTTTTGCACACAGGTCACCTGGCCATGTGTGATTTTTATCATTTTAAGAACTTCATTGCTTGAGCACTTGTGAGCTTTAGTGTTTGATGCTGACCTCTTCTCTCTGATACATGGAAGAAGCTTTCACTGAAAAAGAGTTGGGATGACAATCGGGGAGGGAACTGCTGCTGTCTAACTTTCCAAAACTGGTATTATTTCATTCAGGGAGCATTTGCTTCCAATTGACAATTACAAATGAGCCTGTGATATCCCGTAACCCTCCTAAATGGAGCAGATTTAAAAAACCGTTCCACCAGTCCTCTCTGCAAAGTTTTAATCCAGAGGAAAATATTCCATGCTACATCCCTTGCCAACTTCCTCCAGCATTCCAATGGACTCTTGGAACAATTCCCGTGCAATCCTTCCAAATCTTGCAGGACTTCAGCAAGTTAAATGGGGGTATTTTTGTGAGACAGTTGAATTTGTAGACTTATATTAATGGGCCAGAGGGCCAGTGTGCACGTGCACCTATTTTAGAAATGAGGTAATTCGTTAAATTATGTTTTAAAATGCTGTAATTAGTTTTAATTTAACAATCCTTGGCATGCCATGGAAACTTTGAACTGAATCTGGCACCACTGCATAAACTGCATGAGGATTTCACACACACACACAAAAACTGAAAGGACACAAGTCTGGGAGTTCGTTTTGGTCTGGTTTTCAGGCTCAAAATAGATGGCATGATGAGAGTGTGCAACAGAAGCCAGAGGCCCAAGCCCCACCCCGAATTGGGCCTGGGAATCAACAGCATATTGCCAGCAAGCGGTGGACAATAGTTGGGTGCCTGGAGGCAGCTTGCTGGTTTTATGAGGATATAATGGGGGCAGGGTGCCAGTCATGCAGCAGCCCGGGTGCAGTTCCTGGAAGAAAGGGGGGGGGGGGGGGGGGGGGGAAAGAGGGGATGTCGATCAGTGATTGAAAGAGAGTCGCAATCGGGTGTGGGGCAATGTGGTCAATTTGCAGTGATGGGGCCAATTAGGAGGGTCAATCATGGGGGATGCCCAATCATGAGGTCAACTGATCACGGTGAGAGTCTGATTGTGGTAGGGGATGGTCCCAATTGTTGAGGAGTGGTAGTGATGCGGGCTCGATCAAGGGGGGGGGGGGGTGGCAGTCCTAATTGAAGGGAGGGGAGGGGTTTGATTATAGAGGAGGGGCCTGATCTCGGGCAGGGGTGGGGGTGCGGCTTGTGGAGAGGATTCCGATCGGGCAGGAGGGATCCGACCGTGCAGGGGATCATTTTATGTGGGCGCTCCGATCACGAGGGGGGAGTCGGATCTGTTTGTATGGAGGGTTCAATCATGAAAGGTGAGAGTGGTGGGCAGGGGGAGGTATTTCGAATTGAGGGATTGGTGGATAGATGGCGGGGAGGGGAGGGGGGGTTGTTGCAGAGGGGTTGTATATTCAGAGGCCGACATGAATCTTCGGGATAGCTGTGGAGCACCTCTCCACCTCCACCTCGGGGTTCAATTCAGTGTGGGCGAAAAATACTCCTCATTCATGAATTACAGGGGCTTCCAAAGACTGGAGTCAGCACAACAAAGGCAGACCCAATTTATTATAATTTGTTAATGTGTTTCTTAGTACACATTCACTTGTTTCACTATCGTTGTGGGCAATATCAGAGTGGGCATTGTGCCTCCCTTTCCCCAGTGGCCGATTGGGACAGACAATGGCATTGCCATCTAATGTGTAGCAGTTTAATTGTGTGGAGGGGGGTATCGATCTCTCCCTCCTGGCACTCTCCAGGCAATAAGCTTCCAGGTTGCTGGTGGTGAGGGCAGTTTTTTTACTCATTCTGGCACAGCCCTTAATGCTGGTCAGATTAGCCAAATTTTCAACCTTCTGGGGTGAAACAATTGAAGTGACCCATTAAAACAAACCTATTAAAAACAAGATGGGTTAACGTCTTTGCCAAGATAATTACTTTCGTCACCGGGCACGATTTCAATCCCTGTGAAACCGCTGCGTTTAGATGCCACTCTGAACAACTGGCGCGCTTCTATTAACCTCCAATTAACCTTGATGTGATACTGTTCTCAAGTAGTCAGCTGTGTGAAAATCTATTGCTTTGCTAACACAGCTTTATGTTTTCCTCAAAATAGCCGTAGTGCTAATATTTATAGCTAAAGGAACAGCACGGTAGCACAGTGGTTAACACAGTTGCTTCACAGCTACAGGGTCCCAGGTTCGATTCCAGGCTTGAGTCACATAAGAACGAAGAGCATGTGGTCATGTGGCCCTTCGAGCCTGCTCCGCCATTCAATGAGCTCATGGCTGATCTTTGGTGGACTCAGCTCCACTTTCCCGCTCAAACACCATAACGCTGTATTCTGCGTGGGTTTCCTCCGGGTGCTCCGGTTTCCTCCCTCAGTCCAAAGATGTGCAGATTAGGTGGATTGGCCATGCTAAATTGCCCTTGATGTCCAAAAAGGTTCGGTGGGGTTACAGGGATAGGGTAGGTCACCGTCAGCAGGACCAGAAGATCCTGCCAGTGGGATAGGCTGATAAATCCCGCCCCCCCCCCCCAACGAGTTCAGTTGTGCTGGGCAACTGAATCGTTGCTCAAGCATCCTTAAATCCTGATATTTGGGGACTTTTAATATACCTTCACACATCCCTATCAATCTTTTAACCCGTCTGTAAGGTGGCAAGTATTTTTGCTGTTTTAAAAAAAACCCACGACAGTTCTACTTTCAGACTAAAGATTTCATGAAATAATAATTAAAGTGCAATAGCTTTCCACCCCCTGAGCTATAGCCCTTTGTCATTTTTATTCATCATCCTACATTTTAAAAAGTGCAGACATCAGAGTAGGAAAACAGTTTTTGTGACCCAAGGACATATAATCAACGGACACTCTATATTCAAAAGTAATTTGTGAACGACTAAAGGCAGAGTTTTCCGGAAAAATGGGAACTTTCATTTTTGGCGAGAAAATGGGCGCGATTCCCGCTGGCCCTGGTGTCATCATCCGCACCATAACTCTCAGGCAGTTGGGAAAAAAGTTCCCACACGTGAAAACCACCATGCCTGAGGCACGACGCATCTGATTTCCCCGCCCTGCGGGTCATCTAAGCACTTTAATGAACGGTTGCTGCATTGAAACAGCTCCGCAGCACTTGCTGTCATTCAAGCCAGGAGGATGGCAGCAAGGAAACCTGCCCCTTGATTCTCGGAAGGGGCCCTCAGCCATTTGCTGGATGCTGTGGTGGAGAGACGGGCGACAATATACACTCAGTCTGGCAGGGGGCCCTCCAGCAAGGTGACAGATCCTGCCTGGGGGATGGTGACATCACCGGTCAGTGCCAACAACCTGACCAAGAGGACAGGTGTGCAATGTAGAAAAAAATAAATGACCTACTCCAACCTGTCAGTGTACGTGTTCCCTTTCTCCTCCCTGCACTCCATCCTTCCTTCATCCCCTAGAATGTCACCTCGAGCCCACATGCTGCCATCTTGCAGGGACCCAGCACCCAACATCCCACCAGCATCTTCAAACCCCACCCCTGGGACACTCTTCATCACAACCTCTCCCTGCCAAAGCAGAGTGCCCACCCATGCCAGGTGTCATCAACATTTGACCTGCCAGGCGTCCAGCTCACATTATCCCCATTTTTGTTCCTGCAGGAGAAGCTCGCCCAGAACCACCACAAGCAAGAGAAGACGGGCAGTGGGATGCCCCAACTGAGATTCCTGAATCCTCTCTGAGGAGAGAGATACAGAGCTGACAGGGGAGGGGCAGGGGTGGGCCAGCGCCAAGAGTGAGCCAGGCCCGTGAGAGAAAAGCGAGGAGCCACGGAATTTCATCCAGATGACTAATTTCAAGTGAGTTCTGTATAGTCCAAACCCTTGACCTAGCCACTTACTAAAACCATGTCCCTTGCCTTGCAGGGACATCAACCAAAGAGCCTGGACTATCTACAAGCTGTGTTCCACTGCCCGTCTTCGACACCACCTCGAAGGAGACCTCGGAGGACACTGATGAAGTATCATAGTTTTCACCTGCACCATCCACCATCAGGTGCGATTACTGGGTTACGGGGATAAAGGGGATAGAACCAGAGAATCATAGAATTTACAGTGCTGAGGGAGGCCATTCGGCCCATCAAGTCTGCACCGGTCCTTGGAAAGAGCACCATACCCTATAACCCAGTAAACCTTTTTGGACACTAAGGGCAATTTATCATGGCCAATCCACTTAACCCGCAAATTTTTGGACTGTAGGAGGAAACCAGAGCACGCGGAGGAAACCCACGCAGACATGGGGAGAACGTGCAGACTCCACACAGACAGTGACCCAAGCCAGGAATCGAACCTGGGACCCTGGAGCTGTGAAGCAAATGTGCTAACCACTATGCTACCATGCTGCCCGGGTGCTGCCGTGGATTGGGTGGAGGCATGAGGCCTGAGTAGGGTGCTTTTTCAAAGGGCCGGTGCAGACACGATGGGCTGAATGGCCTCCTTCCATGCTGTAAATACTATGATCACAGAGACACACACATCAATGGGTGAACTGAGCAGTCAGGCTTCTCGGTCACTATCTGGTGAGCACCACACAGCTTCTGATGCACATCAGATGAATGCAGGAATGTCCCGGGGATGGGACAGTCGGAGGTCTGCTGGGTCGCAGGACTCAGCTGTGACCCAGCCTGGTGCAATGCCATGGACATGTTTGTGCCTCAGTTGCTGAATACCAGGAGGGTCAGCGAGATACCTGCGACTGCAAGGCTGAATGGAGGAGTCTCAAAGCCTTCTGTTGCAGAAGATGTTGCCGGCATTGCTTTGCACCCAGGCCAGCATTGCAAGAATGGCGTCCACAGTGGAAAGCCTGGAGCAAGACGTCAAACCCATGGTGGGAGAACTCTGAAACATGGATCAGTCCCTGAGGACCATGCCTGAGGGGTTCAACTGCATGGTGCAGACCACGGCGGGCCTCCAGGGCTGTCAGTGCCAGATGATGCTGAGGCCTCTTGAGCTCACTGCCCATGGTGACCCGGAGGGATGAGGATCTGCTGGAGCACGTCCCAGGGCCTTGCGATTAGGAGATCCTGGGAGAACCCAGCCAATCTGGATCCCTCCTTCCTGAGACTAGAGCAACTCAGGCTCAACGGGCAGAACAGGGGGATGCAACAGCGCCAGTGCCTCATGCAAGTAGGCCAAGACCCTCCAGGAAGCTTACCAAGGACATTTCAGGCAACAAGGCATGGAAGGTAGCAGGCCACCTCCGCCTCTGTGGTGCATCCTGGGAATAGATAGCCCCAGGGTGGCATGATAGCACAGTGGTTAGCACTGTTGCTTCACAGCTCCAGGTACCGGGGTTCGATTCCAGGCTTGGATGACTGTTTGTGTGGAGTCTGCATGTTCTCCCTGTGTCTGCGTGGGTTTCCTCTGGGTGCTCCGGTTTCGTACCACAGTCCAAAGATGTGCAGGCTAGGTGGATTTGCCATGCTAATGTGCCGCTGAGGGAGAGGTTGCAGGAATAGGATGGGGGATTGGGCCTAGGTAGCGTGGTCGTTCTAAGGGTCAGTGCAGACACGATTGGCTGAATGGCCTCCTTCTGCACTGTTGGGATTCTGGAATTCTGTGTGAAAACATGGCAGCTGAGGAAGAGAAAAGCCGTCTCTGGATTTGCAGCAGGGATCCTTCATTTCAACAAAAAGGTCTGTGCCCAAAACATTAAACTGTCCTTTTTTCCTATAAGACCTGCTGTGTGTTTTCGACCACCTCGGTTTCTTAATTTTTTAATCAATGCTCTTCGGGAGCGAGAGACTGTCTCTGATGATGTGAAGACGTCAAGGGCATTAAAGGAAGCGGTTTATCCTGAAGGAGAGTCACTAGCTGTGGGTGGGATTAGTCTGCAGGTTGATGGCACACTGTCGAACCTGACCTTGGGAGATTCAATAATATTGTTGGCCCACATTACCAGGGAGGTAGTGAGCCGTTATTTGGTCCTCACTTAAACTAAAACCGAGACTCCCTTCGCTTTTTACCAATGGCTCTCTGACCTCCTGTATGAGGTACTGTGGTAGATCAAGAGTCGATGGGGGCGAATAGCTCAAGTACGGTCACAGGCTCTTGTTTAGGCCCGACCATATAAAAGTGCCACAGATCCACCTGAGCACATCTGTCCTGACCTTATATCCCAAAACAACAATTACTTGAGAACAGGAGGAGACTGTGCAGAAGAAGCAGGAACACTGGCCTAGACATTCTTGCTGGTGATATTAGCCGATGACATTCCACTGTCTGCTCCACTAAGCAAGGAATTAGCACATTTGAAATGAGTAGCAAGGGTGCTTAGACAGTTCAAACAAGAGGTTAAAGGATTGTCTTCTGCAGTGAATTCTTTTGTTTATTATTTGCTCCAAATTGCCTTGAAGTATTGATGGACGATCTTGAAAAGTGCTATCAAGTTACCCAGAGGATGCGGCTGTGATCTATTGGCTCACCCATTCTAATAATGTATTTTATTCCCCAGTTCCCACATTCCTCACTCTAAATTAAAATGAGTGGAACTCTGAATTCACTCAGCACCTTACAAGTCCTTACAAGTTTACCTGGAACAAGAACCGTTCCAAGATATCAGTTTGGCATTCTATCATTGCAAACAAGGTCATTCCCACTGTCACTAATGTTCTGGTCAATTGAAAAAAAAAATCTTCAAAAAGGGAACCACTTCCTTGCGACTAGGATCTGACTGTTTGTCCTGCTTTGTGACAAGTATGTAGGAAGTCACCATTCTCTCTCGCTGCCATTGTGTTGAGCTAAAGAGCTAATTGTCTAAATGAGTTTAACTGTAGTCTGTCACAGTATGTGGATATTGTAAGGAACATAAAGGGTTAATGTAATGTTACCACTAGTTACTAGATGATGCTATGGAGCAACCGGACACATATCACATGCCGCCTTGACTTCTGGGTGAGAGTGGAAGGGAGCCAGGCTGAGTAGATGTAAGACAGTTTGGCTGATAGTATAGTTCAGTATTGTAGAAGTGTATTCTTTACTTATCAAATTCCTTCGCAAATGTTCAAATCTAATTAAGTGTAGTGTAATAAATTACTTTGTTAAACACTGCTTGCTGATCTTTGACAACACTACAACCTTCACCATTTTGAAGAACAATACAAAGTACACAGCATAGTCTAATTTTCTGAATTCAGACTTTATAAAGTCTCCTTGTACAGGTAATCAACCTGATCTTTTGTATGCATTTGGTGAGGCCAAAATGGAGCCATTGTAAGTTTAATATGGCCATGGGGACTTCACACTGAGTAAAACAAAGAAACGTAGCATTATTTACAACACAATATATACACTACCCAGTAGATTCCTATCACATTCCTGTCCTCGTTGGTGCCTTCCTGGCCGACTTCTTATACAGAGTTTATAGAGATTCCCCCCATACTCTACAGAGAAGATAATCATCCATACCCCATAATCCCTGTGCGGGCTATTACAGTAAATTATGGCATATGAGGATTGGCTGTTACCATCAATGTTTCTTTAGATTTCAACTGTACATTAAAACTATTCACATTCTTAAGATACTCGCGATTGCTCAAGCCCCCCCCCCCCCCCCCCCCCCCCCCCCACCCACCCCGCGCCCCCGGTCAGTTGTGGATAGATTGGTTGCCATCTCGTCACTCTTGCCTGCTCAAGGTGCCCCCACCTCTCCAGCTGGTGAACTTACAGTGCACTTGTGTGGTTTCTCCCCAGTGTGTCTCCGCATGTGCACCACAAGCATGTACTGCGCCTTGAAGGGCTTCTGCTCCCGGGAACAGTCCCGCCACCGGCAGACAAATTCCTTCTTCTCACCATGGATGTGCTCGTTGTTAATGTGCTGTGTGGGGAGGGAAACACATTGAAGGCACTTCAGTAAAAACAACATTTTCACATTCAACAATCGGGCATAAAGTGGCATAAAGTCATTGGTTGGGATTACACCCCCCCCCCCCCCCCCTCCCCCCCCCATGGCAGGTTTTCCAGAGGCACATCGCCATTGGCCAGTGGACTTCCCAGCTGCAAGGCCGGCGAGCCGTGGCTAACGCCATTGCCATTACTGGAAGGTCTGGCTGCCAATAGCGAGCTGCCTCTTCCTCTGCTAAAACCGCCATGGGGTGGGGTGGGGTGGGAAGTCCCGGCCATTATCTTTTAACCTTTGCATTGTTCAACAACATTTTCAGCCGTTAAAATATTCAGATTCACTGATCCACTGAAGTTAAGTCGATTTGATGGTTGAAAATAATCCTGTCAACCAACGGAAGGTGTCGAAATTCTCCTGAACAGTCAGACAAGACTTCAACCCCTGAAAACACTCAAATCGGCATGTCTGGACTTGGGCTGGCTTTCATATCAGAATCAGGCTTGGCTATGAACCTCCCCCCCCCCCCCTCCTCCTCCTCCCCCCCCCCTCCTCCTCCTCCCCCCCCCTCCTCCTCCTCCCCCTCCCCCCCCCTCCTCCTCCTCCCCCCCTCCTCCTCCTCCCCCCCTCCTCCTCCTCCTCCCCCCCTCCTCCTCCTCCCCCCCTCCTCCTCCTCCCCCCCTCCTCCTCCTCCCCCCCCTCCTCCTCCTCCTCCCCCCTCCTCCTCCCCCCCCTCCTCCCTTCCCCTCCTCCCCCCTCCTCCCTCCTCCTCCTTGGTTAAATAGCTTGAGAACACCCATGTCCTTTGTTCATGTATGGAAAATGGCAATTGCTGGACAAGCAGCATGTCAGAGTGAGGTCCAAAAAGGGTCCCTCAAAAAGAACACTCTGGAGACAGATTAAAAAGGGAAAAAAAATGATCCTGAAGCTAAGAAACCCGTTATCCCTTGGGTTTACGGTCATTGAACTGGGAAATGGAGATTCTAACTGCTTGACAATTATTTCTTCCTGAAGGAGAGGAAGGATTTAAGTGGAAGAGAAAAGAAGTGCCACCAATATCTGAGGCAAAGATCTAAGTCAGATGTTTGCGGAAAAATAAATCTGTTGTGAGCAGAGAAAGATAAAGTGGAATGGGACACGGGCTGCAATATTTATCTCCCACCGGTAGTCAGTGCTCAGGAAAGGCCATCACACACAAACTGAAACCAAAACCTGAATCGTTTTGTTCTTCTTCTCCTCAATCTGAACTCCGACCTCATTACGAATGGTGAGGGCCGCCGCAGAAACTGAGGCAACAAATTTCCTGGCACGGACAGGGAGGCCCGCACAGGTCTTGAATTAGGTTAATTGATTTTGACGAGGACACGTCAAAGGGAGGGGGGAGGAGAGCTCGCATCTGTAGGCTTCCTGCGCTGAAGGAGTGTGGTCCTGGCCGCTGCTTGAAAGTCTCTGCAGGCGAATCCCTCACATCTCCGCAGACTGACACACAAGTTGGTAATGGGAAACACATGCTGCTCCTGCTCTGCTTCACTACACCCCTGGTATTCAAGTCGACGCTGGTCTTTAGAAAACAAGTTAGCTGAACGAAGGCATGTCATCTATTAGCTGAACTCCACAATAAAATGCACCTGCTGTCAACAGCTTAAGCCTTTGGCAGGAGAAAAGAAAGGGCTTATGATGAATGCGGGTCCTGGGAAGGGGGCCATTAATTAGAGATCATAATTTTTTCCACTGTTCTTGCATTGTGAGTAGACAATTTCTATCCACTCCCACCCACAAACATACTTTCCCCCTCTCAAGTACCCTATTATTACTGTGCCCTTTACATCTGTCTCCACTTTCTGTCGCAATAATATGTAAACAATTGACTTACTCCAAACAAATGCAATTTAGATTAATTTGTCTTTAATTAGTGCCAATTGAAGGCTAGACTGGGATTAATCATCATATATGAAGGATAGTGGGGTTTGGAGAAAAGTTCCATCTCAGTTAGCAGAGGGCACGCTCTGCGTATTCAATACCCTTGTTACGCTGTGAAGGGATACATGTGTCTTTTACCTCCTTAGGACATCCCCAAGCCTTCACGGCCAAAGAGGCGTTTTTTTGAAGTGTAGCCTCTGTTGTATTATAGACAAGTGTAGATGGCAACTTGTGCACAGCAAGCTCCCACAGCAACGTGCTAATGACCAGATAGTCTGCATTTGTGTTGGAGCTCCGGCAGCCTACTAATGGAGATGACCACCGAGTGCTGCTTTCCCTGCTTGGAGTATGCTTGGCCCCTTAAAGGCAAATACCGAGTGGAGGCCCATGCTTTGCTCTGCCTCTGTGGTTCTCCGTATCCACAAACTTGCAGATCCGGCTGGTCCGAGTTTTATGTCACTGGCAGAGGTAAGTGCATCATGTAACTGAAGTGAAACCACCATCATGTGGTTGCGGAACGTGAGAAGGAACCACAAGGAGAGACGCTAATTTATCAGAGGACAGGGCGCATGACACAATGTACCAGTAACAGGGTTACACACAGCAGCTTAACTATTCATCCAACTAATTTTGTGTGGCACAGTGGTTAGCACTGCCTCCTCACAGCATCAGGGACCGTGGTTCAATTCCAGCCTCGGGCGACAGTCTGTGTGGAATTTGCACTTTCTCCCCGTGTCCGCCAGGGTTTCCTCCGGGTGCTCCGGTTTCCTCCCACTGCCCAAAGATGTGCAGGTGAGGTGGATTGGCCATGCTAAATTGCCCCTTATGGGGATAGGGTGGACTTAAGTAACGTGCTCTTTCTAAGGGCCGGTGCATACTCGATGGGCCAAATAGCCTCCTTCTGCCCTGTACATTCTATGATTCTACGATCCTATGAAATAATTCAGACCTGTAAAAATTCACTTTCGGGTTCTCAGCTGAAGGTTTTGGCAAAACGTTGGATGTTTAATAACATTCAGCATGGTCAGGAAGGTAATGCTAATGCAATTGTTCTGGAAAACAAGCAGTAAATTAAACAAGTTATAAAGACCGAGACTGCCCAACAGCTTGATCATATCATGCTGAAAGGCAGCTTTTGAGGTTTAATTTCCGAGGGCTGTATCTAATTTCTTGATGGCAAGAAGTCAGGGCTGACCACACAGGGCTTAATACCCAGCAGAGTGTCAAGAGAGTAAAATCCTCGCTGAAGAAACTGGCCAGATTGAATAGCAGCGAAGGTAAACTTTCTTAAACTCTCTGCTGCAGTGAATCCCACGCAATGTGACGACGGTGGGGGTGGGGGGGGGGGGGGGGGGGGGGGGAGAGGATAAGATCAGGCTCAAGTTGTAAGGCGGCCTCCATTGTGTGGATTGCAGTCTCTGACATTAGTTGAATAAGGTTCGATGGTGGAGCTGAACCAAAAAAAAATGTTTCCGCTTATTGTGGAAAGATAGTTGCTGATAAATCCAGTGGGGAGTTCAGGAGAAACTCCTTCACTTAGTGAATTGCAGGAATACGGAACTTGCTGCCTCATTGACAGATTGAGGCGAATATCATACTCTCAGTACTTTCCGTACTTCATACGGAAACTGTAAGGGGGAACTGGACAAAAGGATAAAGAAATAGAGGTCATGTTGATGGGATGAGATGACATAAAGTGGGAGAAGGCTCATGTGGAGCATCAACATCACCATGTTGGGCCAAGTGGTCTGCTTTTTTTTGCTGTTAATTTTACACAATTGAGCCTGTTTCAGCATTATTTGGATCAATTGATCAATTGGATTAGGGACAGCATTTCAAAAACATGGGGAAAAGGAGAAATGTTCCCCTGTGAAGGTTTAAACCAGCCTAGGTTTAGCTCACTGGGCTAAATTGCTGGCTTTTAAAGCAGACCAAGGCAGGCCAGCAGCGCGGGTTTGATTCTCGCACCAGCCTCCCCGGACAGGCGCTGGAATGTGGCGACTAGGGGCTTTTCACAGTAACTTCATTGAAGCCTACTCGTGACAATAAGCGATTTTCATTTCATTTCATTTCTGATAACTGCATTAAATGCTCTGGCGTAAAGATTCCTGTTTCCTTGGTGGCTGATATCTGGAACAGCAGAGTCTGCGTTTAAAAAAAAATGTTAAATGAATGTCCAGCACTTAGAGGTGGGGGTTACATCTGAATTTTCTGATAACGTAACAGGACGGTTGGGGAATAAACTGGTGGTTCCTTCAGATAGCCGGCGGGCTAAATGACCTCTTTCTGTGCTGTGAAACGGTAATCTCTGTGCCTAGCCAGTATTGGTGGGCTAATCAATCTTTGGGGGTTGGAAGCAAGGGGAAGCAATAAAAGACAATCCGCATGCAATCCCTATTTGTGCAGTGGTGTCTGTGCCTGTTCCCCGTCAGGCTAGAGGTGAGCGTTTGTTCGAATTCCCCCAGTGGGTGGGATGGTGTATGGGGGGGGGGAAACAGCGACAGCACCGCCTCTCTCTGGGCCAACCTAAGGGACACAATAGCTTGTGGAAGTAGACGTTTGGTCTTTCCAAATACTGGAATTGTGCATCAATACTCATACCCAGCAGTCGGAAATCACAGAACAAACGGAACAGAGATTGGTGAGAGCAAACACTGAATTGAAATCTGACAATGGTGGTGAGGAGCTCCCATAGGTGTAGCTCCTGGGTAGTATTCCTGACTCTAAGCAACAAGCCAGGATTTGAGGGCGCAATCTTGGTTGACAGTTCAGTACAGTAAGGCAGTTCGAACTGTTGTCGTTCTGTTACAACGAGGTCCCATCTGTCCCATCGGATGAATGCTGTTGTACTCAAAGAACAGCAGGGGATGGTGTGCGGTCAGCAATTATTCGTTCAACAAACAAACATCATGAAAGCAGATTACCCAGTCGGTTGTCTCATTGCTGCTCGTGAGGTCCTGTTGCGCACGGAATGGCTGCTGAATTGCAGCGATGACTACACTTCTGAAGCACTCAAGCTACATAAAATGTTTTGGGACATCTGGAGTTCATATTAGGCGCTATACGAATGCAAGATATTCCTTCCTCCTTCCGCGCGGCTACCATACCGAATAAAATATGCCTAAATAGGGACTGGTGTTGCTGCAACCACAGAATAACATCTGAAAATAGAGACGGCCACCAAAACATCTCTATCATTCTTAAAATATTGACAAGATGCATGAGCCCACTGGCGTATCTCAGATGTATAATCTCATGGGAGGTGTAGGGGAACAAATTGTTGAAGGTGGCTGAGAGGGTGGTCCATAAAGCATGCTGGATTCTGGGTTTAACAGCTAAAAGGTATAGAGAATAATAGGAAATAAATTACGACCAACCTTTATAAACATTAGCTCAGCCTCAACTGGAACACTGTATCCAACTCTGGGCCCCACACACTGTATCCAACCCTGGGCACCACACACTGTATCCAACTCTGGGCACCACACACTGTATCCAACTCTGGGCACCACACACTGTATCCAACTCTGGGCACCACACACTGTATCCAACTCTGGGCACCACACACTGAATCCAACTCTGGGCACCACACACTGTATCCAACTCTGGGCACCACACACTGTATCCAACTCTGGGCCCCACACACTGTATCCAACTCTGGGCCCCACACACTGTATCCAACTCTGGGCACCACACACTGTATCCAACTCTGGGCCCCACACACTGTATCCAACTCTGGGCCCCACACACTGTATCCAACTCTGGGCCCCACACACTGTATCCAACTCTCGGCCCCACACACTGTATCCAACTCTGGGCACCACACACTGTATCCAACTCTGGGCACCACACACTGTATCCAACTCTGGGCACCACACCCTGAATCCAACTCTGGGCACCACACACTGTATCCAACTCTGGGCACCACACACTGTATCCAACTCTGGGCACCAGACTGTATCCAACTCTGGGCCCCATACTGTATCCAACTCTGGGCACCACACACTGTATCCAACTCTGGGCACCACACACTGAATCCAACTCTGGGCACCACACACTGTATCCAACTCTGGGCACCACACACTGTATCCAACTCTGGGCCCCACACACTGTATCCAACTCTGGGCCCCACACACTGTATCCAACTCTGGGCACCACACACTGTATCCAACTCTGGGCCCCACACACTGTATCCAACTCTGGGCCCCACACACTGTATCCAACTCTGGGCCCCACACACTGTATCCAACTCTCGGCCCCACACACTGTATCCAACTCTGGGCACCACACACTGTATCCAACTCTGGGCACCACACACTGTATCCAACTCTGGGCACCACACCCTGAATCCAACTCTGGGCACCACACACTGTATCCAACTCTGGGCACCACACACTGTATCCAACTCTGGGCACCAGACTGTATCCAACTCTGGGCCCCATACTGTATCCAACTCTGGGCCCCAACATACTGTATCCAACTCTGGGCCCCATAGACTGTATCCAACTCTGGGCCCCACACACTGTATCCAACTCTAACCCCAGACTGTATCCAACTCTGGGCCCCAACACACTGTATCCAACTCTGGGCACCACACACTGAATCCAACTCTGGGCCCCACACACTGTATCCAACTCTGGGCCCCACAGACTGTATCCAACTCTGGGCCCCACACACTATATCCAACTCTGGGCCCCAGACTGTATCCAACTCTGGACCCCAACACACTGTATCCAACTCTGGGCCCCACACACTGAATCCAACTCTGGGCACCATACACTGTATCCAACTCTGGGACCCACACACTGTATCCAACTCTGGGCCCCACAGACTGTATCCAACTCTGGGCCCCACACACTGTATCCAACTCTGGGCCCCACACACTGTATCCAACTCTGGGCCCCACACACTGTATCCAACTCTGGGCCCCACACACTGTATCCAACTCTGGGCCCCACAGACTGTATCCAACTCTGGGCCCTACACATTGTATCCAACTCTGGGCCCCACACACTGTATCCAACTCTGGGCCCCACACACTGTATCCAACTCTGGGCCCCACACACTGTATCCAACTCTGGGCCCCACACACTGTATCCAACTCTGGGACCCACACACTGTATCCAACTCTGGACACCACACTTTTATGAAGGATGGGCAGGTTTTAGAAAGGTTGAGGAAAAAATGAACAGAAATAGTTTCGTGCATGGTGGATTTTCAGGTCCACAGATGGATGGGAGAAACTGGGAATGTTTACCTCAGGGAAGAGAGGGGATTTGATAGAGGTGTTCAAAATCATGACCGATCTAGTCAGAGTGGAGAGAGAGGAACTGTCGAACAAAGATCCCTCCCACCCGGCTTACTCACTCTTCCATCTTCTTCCATCAGGCAGGAGATGCAAAAGTCTGAGAACACACACAAACAGACTGAAAAACAGCTTCTTCCCCACTGTTTCCAGACTCCTTAACGACTCTCTTATGGACTGACCTCATTAACACTACACCCCTGTATGCTTCACCTGATGCCGGTGCTTCTGTCGTTACATTGTGTACCTTGTGTTGACCTATTATGGGCGGAATTCTCTGCAGGGGGCCGGATTCGTGAAAGCCGTCGTGAACTCGGCCGAGGTTCACGACGGCCTCGGAGCCCGCTCCCCGCACCTAATTTACCCCCAGCCGGGGGGCTAGGAGTGGGCCTCCGTCTTTCTCGGCAGCAACCTCGTCACACCGAGAATGTGAAGTCATTCGCGCATGTGCGGGTTGCCGGTTCCAATCCGCGCATGCGCGGATGACTTCATCGCGCAGACGGCACGAACCCGCTCATGCGCGGTGCCGTCTTTCTCCACCGCCGCCCGGCAAGTGGAGGGGAAAGAGTGCATCCGTTTTGGACGCTGGCCCGACGATCGGTGGGCACCGATCGCGGGCCTGTCCCCTCCCGAGCACAGTCGCGGTGCTCCCGTCCAAATCGGGCCCCTAGATGCCCCAAACAGGCATCTGGCGCCCGTTTCACAAATGCAGCGACCAGGTGTGGTTGCTGCCGTGGTGAAACAGGCGTGAAGGGCCGGCTGCTCGACCCATCGGGCTCGGAGAATCGCCGTTCGCCGTGAAAACCGGCGAGCGCCGATTTTTCCGAGCCGGGGGGGAATTGCTGGGGGCGCAAAAAATGTCGGGAGGCCCTCCCACGATTCTCCCATGCCACGTGGGGAGCGGAGAATTCCGCCCTATTTGTTTTCTTTTATTTCCTTTTCTTTTCATGTACTTAATGATCTGTTGAGCTGCTCGCAGAAAAAAACTTTTCACTGTACGTTGGTACACGTAACAATAAAGAAAATCAATCAATCAAGGCTCGAGAAGCAGGGGACACAGCTTTAAAATGATTGGTCAAAGGATCAAACACATTGTGAGGACAAACCTTTGCATTCAGCCATTGGTCAGGGTCTGGAATGTATGGGGTGGGGGGGAGGGGGGGGCGGGGGGGAAGGGCAGATTCAATCATGGCTTTCAAAAGCAAATTGGATAAATATTGTAAAGCTACTGGAAAGGGGTGGGGAAGTGAGCCTAGCTAAATTGCTCCTACAGACAGCCGGCATGGATTTGATGGGCTAAATGGCCTCTTCCTTCTGTGCTACTGCCATTCTATGATTCTGTGTGAAACGGTACGATCTCCACACCAACGTGTGCCGCCTCGCTGTGCCCTGGCTGATATCCAGCACTTAAGCTCAAGCAGCACGGTGCCATCTCACAGCGCCAGCGACCCAGGTTAGATTCCGGCCTTGGGTCACTGTCTGTGCGGAGTTTGCACTTTCTCCCCTTGCCTGCGTGGGGTTTCCTCCGGGTGCTCTGGTTTCCTCCCACAGTCCAAAGATGAGCAAGTTAGGTGGATTGACCATGCTAAATTGCACTTTGGTGTCCATAGGTTAGATGGGGTAACGGGGATAGAGCAGGGGAGTGGGTCAAAGTAGGGTGCTCTTTTAGAGGGTCTGTGCAAACTTGACGGGCCAAATAGCCTCCTTCTGCATTGTAGGGATTCTGTGATTTACTCACATGCACCAGTTGTTCCTGAGTGTCGTACTCTTTGTTGCATCCTTCCCAGTGACACACTGTCTCATAAACCACCTCCGGCTCCTGCTTGCAATCGTCTTTATCCAAATCGTCCTTCACCTCTGTCAGCCCTGCCAGTCGATCCTGAGCAATTGTATAAATAAGGAGGAATTTGAGACATTGTATGAAATGTAACAGTCCTTGCAACAACGTTGCGTTTTTCTCACCTGCTAACACTTTGATGGGTATAAAATCTTTGAATTAATCTCGAGAACAGTCATTTAGTCTCCGTGCAAACGAAACCAAATTAAGAGACAAATTAGTTAACTCCTTTCACTCACTTTTTCTTAGACCATGATATTTTTCTGCTCTCTTTTTAAAATATATTTTGCTTCAGATCTCCTCTGCATGGGAGAGGGTAGGCTTCCTGGTAGACAAAGTTCTGACCCTCCCCAACGAACAACCAATAAGAGGCGCACATGGGTGGCCAAAAAAGGTTACATCAAGTTCAGACCCTATTCCTCATCCGAATAGTGCCTCAACTCAGAACCGTATCTGCTTCTCCTGTTCTTCACCTGGCCCCTGTTTTCCCACTGCTCCTGACCCCAGCCAAGAACAGAAATTCCCATTCCTCGTCAAGATTTCAGGTCGGAGCAATTTGACTTAAATTCAGAAGAGAAACAGTCAAGGTTTTAAGATAATCCCATTGTCCCAACTAATCCCGAAATACTGCAAATGACAGCACTCAGGTTTGGCAGACTTGGCTTAATTCCTTGTTCTGCTTTAGCCCAGAACCATCCCACCTTGACTTTGGCATGATTCAAGGGGATGGCTTGAAGCCCGAAAGAATAACGATGGTGGGACCCACGGTATACAAGGGCAATGGAAATTATGAGCAGGAGGCGGCCATTTGGCCCCTCCAATTTACTATACCCGTCAATAAAGCCGTGGCTAATCCGATTGAGGCCTTAAGTCCACTTTCCTGCCTGCCACCCCTTCTGGCCCCAATGCCCATAAGCCATCATCCCCATGTCGGTCAGAAATCTGTCTAACTCGCACAGTAGGGTCACCACAGCCCAGGCTACTGCAATCATGTTTCAATGACCGAATTAGGACACTAACTATCTTCCAATTCAGAGGAACCAAAAGCCTCCAAATGAAGCCAAAAGCCAGATGAGCACACAAGCAATTTGTTTGTGCTAATGAGTGCATATTAACGATAAGATATTAATTCCTTGCAGATGCCAATTGTGTGTTTTTTTAAAAATTGTCTCATTAGTGTCTGCCCACGTCACAGCTGGAGATGCTTTTAGGTCAGGCGCTTGCCGCTGTTGATGCGGTCTAAACTTAAAACTCGTGAGATGTGGCTCCTGCCCCGAACGTGCTGACTGCAGCATGTTTATCTTTCTCTGATATGCTATCTTCATCAATTTTCCTGGCCCCAGATGATTATAAACATAGCCGTCCCCATGCATCATGCCAAAGTCTGACTGGAGCTGCTTCTGAACTGAAGCAGAACAAAGAATTAGTCAAAGCCCGTGCTGTCCCAGTGACAGCAAGGTATTGTATATTTCATTAAAATGTAGTGCGGGGACACTTCTTGTACTTTAGAGTTACAATAAAAAATGGTTTAAAAGGAAAGGAGATAAATTGATCGCGCTGCTAATCCTCACACATCAGGACAGAAAGAAGACGAGGAACTAAAGGCTTCACTGTGTCAAATCTTAGTGTCTTTGGCCAGGGACAGAGAGATTGCAGTGCGGTACTTTATAACACGGAGGTAATAACCTATTAGTAACTCTCCATTACACAGCGGGCAACTCCTGGAGTTGCACCGAGGAAAGATCCTGGGACTTTGCCCGACATTGTCGCAAATGCCATTACCATTCATCGTTTCTCACGCCAGAGCCTCTGCAACCACGATAAGCTGCAAAACATCCCAAAGCTAGAACCTGAGTTAACGAGCCTCTCCAGCTAAACTGCTCCATTAAAGCCAAATAAAGAGTCCGGAGCCTGTTCATATACAGTATTGCTTGCATGTAGCAAACAAGAAACATTTTACTTTTTGAATGGAATTTTCCTTGAATGTGAGTAACGTTGATTATTAATTTTTTTTTTGCAGTTACAATAAATGACATTCTAACATTTTAAATCCAGACAATTTTTGACTTTCATTTCAGTAGCAGTGTGGCGAACGGTGCTTTTCAATAGTTTGCATTGTGAGAAGATAATTTTCCAGATATTGAGCAGACAAAATTGTTAACAATGCATTGATTCTTTGCTCAGGATATAGGCAGAGATAGAGGTAGAACTGATGGAATCCATGGTGGAGGAGGGAATATGATGGGAACATCAACAGCTGTATAATGTGGAAAAGGGTGAGTGAGCGTTTATCTAAACAGAGGGTGCTGTACGTTTGTTGGGGTGTTTATCCTCCAAATCTCTTGAGTCTGCACTTACTCAATATTAGTTTGTTCTTGTGAGACTTTAATCTTTCAGGCAATAGGTGACACAAGTGATGTAATTGACTCAATGGCTCCACTCGCTTGTCGCCTTTTTGTTCTAAGTTCTAAATTGCTCCTAAAGTTAACATTGATATATCAAATTTACCACTGATGTGCCTTTGAAAGTATGTCAGACAATGAAGATGAAAAATGGTACATTTTTGAAGGTAAGGTAAAGGTAAAGTCGCCAGAGTCCCAGATGACCATAGGCTGCTTTCCCCTTTTGAGGGGGAGAGCTGACTGATGGTGGTTTCTATAGTGTAGCGGTTACATTACTAGACTAGAGCTGGTATGCTAATCCAGTGAATGCAAATTCAAAATCCCACATCGACAGTTTGAGAATTTGGGTTTGAATTCAGTTTCAATGATCTGGAAATAAAAAGTTGGTCTCGGTAAATGTGAGCAGGAAGATGTTGTTGTAAAAACACAACTGGTCCACAGCCACTGCTCTCAGCCAAACTGGCCAACGATAAGATGTTGGTCCCAAGTCAATGTGGTTGATGCTTTGACAAAGAGTCATCGGACGGAAACGATAGCTCTTTTCTCTCTGTACAGATGCTGCCAGACCTGCTGAGATTTTCCAACATTTTCTGTTTCGTGGTTGACTCTTGATTGCCCTCTCAAATAGTCTCCCAATGTTTCCTCCAGGGATGACCAGGGTGAGGAACAAATTGATGGCCATGCCAGTGGCACGTAAATTCCAGGAGTTGGCAAAGCATCTTACCCGTTACCTTCATCTTCCCTTCGACATCAATGTACCGATCATATGCTAAGATTTGTGACAATGGGCGGAATCCTCCCCCCCCCCCCCCCCTCCCGGGAGGGAGAATCGCCGGGGCGCCAAGCGAGTCCTCCCACCCTCCCCAAACCGGCGCGGCGAGATTCACGGCTGGCCGCTGGGAGAATCGCGGCTCGCCGTTTGTAACGGGCGAGCGGCGATTCTCCGGCCCGGGTGGGCTGAGCGGCCTGCCCAACACGACAGGTTTCTGCCAGCGCCTTCCACACCTGGTCGGTGCTGGCGGGAACAGCACAGGAACGCTGAGGGGGGGGGGGGGGGGGGGGGAGAGAGAGGGGCGGCCTGTGGGAGGAGGAGGGGGGAACGGTGCCCACTGATCGGCGGGCCGGCATCTCTGAAGGAGGATCACCTTTCCTCCGCCGCCCTGCTAGATCTATCCGACATCTTCTTGCGGTGCGGCCGCGGGGAGGACGGATACTGCGCATGCACGGGTTGGTGCCGGCCAACCTGTGCATGCGCGGGTGACGTCATTTACACGGTGCTGCTTTTACGTGGCGCCAAGGCCCGGCGCGCGTAAATGATGCGGCGCCGCTCCTAGCCCCCCCCCCCCCCCCCCCCCCCCCCCCCCCCAGGGTGGAAGAATAGGGGGCTGGGAGCGGCCTACAACGCCGGAGTGAAACACTCCGGTTTTCACTCCGGCGTCAGGACTTAGACTCCCGATGGGAGAATTGCGCCCAATAATCTGGGTTCTCTATTTGAAGATACAGATTGTTCTCTACTCAATGGAGTTTAGAAGGATGAGGGGGATCTCAATGAAACTTACAGAGTACTAACAGGCCTAGATAGAGTGGACATGGAGATTATGTTTCCACTTGTAGGAAAAACTACAACCAGATGGCACCATCTCAGACTAAAGGGACGATCCTTTAAAACAGAGATGAGGAGGAATTTCTTGAACAAGAGGATGGTGAATCAGTGGAACTCTGTTCCGTAGAAGGCTGCGGAGGCCAAATTATTGAGGGTGTTTAAGACAGAGGTAGATAGGTTCTTAATTAATAAGGGGATCAGGGGTTATGGGGAGAAGGAAGGAGAATGGGGATGAGACACATCAGCCATAATCAGACTTGATGGGTTAAATGGCTTATTTCTGCTCCTATATCTTATGGTCTTATGAACTAGTTCTTATCTTAAATGTTAAGAGACATTGGAAAAGGCACAGAAAACGTCACAAGAAAAATACCAGATATACATATCAGGAAAGGTTGGGGCACTTTTCTCTCAAAAATAAGAACTCTGAGGAGTGATCCCAGATCTTTAAGATTATGATGAGTAGCCTTAGAGTGTATACTTACACTTGTGGTGGAGCCCAGCACTAGCGGTCATAAATCATAGAATTTAGAGTGCAGAAGGAGGCCATTTGGTCCATCGAGTCTGCACCGGCCCTTGGAATCCCACCATATCCCTGTAACCCGATCACCAGATCTCACCTTTTTTTTGGCACGAAGGGGCAATTTAGCATGGCCAATCCACCTAACCTGCACATCTTTGGACTGTGGGAGGAAGCCGGAGCACCCAGAGCAAACCCATGCAGACACGCGTAGGACGTGCAAACTCCACACAGTCACCCAGGACTGGAATTGAACCTGGGACCCTGGAGCTGTAAATCAGCAGTGCTAACCACTGTGCCACCGTGTTGCCCATAAATATAAGTAGTCACTAATAAATCCAATAGATAAGTCAGAAGAACCTCCTTTCCTCAATGAGTGGTTAGAATGTGGAACTCGCTTCCACATGGAATAGAATAGATGCATTTAAAGAGAATCTAGCTGAGTACATGGAGAGGAAAGGAATAGGATGATGTGTTGATAGAAATAGATAATCTAATGTGGGAGGAGGCCCCATGGAGGAGCATAAAGACCAGGACATTGCAGTGGACCAAATGATCTGTTTACTTGTTGTGTGCTCAATGTAAGTCGGCGACTCTCAAGATCTTTGTTAAGGTTTCACTTACACCTGTTCTTATTTGCTCACCTCGGTGGTTGGAGAGACTGTTCGAGGTCCCTCCACTTCAGTTTTAACCTTGGTGCGTTTGTTGATCATTGGATTGACAGTGCTGCTTACAGCGGACTCACCAATCAGCTTACTCTACAGAATAAAAAACAAGCTTTGGTAAAAAAATATAGACCTAAAAGTAAGCATGCAGATTCAGCAGACAATAAAGAAGTCAAATGGTATGTTGGCCTTCATAGCGGGAGGATTCGATTAAAGGAGTAGGGATGTCTTGCTGCAATTATACTGGGCCTTGTTGTGACCACACCTGGAGTGTGCAGTTTTGATCTCTTGATCTGAGGAAAGATGCTCTTTTTCGAGAAGGAGTGCAGCAAAGGTTTACCAGACTGATTGCTGGGATGGTGGGGCTAATATACGAGTAGAGATTGAGTTGGTTAGGATTATATTTGCTGGAGTTTAGAAGAATGAGGGGAGGATCGCATAGAAATTTATAAAATTCTAACGGGACTAGACAGAGTAGATGCAGGAAGGATGTTCCCGATGTTGGGTGTGTCCAGAATCAGGGGTCACAGTCTGAGGATACGGGGTAGACAATTTAGGACAGAGATGAGGAGAAATGTTTTCACCCAGAGTAGTAAGCCTGTGGAATCTGACACCACAGAAAGCATTTGAGGCCAAAACTAAGGAGTTAGACATGGCTCTTGGGGCTAAAGGGATCAAAGGGCATGGGGACAGCAGGCGCAGGTTATTGGGTTGGATAATCAGCCATTGTCATAATGAATGGCGAAGCAGGCTTAAAGGGCTGAATGGCCCATTCCTGCTCCTATTTCCTATGTTTCTATGTGACAGTGCAAATATATAAACTCATCTGGTGCATCAAGGCTAATATTTTTGTTTTGATGTCAATGGCACATTTTCCAAACTAAATTTTTTTTTAGCATTATCCGTTTCTTTGTAAAGAACTGATGGGTTCGGAATGAAAATGGGTCTTTATTGATGGTGGTGCAGATGAGTTGATGGGGGGGTGCAGGGGATGAAGAGCAGTGAATAACATACTCATTAAATTAAGAGGTGTTAAGGGGTGGAAATACTGCAGTGTAAGGCACAAAGTAGGTTAAAAGTAGAAAATATCGAACATTCAACTCCATAAAGCTTTACACTCTCCATAAAGCTTTGGACACCAATCCTTGCTCTATCATTGTTACATTTCCACTTCCCGTACCGGCCAACCTCATGGTCTCTTTGAGTGATGTTAACTTAGTGTCAATTAGAACCAAAATCGTGCAGCATTTTTCCTATTCACTGGAAACTGTGCGAGGCCGTCAGGTGAGAGAGAACATGTTTTATCAGTTCGCACCAGAGTTCAGCTCCCCTGAGGTAAGAGTGCAATTTGCTAAACCATTCCCTCACTCTTACACTCCAGCTGCTCAAAGTTTACTTTATAGTACCTCAGACAATCCAGTCCTTACCTGGGAAGCTTCAGATGAGGCATTGTTGGCTTGGCTAGGTGGCAGGACTGCAGAGGTACTGGACATGTGCTGCCGGGGAACGAATGTTGGCGACGGTTGGATAAGGGGCGGAGTGTGGCCAAATGCAGAGTTCAGGCTGCGTTGCTGGTTCAGTAACTGCTGATGCATCTGGAAGGTCACTGGGTTGATGGGATGAGGAAAGCTGAATGCAGGGCTGAGACCAACGAAAAAAGATTCAGAATTTTTTAAAAAACAAACTCTGGAACATGCAGTGCTATGCACGCTGCAGGCAACCATCAATAAGTCTGTTCTTGTTTTGTAGTAATTCTAAGAGGATAGATCACCTCTCCTTTGCTTCGAGTTGATCTTAAAATATTTTTAAACATCAAACAGACTTAATCAGCAATTTCAATGAAATCTGCTGTGGTTGGCCAACTAAATAATTTTTTTCCCAAAAAACGATTTTACGAAATCAGGAAAAGTTTCCTGACCTGGGTTGTTCGCACCGAAGCACATTCTTCTGAAAAAGGTGTACAGATGAGAGGTATTAACTCTTTTTAAGTCAATAAATCTTTGTAGACCACTCCTCCCGAGCATCCAAGGTTGCACTGCCAGCTGGCAGGGGCAATGCAAGGGTGACAGGTTGGCACTGCCAAGGCGCTAAGCTGACACCTCTTGTGCACTCGATCGGGCCAGGAGTGCCCTCTGTGGAAAGGGGGGGGGGGGGTGCTGGGGGATCGTTTCGGGGGCCTCAAGGATTGGGACGCCATAGTTCGCTACACTAGGGAGTTCCAGCGAGCAGAGCTCCCCAGTGTACAAAACAGAGCTGTGCGCGGCCTCGGCTCCGCATTCCCCGTTCAGGCCCCTTATACAATGCAATGTTGAATAGCCATGTGTTTCTCGGCACTGTGAGCGCGCCGGGAAACACGCAGCTAAACGCACCCGCTAGGGGACTTTGGTCCCTTTTGGGAGAAATTACAGGCAGCTGTCAAATTAATTGAATGGTGAAAGTGCTTGGATCAAACTCCACTTCCTTTCATTTGAACAAGGACATAAGCAGACTGATAAATAGATGGGCCTCTTTTAATACAGCACAGGCAGGAATAGAAACATTCATGCATAATTTTGTCTATCACATCGTAACACTGTGTTATGGTAAGCAGGACAGACTTAACAGCAAAATGCTGATCTTCAGCAGCTCAATGATCTGAATCTCTGGCCATCTCTCATAACTCTATCACACACCTGAACTTAATGTACACCCAAGAAAATTCAGTGCCATTTGGAAAGCACTGCCATGTGAACTTATGACCCTTGCTAATCAGCACTTGTTAGTCGGCCAGCCAATACTCCGGCTTTAATTAGAGGAGGAATTGCTGAGAGATATGTCTGACTGGGATGCAGACACCATGACAATCACTCACCAGCGCTGGAAGGCCATGCACAAATTACCCAGAGCTGAACCATCCAGCCTCAAATCCAGCCTCAATTGCAATTGGTCAGGAGGCGAAGCCGGGCCCAACTGGGTAAGCTGAATGACTGCGGAATGCCGAATGCCTCACCTGATTGCACCAGCTGACAGATGCCCGTATGAGCCACTGGCGGCTGAGCTGCTTCGGGAGTTGTTGATGTAGGCCACCAGAGAGTTGGGGGACGTCCTGATCATTGTCTGCAGATCAATGCTGGCGTCGGACAGCGGGGAGATGGACAGGGCCCGCTTCCGGCTCATTCTTGCAGCTGGACGAGGGCTCGAGAACCTGGAGACTGAGAGAAAGGGAAAGTGGACAACTTCAGTCACAAATTTTGCTCCCGCCAAGCATTCTGCTCATTGGCCGTAACGGAAAACAAGCTTGTTTCATAAATCAGAACTTAATTTTCTCCAGTGCAATTTAAAGCCTTGGGACACAGCAATTGCTCCAGTTCTGCCAACCGCTCTGTTTTCCATCTCACAGAGATTGAGCTTAAAAGAAATGAAACCGTTTAATTTAAGTGCGATGAAACCTCATAAACACCTCTCTGCCTTCTTAATCTTCAGTGGAGTGTACATTATACTCGAGTCATTTTATTTTTGCTCTTTCATTTCGAGTTATAATGCACTGCATCACTGCGATCTGAGTGCATTCTAAAGACGAATGCAAGTGAGAAGTCACAGCCCAACGTGCCATTTTCTGAGCATCTAACTGTACATCTCTGTGACTGATTCAATTAAACTAACAGAGTTCTGCTCAGCAGACCCCCATTGTTAAGGTTGTCAACGCTGGCTTGACCTATTCCTGGAGATGTGGTCATGTGACATTTGATCACATGGTATTCCATCATCATAATAATAATAATCTTTATTAGTGTCACAAAGAGACTTACATTAACACTGCAATGAAGTTACTGTGAAAATCCCCTCGTCGCCACACTTCGGCGCCAGTTTGGGTACGCTGAGGGAGAATTCAGAATGTCCAATTCACCTAATAAGCACGTCTTTCGGAACTTGTGGGAGGAAACCAGAGCACCCGGAGGAAACCCACGCAGACACGGGGAGAGCGTGCAGACTCCGCATAGATAGTGCCCTAAGCCGGGAATCGAACCCGGGTCCCTGCTGCTGCGAGGCAACAGTGCTAACCACTGTGCTACCATGTTATTCCACTCAGATGATGATTATGCACACAACATTTGATCACATTGAAAATGTTATCATATGTACTTCTACTATTTTGTCTTCTAGCAAGATGGGCAAAGGTTTTGGAGGTTTAAGGATAACTAATGGTTAAGTAAAATCAATATTTGTGATGTTTCCGCCATATCAACGGCCACCAGGAACACCAAGTATATTCCACTGATCCAATACAAACATAATTGATATAAATAACTCCTAATTAAAGGTTCTGTGCTCCTTTCTGACATTATGCAATACACAGCAAGTTATAAAATTAAGAAATCAAAACCAATTCAGCATTGCCTAATGCTGAAACCCAGCTTCAGGGGGATGAACACAGTCCTTGGAGAAAAGCATCAAACTCGTCTGACTCCTGGAATAAAACACATTTTACAACGACTCACATCACAGGCTAACATGGGCTGTCTCTGTCCAGATTATTTCTCTATTCCTCCCTCCTACAGTTTGTTTTTTTTCTCTCTCTCTCTCTCTCTGTCTCTCACTTTCTATCCTTTTCCTTGCCTTCCACCATTCCCCAGTTTGTGTTTATTTCTCTCCTCCAGTTTTTGTACCTCCTTCTCTCTCTTTCCCTCCCTCTGTCAGGTTATGTTTCTCTCTCTCTCTCTCTCTGGCCCAGTTTTCACTGTCCTCACAGACGACATTGAAATGAAATGAAACGAAAATCGCTTATTGTCACGAGTAGGCTTCAATGAAGTTACTGTGAAAAGCCCCTAGTCGCCACATTCCGGCGCCTGTTCGAGGAGGCTGTTACGGGAATTGAGCCGTGTTGCTGGCCTGCTTGGTTCAATTCCCGTAACAGCCTCCCCGAACAAGCGCCGGAATGTGGCGACTAGGGGCTTTTCACAGTAACTTCATTTGAAGCCTACTCGTGACAATAAGCGATTTTCATTAGGAGAATTTTTGTGGCAGCACGGTAGCATTGTGGTAGCACAACGGCTTCACAGCTCCAGGGTCCCAGGTTCGATTCCTGCTTGGGTCACTGTCTGTACGGAGTCTGCACATCCTCCCCGTGTGTGCGTGGGTTTCCTCCGGGTGCTCCGGTTTCCTCCCACAGTCCAAAGATGTGCAGGTTAGGTGGATTGGCCATGATAAATTGCCCTTAGTGTCCAAAATTGTCCTTAGTGTTGGGTGGGGTTACTGGGTTATGGGGATAGGGTGGAGGTGTTGACCTTGGGTAGGGTGCTCTTTCCAAAAGTCGGTGCAGACTCGATGGGCCGAATGGCCTCCTTCTGCACTGTAAATTATATGAACACCAGAGATGAAAGTTCACTTTATTCTGACGGCCCCGCTACCTATAGTAACCCATTAGTAAATGTGCAGTTTTTGACATTACTCAGCATCTTTGAAAGCAATGGGCAAGATTTTACCTCACTAAAGACTCATTCACTTTCACAGTTAAAATCGACCTAATATTTCTCAAAATAAAAATACACAGGTGAACTGGCTTGTAACATATCTAGAAGCTGAAATAAGTACAACATCAATTTTTTGTCAGGCATGGAAGTCTGAACATTTAATGATACCTAAAGAAATATTTTCCAGAAATTCATCATACATCCTCTTTAAACACTTTTGGAAGTCTGTGCAGTTCAGTGACAGTGGTTGTTCCTGCCTCTTTCTGATACGTGGGTATCAGAGAGTTCTCAGCTGGTAACAGAAAGTTCACAGCTCGTCCCTGAGCTTGTTCTTGAGTATAATACCTCACTGACCTACCAGATACAGCAGGAGTTTTAACTCGGGTGTAAACCTGTTGGAACTCTGCTTTTTCATTGTTTATGTCCCTGAAACATTTAAAGGAACACTGTGAGAAAAGCACTTGGCAAACATTTTATTTGCTTGGCTTGTTAGAAATGCCACGTGCTAACCCTACCACATCAAATTCTTAAACAAATGGCATGATGCATCCCCTCGCCTTTCAATAACTGCACTCTGCCCTTACAAACAAACTATTGTAATGATTGGCCAAACATTTTCAAGATGGTTAATGCTCATTTATTTCAAAGCATAAACAGAACCCATTCACCCATTCCTTTTGAAAGAGCTATCCAATTAGACCCGCTCCTGGCTCTTTCCCCTTCGCCCTGCAACTTCTTTCCCTTCCCAAGGACATATCTTTTGAAAGTCACTGCTGAATGTGTTTCCATCACCCTTTCAGGCAGAGCATCCTGATCGTACTGCCTGACATAAAAAATTCTCCTCATCTTCCTCCTGGCCCTTTGGCTAACGAATAGAAAATGCCGCTTCAGTACTGAGCGCTGAAGCAGGGCTGCTCCATTACAATGTGCTGAAATAACAGTGATTGTGGGAACAATTAAATTAACGCTGTTTCTAAGTTAAAAGAAAGCGCGTAAACGAGTAGAAGGAAAACGCAGAAAGCTTTACCATTGCCTGAATTTGTATTCCCACAATCCCCTGCTTTCTGCGGGCTCAGAGATGCAAGTTAGATTTGGCAGTCATATTTATCTCTGTTATCCCCTCACCTCAGGGGACCTGTGTTTATTAATGTGCCACTTCCCATGATAAATTACTAAATAGAAAGAAAAGCCTTGTACTCATTTCTCCCCCCATTTCCCGTGATTTATGTCTATGATGACTGCTCAGACATTGGCCCCCATTAATTTGCAGGCATCGGTGTGACGTCCACGACCAGCTCGAGTTTATTGGTGTGTCTGCTGGTCGGCTGAACAAATGTAAACCTAATCTGTAGAGCTCTGTTGGAGAATGTCATATTTAGTAGACTGGTCTGGGACCTTTCCAATACATAACGAGTCACAGGCATTTCATTTCTGTCTCTTCTAATTTGGGTCTTTTGGGGCCTCTGAAAGTCTCAAGCCATTATGCTGCATGGACTTTAAATACTGCATCTATTCAGGGAGGCGGACAAGGAGCTGTAGTTTACAAGGGATTAAACGGAAGGCTGCGAGAGCTGGAATTCCAACATGTGGAGGAAAATGCTGGAAATCCGCAGCGAATCAGTCCGAGAGGAGGTTATAACATCTTGGGTGGGACACCAATACTGTCAGCACTCATAAACCTGTTTAACCATTTACTGATTTTGCCCAGTATTGATGGCAAAGTGGTCATGTGGCACAGTGGGTAGCGTCCCCGCCTCTAAGCTTCAGGTTCGAGTCCCACTCCAGGACTTGGTGTGTTCATAATGTGACCAAACAGGTTGATTATCGACCTGGAAATTCTCCCGATTGGTCTATGGCGAGTGGCAAAATTAGGGGATTCCTCTGGTCAGCCATGCTTGATACGGAGTGATGTCCACCGAGCAAGAACCTCTCGTTGCCGGCGGGTGACCAGGTCCCTGAAACAGCTGCAGGAATGGACAAAAGAATGTACTTTGTCTGCTAGACATGGGAAGCTTCTATGTCCAAGTCAAGTTTGAACGTATAGGATGCGCAGGATAGAAGAAAATAATGGTGGTGGGTGAGTGATAATCAGCAGTGTTTGCAAGGTGCTTCTAATTCTTCTAAATACTGCCCTAGAAATTCTTCTAGGGCAGTATTTAGGGCCCTGTTTCGATGTTGAATGAACTGAAAAGGCTGGCCGAGGCGTGCCTGAAATGGGGCCTCGAGCCTCATTGAAATAGTCAGTGTGAACTGCTGCTAACTGGCCTGTCTCCACAAGCAGTTTGGCCTTGAACAGGACTGGAGTGCACTTCGGGCTTCTTGCCTCTCTGGGAGCAGCATGAGACTAAATCTCAGGACACAAGGACAGTAGTGGTCGATGTGTGTGCAAACGAGGCTGCCCGCAGTGCAAAGGAGGCAGGAGGTGCAGCTGTCAAAGAAAAAGTGCAGGCCCCAAAAGATTACACAGAGACGCTGGACTTCAGTCAGTATGTGATGGAAAGAGTTGGGCTCCATACTTATTGAATTTGGTGTTATTTCCATTGCTACCTGAACCCTATCACCACGATGCATGTGGTAGTTTGGAGGAATAAGGACACACAGAAAGGAAATAAAGCAGGAAAGCAGATCTACCCATTGTTAATTGCAAGAGGTGGGAGAGGAAAAAGTAGCCAATGTTGGTCTGGGGGGGATGGGAGGGGGCAGTGAAATTTAAGCCCATGGCATACGCCACTGTTCAGGTGCACTCCCGTTACTACCTCTGATGGTTGTGTGTTTCCATTCCCAGCCTTGAGAATTTTGGATTCCAGCTGTTGTGCCCCAATCATCTCTTAAGCTCTGCTCAAAGCAAGATGGAGTACAATTAGTCTGAACCGTCCTGGTCTCCATGGCTTACAGAGATTCAGTGATACTCGGCACTGTCTCATCCATGACTAGAATGGGAGGCGGGGGCAACGCAACCATGAGGCAAGAAGGTGGCTGAATCCAATGGATTGGGACAAAGCGAGAGAGTGTCTTGGGTCGCCGTCGGATGAAAGCCTTTGTTCACTGCTCTCGGCTGCAAGACTCAGCAGAACCAGAATTCAGAGACTATCAAAATAATAAGAGGAGGGTACTCTTGTCCCTGTGCTTACAAGTCATTCACCCAGTGATTCTTGACTGGGTGGGAGGAAGCAGGGGTGGCTCAGTGAACACACTGGACCCACGCCTTATTTGATTTAGATCACATCTAATCCCATGATGCAGGATTTGGAATTAGGATTCCGCCCAGCTCCTGCAGTTGGCACAGCTGATAACGGGGCCCTCTGGATATGCTTAATGAGCCCATGATGCAGATGCTAACATCTGCACGGTCTCGGCTAGGTACGCTTGAGTTGCCGGCAGCATCTTTTTGCGTCTCTCAACCTTCTCTGCATTATGACCAAAAAACCTTATATTCTGCTCTGTGCCTCTACTCTCCCAATGCTTCAGCTCAAGTTCAATTGCATTCGTTGCGGTTTCCCTTCTTTGTTATTATATTAATTTTTGAGGGAGGTGGAAGCAGGGGGATGGGGGGAAGGAGAGAGAGCAAATGGATGGGGGCGAGCACAAGCCTTTCTCTGTTTATGTTCACTGCGATTTATCCTCATGGAAGTTCTGCATTGCCTTGTATGCTCTGGGGCACCGAAAGCATTTCACGCAGATTGGCTTCAGACAAGTTGGATTGCAAATAGGAAAAGAATTTGCCGTGTTGACAGAGAAACTTTGGAAGTCACTCAAAAAGCAGTCAGAGTGTAGTGAGAGGCCAAAACACACACATGTGCAAATGCCATGGTAAACTGAAAAATCAAGGCACGTGTTTATCTACACCATCGACTGTCGCCTGCACTTTTCGACTTCAGAGAATGGAAGCTAGAAAATAATTTGCTGCCTTCATCATTTTCTAAATTTCCGCTGAGGGGGGGTCTGCTGAATTAATTTTGAATTAAAATTAAATACTCCAGGATCAGGGATGCACTCGTAAAATACTTAACACATTGAACTAATTACGTGTTTCCAAACACCCAGGGTTCTCGAATCTAAGGGTGTGAGGTCAAACATCATAAGATTGCAACAAGGGCAGAACCAATGTTGAAAAAATAAACTGGGTGAGACAGAGCGCTCGTCGCTTGATCTGGTTCTGTCACAGGTGGCGAGGTGATCAAATGTCAAGGCTCCAGTTCAGCACTGTTCACGTGTGATGTATAATCCCACACTTTTAAATAAATTAATAGGATATAAAGAGAGAGGCAGGGAAGGAATGTGGAATGGATCCATGAACACATTTATACGGTGATAATATATTCAAATACTTCATAAACCATAAGTGCAATTTAAAATGCATCCTGGGATTCGCTATCTGGGATCTTTTAGCTGTTTTTAATTATTCTGGCTTTATGTCAATGCTGGTTTCTGCTGTAAAATAGTTTTTAGGCTGCTACTACCTCCACTATGTATATGCTCACTTGCGTGTGTATTGTTGTTTAAGTGTCACAACACTCGCACGAGAGGATCAGGGCCTGCTGCACTATTGGGGGATGATCTGCAATTCACCAGCAGAATCAACAGGTCCAAATACACATGACAGATGAAGTCGTACAAGGCTCCACTCACAATGGGAACATGTATCGGAGAATCGTGAACGGAAGCTATTGGAAGTGAATCGCGTCACTCCAGAAAGTTTTAGTTATTAAGAAAACCGGGAGAGCAGAAAATCAGAGGCATTAACCTCTGAACCCAGTTCTTAAAGCCCTGCGCTCAGGAGTGGGGCTTAGCAAAGTTTACTATTGCCTCAGTTCAGCGAGGGCAATGGCTTTCAAGCTGCCGTGAGTGGTGCCAAGCACAGTCCAGTAAAGCAATCAGACCTCTGCTGTCACTTTAGGCCCTGCATGATGCCCTGTAACTCCGCTCACTGGGCCACTGCCCTGTCCAATTCTCTGCAATGGACACTTTGGGCTGCAAGTCGTATTGATGAAGTGAAAAGTAGTCAATGCTGGGAATGGGAAATGAAAACAACAATGTTAAATTTTTGGCATGTGGCCTGTCAGGATTTGAAGCAAAAAGGAGGAATTGTCATTATGGATGTGTTCTGCTGAAGGACGTCGGGCAGCACGGTAGCATAGGTGGATAGCACTGTGGCTTCACAGCGCCAGGGTCCCAGGTTCGATTCCCGGCTGAGTCACTGTCTGCGTGGAGTCTGCACATTCTCCCTGTGTCTGCGTGGGTTTCCTCTGGTTTCTTCCCACAGTCCAAAGACATGCAGGTTAGGTGGATTGGCCATGATAAATTGCCCTTAGTGACCAAAAAGGTTAGGAGGGGTTACTGGGTTACGGGGATAGGGTGGAAGTGAGGGCTTAAGTGGGTTGGTGGAGACTCGATGGGCCGAATGGCCTCCTTCTGCACTGTATGTTCTATATTCTACATATGGAACGCTTTTTTCGACTTTCTGATGCTAATGGAGTTGCTGCACCTTTTTGAGCCAGTTAATTTTGTGCTCTTTACATCGAGCATTAAGTTTTCTTGTTTGAGACATGTAATATAGATCCACAACATTGATCAATGCAGACTAACACCATACACTCAACAGCACAAAATAGACTCACAGTCTTGGCTCACAACGCAGACCTAAACTGCATACTCATAATATTTACCCAGAGTACAGACTCACAATGTAGGCCCACAGTACATAACTATTCTTCAGTCTCACAAGAGAGACTACTGGGTATAAATTTGTCATTAGCGGTAGTGCAAAATGAGCATTACTGGGTTGTTCACCTGTTATTTGCAGCCTCTGATATTTTGTTCAACTGCAGTCAATAGAATTAACCATCAGCTGCTGTGTATAATAGGCAGTTATTCATGAAGGCCCGGCCTTGCCCCTCACCTGAGGTGTGGTGATCCTCGGGTTAAACATATGTTCCATAGATAATGGGGAGCCAATGGATGTGGTATATCTGGATTTCCAGAAAGCCTTTGACAAGGTGCCACACAAAAGGTTGCTGCATAAGATAAAGATGCATGGCATTAAGGGTAAAGTAGTAGCATGGATAGAGGATTGGTTAATTAATAGAAAGCAAAGAGTGGGGATTAATGGGTGTTTGTCTGGTTGGCAATCAGTAGCTAGTGGTGTCCCTCAGGGATCAGTGTTGGGCCCACAATTGTTCACAATTTACATAGATGATTTGGAGTTGGGGACCAAGTGCAATGTGTCCAAGTTTGCAGATGACACTAAGATGAGTGGTAAAGCAAAAATTGCAGAGGGTACCGGAAGTCTGCAGGAGGATTTGGATAGGTTAAGTGAATGGGCTAGGGTCTGGCAGATGGAATACAATGTTGACAAATATGAGGTAATCCATTTTGATTGGAATAACAGTAAAAGGGATTATTATTTAAATGATAAAATATTAAAAAATGCTGCTGTGCAGAGAGACCTGGGTGTGCTCATGCATGAGTCGCAAAAGGTTGGTTTACAGGTGCAACATGTGATTAAGAAGGCAAATGGAATTTTTTCCTTCATTTGCTAGAGGGATGGAGTTTAAGACTAGGGGGGTTATGCTGCAATTGTATAAAGGGTTAGTGAGGCCACACCTGGAGTATTGTGTTCAGTTTTGGTCTCCTTACCTGAGAAAGGATGTACAGGAAGGTGTGCAGAGGAGATTCACTAGGTTAATCCCAGAGCTGAAGGGGCTGGATTACGAGGAGAGGTTGAATAGACTGGGACTGTACTCGTTGGAATTTAGAAGGATGAGGGGGGGGGATCTTATAGAATCATAAAATTATGAAGGGAATAGATAGGATAGATGCAGGCAGGTTGTTTCCACTGGCGGGTGAAAGCAGAACTAGGGGGCATAGCCTCAAAATAAGGGGAAGTAGATTTAGGACTGAGTTTAGGAGGAACTTCTTCACCCAAAGGGTTGTGAATCTATGGAATTCCTTGCCCAGTGAAGCAGTTGAGGCTCCTTCATTAAATGTTTTTAAGATAAAGATAGATCGTTTTTTGAAGAATAAAGGGATTAAGGGTTATGGTGTTCGGGCCGGAAAGTGGAGCTGAGTCCACAAAAGATCAGCCATGATCTCATTGAATGGCGGAGCAGGCTCGAGGGGCCAGATGGCCTACTCCTGCTCCTAGTTCTCATGTAACATACAGTGCAGAAGGAGGCCATTCAGCCCATCAAGTCTGCACCGATCCACATAAGCCCTGACTTCCACCCTATCCCCATAACCCAATAACCACTACTAAACCTTTTGGTCACTAAGGGCAATTTTATCATGGCCAATCCACCTAACCTGCACGTCTTTGGACTGTGGGAGGAAACCGGAGCACCCGGAGGAAACCCGCGCAGACACTGGGAGAACGTGCAGACTCCGCACAGACAGTGACCCAGCGGGGAATCGAACCTGGGACCCTGGGGCTGTGAAGCCCCAGTGCTATCCACTTGTGCTACCATGCTGCCACCAGTCAGCTCTCCCCCTCAAAGGGGAAAGCAGCCTATGATCATCTGGGACTTTGGCAACTTTACCGTTTTACCTTATAATAGGCGAGCAGTCCTATAATGGCCATTTTGCACCATCGAACAAAACAGATTTCTACCCCCAAGAGTTTAACGAACTCAAATGGAGTAATCTTAAATGAAGTGAAACAAAACACAAGATGAAACAATGTATGTTTTGAGTAATCAAGCCAACTTCAGCCTTCTGCTTTTGTTTGTTTAAACACAGATCTGTGTAGCTATCACAGCTCTTTTGGTTCAGGTCATGTTCCAGTGTTGTGGACACATTCAGATTCAGGTTTACTTACCTTTATAAATAGAATTGGCTTATTAAATCTGGGGAAAGATTTCATAAGCATTTTTGGTGCCAGAAATTTACTTCATTGACACACTACTTGTTTTAAAAGAGTTTGATGAGAGTCAACCAATCATTAAGTTTGCTGGGATATTTGCTGACGCTCTCTGAAGTCACTGATGTGTTGCTTGACCTTAAGATCCCAATACGGTGCCTGTTTTTCAAAGGAAAAAATGCCATTGACTCATTTAGAACAATACATTTGGTCTGTTCGAAATCCTGACATGAAGGCTTTGAAAAATCAGCCAGTTGCTTGTGAAATGCAAAGAGATTCTGCAGGTGCTCATTTGCTTTGTACTTCCTGTGTCCTGTTCCCACTCTTCCCAGGGGCTGCCTGATCTCCCTTTACAGCCAGCTGACAACCCATGGCTTGGATCCGTACGCCTGAGCTTCACGTGGATTCTTCGCTGAACCACCGTACCGCGATAGGCATCATGCTAATTCGGAAACGGTATGCCGCACCCATTGCGTGGTTTTGCACATGTTCAAAGTCCATTGAGGATAATTTGCCTTGGGCAGACAAGGCAGCACAGCACTAAACTCCCCACTTCTGCAGTTCATAAAGGGTGAAGAACGACGAATCTGGAGCAATTGGAATGGGCTGATTGAAAAAATACTCAACACCCACTCGTTGTTTGTGCTTCCTGACAAGACCAAAAGGAAGAGACGGACGATCCAACAAACTGAGATGAGGTTACGTCTGATCAGACTAATGCCTGGAAAAAAAAACACTGATACAATCCAGATGCCTCGAAAACAAAACGAGCACATTAAAGAGGCAAGCACTTTTGTTTTTGGAATACATTAGTGCTTGGAAACCATCTGAAAGGAGAGGTCAGATTTACAGCAGAAACCCTCCCCCAGCAAGAGGGTCAGGCAAGAACCTGAAAGCTCTGATCTGTGTATGTGTGAAGGAAGGAAGGTGGTTTCCAAACGATGAAAGTTAAACCCACACTATGAATAAGTGAAGATTATGCATTGAATGCACAGAACTTGCACACTTTAAATGCACCTCTCCACCATCCTGTGCATTACATTTCATGACAGCTATAATGATAATCTTTATTGTCACAAGTAGGCTTTCATTAACACTGCAATGAAGTCACTGTGAAAAGCCCCTAGTCACCACATTCAGGCGCCTGTTCGGGTACACTGAGGGAGAATTCAGAATGTTCAATTCACCTTAAAAAACATGTATTTTAGGAACTTGAGGGAGGAAACCGGAGCACCCGGAGGAAACTCACACAGACACGGGGAGAACGTGCAGACTCCGCACAGACAGTGACCCAAGCCGGGGATCGAACTTGGGACCCTGGCACTGTGAAGCAACAGTGCTAACTGCTGTGTTATCGTGCCGCCCTGCGACCATGCCACCCTAAAATTATCATTGGAGAAAGCGGGTGAGATACCCTCAATCACGACACAGGAGAGAAGATAGATGATTCAAAGGCTGATTCAGCAACCGAGAAGTGTGCTCATCACATGTGGCCTGAGTGAGCCTTATCTTATATACTGTTTCCTGGGGGCGGAGCCAGAGGCGGAGTCCCTCAGGGTTCCAAGACCGGTCTTAAAGGGCCAATGCATTAAAGGTAAGGTACCATTATATCAGCCACTGATGACATTCATCACAGTGGGCTTATTATGTCATCCAATTTCACAAAACAACTGGTACTTAATATGGCAGTAAAGGTTTCCCACTCATTACAGCATTGACCGTACTGGGTGGTGATTAGGAAATGCCAAATGCTGACCAGGGTGAAGAAAAATAACAACATTTGGCCTAGATTATTTCAGACATGCACTGTCTGATTATACAGTGATGGTGGCAAGGGGGCAGTCAAGGCATTCCGAACCTGACATATTCACATATTGATATCTGCTCGCTTAACGGGCACAGAACTACCCGATTCCATGCAGCTCATGAAGGCTACAAGTTGAATCCCTGGTCTGCATCGAGTTGGGAGTCTTTAGCCAGGAAATTGTGAGGGTTGTTGCAGTTGGCCTCAGTGCCTCGAGAAAGGGTATTGAAAAATTAGCATGGACTGTGTACATGTGACATTGATGAGAAATGTCATTCAGCTTCTGAATAGATTGTGCATCTAGAAATAACAAGGGGGTGAAAGGTTATCGGGGGTAGGCAAGAATGTGGGCTTGAGGTTACCATCAGATCAGCCGTGATCTTATTGAATGACGTAGCAGGCTCGAGGGGCTGAGTGGCCTACTCCTGCTTATGTAATGTTCAACCCTCAATATCAGTATCTAACTGTTGCGTTTTATCTGATTCCAGGGGCTGCATTTTCCGACCCCCCGGCCGGGTCGGAGAATCACCGGGGCTGGCGTGAATCCCACCCCCGCCGGCCGTCGAATTCTCTGGCACCGGATATCCGGCGGGTCGGGAATCGCGCCATGCCTGTCGGTGCCCCCCCCCCCCGGCGATTCACCGGCCCGCGATGGGCCAGGGGGACGCTGCTGTTATGCCGGTCCCGCAGGCGTGAATTAAACAAGGTATTTACCGGCGGGACCAGGTAGCGCGGGCGGGCTCCGGGGTCCTTGGGGGGGGGGGGGGCACGGGGCGATCTGGCGTCGGGGAGTGCCCCCACGGTGGCCTGGCCCACGATCGGGGCCCACCGATCCGCGGGCGGGCCTGTGCCGTGGGGGCACTCTTTTCCTTCTGCGTCGGGCATCAGCTTCCGCGATGGCCGAAGCGGAGGTGACCCCCCCCCCCCGTGCATGCACGGGGATGACGTCAGCAGCCGCTGATGCTCCTGCGCATGCGTGGATTTGCGCCGGCCGGCGGAGTCCCTTTGGCCCAGGCTGGCGTGGCGCCAAAGGCCTTTCCCGCTGGCCGGCGACGCGCCAACCACTCCGTCGAGGGCCTAGCCCCTAAAGGTGAGGGCTTGGCCCCTAAAGGTGCGGAGGATTCTGCACCTTTGGGGTGGCCCGACGCCAGAGTGGTTCACGCCACTCCATCCCGCCGGGACCCCCCTCCCCACCGGGTAGGGGAGAATCCAGCCCCAGGTTCTTATCCTCTGCTATTATGTCGGTCAGGTATCATCAGTCTCGCAAATGGCTGCCCACGATGCCCGGGATTCCCTCATTATTGCAAAGTTTGGGTAGTTCCAGAGGTCCATCCATCTGGCACCCACCGGGCAACAAAGAACAAAGAAAAGTACAGCACAGGAACAGGCCCTTCAGCCCTTCAAGCCTGTGCCGACCATGCTGCCTGTCTAAACTAAAATCTTCTACACTTCCTGGGTCCGTATCCCTCTATTCCCATCCCATTCATGTATTTGTCAAGATGCCCCTTAAATGTCACCATCGTCCCTGATTCCACCACCAGGTAGCACAATGGCTAGCACTGTTGCTTCACAGCGCCAGGGACCCGGGTTCGATTCCTGGTTTTGGTCACTGTCTGTGCAGCATCTGCACGTTCTTCCTGTGTCTGCGTGGGTTTCCTCCGGGTGCTCCGGATTCCTCCCACAAGTCGTGAAAGAGGTGCTTGTTAGGTGAATTGGACATTCTGAATTCTCCCTCAGTGTACCCGAACAGGCGCCGGAATGTGGCGACTAAGGGATTTTCACAGTAACTTCATTGCAGCACTAATGTAAGCCTACTTGTGTGACTAATAAAGATTATTATTACATGCCCACCTCTGGTGAAAAGTTAAAGCAGAGAAGTTTGAAGTGATACCTTTTGGAAGGAAGAATTGATGCAGATTTTAAAGAGGTGTAGGTAGAGAGAGATATAACAGGATAATAGAATTTACAGTGCATAAGGAGGCCATTCAGCCCATCAAGTCTGCAACGGCCCTTGGAAAGAGCACCCTACCCAAGCCCACACCTCCACCCTATCCCTGTAACCCAGTAACCCCAGCCAACCTTTTTGGACTCTAAGGGCAATTTAGCATGGCCAATCCACCTAACCCGTACATCTTTGGACTGTGGGAGGAAACCGGAGCACCCGGAGGAAACCCACGCAGACACGGGGAGAACGTGCAGACTCCGCACAGACAGTGACCCAAGCCGGAATCGAACCTGGGACCGTGGAGCTGTGAAGCAATTGTGCTATCCACAATGCTACCGTGCTACCCCTACACGTCTGCACTGGCTCTTACAAAGAGCTCCCCACTTAAGCCCACATCTCCATCAATCTCCGTAAACCAGTAACCCCACCTTAGCATGGCCAATCCACCTAACCCGTACATCTTTGGACTGTGGGAGGAAACTGGAGCACCCGGAGGAAACCCACGCAGACATGGGGGGAACGTGCAGACTCCACACAGACAGTGACCCAGGCCGGGAATCGAACCCGGAACCCTGGAGATGTGAAGCAGCTGTGCTAACCACTATGCTGCTGTGCTGCACTAGCCCTATGATTGGATAGCAGAACATGTTGACAAAACTGTACAAAAGGCCTACAGAATCCTTGGGTTTATTAATAGAAGAATATGGGACAAAAAAAAGGATATTTAGCAATCAAATACTAGCTAAGGCTAAGCTGTGCTCAATTCGAGACTTCATACATTAGGAAGGGTGTGAAGATTTTAGAGAGCGTGCCGTTGCCTAGTTAGGTTGGAGAAGCTGGGGCTGCTGTTGAAGAGAAGGTTGAGGGGAGAATCATGAGGGGTCTGGATTAGTAGATCGGGAGAAACTGGGCGTGATTCTGTGATCCTGAGGCTAAGTGTTGACGCTGTCGGAAACACCGTCGCGATTCTCGACGGCGTCAACATGGCCTCAGGATCAGCAATTCTGGCCCTGGCCCTGAATGGAGGCCATCAGCCATAGAGGCCGGCCCACCGATTGGTGGGCCCCGATCGCGGGCCAGGCCACATTGGAGACCCCCCCCCCCCCACCGGGGTCGGACTCCCCCCTCCCCCCCCCCCCCCCCCCCCCTCCACAGGCAGCCCCCTGACCCTTCCATGCCGCGTTCCCGACGGCTGAGAGCAGGTGTGCACGGCGCCGGCGGGACACAGCATTTTTACGACGGCCCATCCCGGACCGAGAATTGGCGGGCCGGCCGCGTAAAACGGCTCCCGACCGGCGCCGCGCCAACCACGCCGGCGTCAATGGCACCGGAGAACAGGGCGGCATGGCGCGATTCGTGCCAGTCACGGGGATTCTCCAGCCCGGCCCCGGGCTGAGAGAATCCCACCCACTGTTCCCATGGGTGAAAGGACCAAGAAACAAAGGACATCGATTGAAGATGATTGGCAAAGGAAACAACTGGGACGGGAGGAAAAAAATGTATTTTGTACAGTGAATGGTTAGGATCTGGATTGCACTGCCTGAGTGTGTGGTGGAGGCAGATTCAATCATGACTTACTAAAGAGAATTTGATGATCATTTTAACAGGAAGAATTTGCAGGGTTACAGGGAACAGGCCAGAGGGTGGCACTAGGTGAATTGCTCCTGCAGAGTGTTAGCACAGACCACGATAAGGAAAATGGTCTCTTTCTGTGCTGTAACCATTCTGCGCCATTCCATTCATTGGTCACTGTTGTTTAGAGTAAGAACTTCCAAATGTTGTCCTTAAGGAGGTCTTGATGCCCAGTGGGGAGTGACCCTACCTCTGAACCAGAACTTACAGGTACAAGTCCCACCCCAGGACCTGATGGCCATGGAAGAAGTGTGCATAATGTGGCCAAACCGCTTGACTATCAACCTGTAAATCCTTCCAACACACTCCAAGGGCATGTGACAAGAATGGGGGAGATTCCTGGTCAGCATTGTGATGGAAGGAAAGCTGAAGACTTTACCATCTCTACTCATAGCTCCAGTCTACAACATGCACGTTAAGGTTCATGTTGCTACAGCAACTCAACTCCCTGAATGAACTACGCACAACACCACCAATGCTGTACTTCAGCTTGCCCTTCACCAATTTGCACTTGCAATCCCTTGAAATGTACTGTCACAGTTTATGTTGGAGCAGTATTCCAGGTTTTCCTTGTTTATTTTACTTACAATCTCCACAACTCTTTTCAAGAGTGAAAAATTCAAGCTTCTCCATTCTTTCCTCATAACATAATCCCTTTGAGGTGTGTGATCAATCCTGAGGCTCTTCCCTGCACATTCTCCGGAACTTGACGTTTTCCCTTGTGTCTCAATCATCAGAATTAATTTATAATCCCTCATTTAATTGCTTTGTTGTTTGTTCTCTAGCAACATGATATGTCACACACCAAGATCACTAATACCGCAGATTCTCTTTTAACCCTCCACCCTTAAATGTATCAATGCCAACTCATGTAAGCACTAAGATTATTGAAGAACCTAGAGACAACTCTTTGGATTTCCTTCCCATATTTTGAAAAAGAGCTCCAGCACTCTCCTTGCACCATTCCAAAATATGTGGCTCAGATCAGGGATTAACGATAATCCTTACTGTGGCTACAATGATACATCGTTCTTGACTAGGTCATTGATGATTGTTTGCACTGATTCAAATGTGCCCCCTGCCTTGGCAAGTGGAGCTCAAAACTCTGGAGTGTCAGCTAAACTGTTAAAAACCAACACAACATTGAAAGAAAACTAACAGGCAGACAGTGCAGGGATCCCTCGTGGCCGTTCCCCTTCAAAACAAGTATACCATTTTGGATGCTGTTGGGGGGGATAACCTACCTGGGGAAAGCCCTAGCGGCCAGGTCTCTGGCACTGAGTCTGGCTCTGGGGATCAGAAGGGAAGGGGGGAGAATAGAAAAGCCATAGTAATAGGAGATTCAATGGTTAGGGGAATAGATAGGAGATTCTGTGGTCGCGAGCGAGACTCCCGGAAGGTATGTTGCCTCCCGGGTGCCAGGGCCAGGGATGTCTCGGATCGTGTCTTCAGGATCCTGAAGGGGGAGGGTGAGCAGCCAGAAGTCGTGGTGCACATTGATACCAACGACGTAGGTAGGAAAAGGGGTGTGGAGGTAATAAACAAGTTTAGGGAGTTAGGCTGGAAGTTAAAGGCCAGGACAGACAGAGTTGTCATCTCTGGTTTGTTGCCGGTGCCACGTGATAGCGAGGCTAGGAATAGGGAGAGAGTGCAGTTGAACACGTGGCTGCAGGAATGGTGTAGGAGGGAGGGCTTCAGGTATTTGGATAATTGGAGTACATTCTGGGGAAGGTGGGACCTGTACAAGCAGGGCGGGTTGCATCTGAACCAGAGGGACATCAATATCCTGGGAGGGAGGTTTTCTAGTAGTCTTCGGGAGGGTTTAAATTAATTTGGCAGGGGAATGGGAACCGGATTTGTAGTCCAGCAACTAAGGAAGCAGATATTCAGGACACCAAAGCACGTAGTGATGCAGTGGGGAAGGTAACACTGACAAAGGAGAGTACTTGCAGGCAAGGAGATGGGTTGAAGTGTGTATACTTCAACGCAAGAAGCATCAGGAATAAGGTGGGTGAACTTAAGGCATGGATCGGTACTTGGGACTACGATGTGGTGGCCATCACGGAAACTTGGATAGAAGAGGGGCAGAAATGGTTGTTGGAGGTCCCTGGTTATAGATGTTTCAACAAGATTATGGAGGATGGTAAAAGAGGTGGGTGTGTGGCATTGTTAATTAGATATAGTATAACAGCTGCAGGAAGGCAGTTCGAAGAGGATCTGCCTACTGAGGTAGTATGGGTTGAAGTCAGAAATAGGAAAGGAGCAGTCACCTTGTTGGGAGTTTTCTATAAGCCCCCCAATAGCAGCAGAGATGTGGAGGAACAGATTGGGAAACAGATTTTGGAAAGGTGCAGAAGTCACAGGGTAGTAGTCATGGGTGACTTCAACTTCACAAACATTGAATGGAAACTCTTTAGATCAAATAGTTTGGATGGGGTGGTGTTTATGCAGTGTGTCTAGGAAACTTTTCTAACACAGTAGGTAGATTGTCCAACCAGAGGGGAGGCCATATTGGATTTGGTACTTGGTAATGAACCAGGGCCGGTGATAGATTTGTTAGTGGGGGAGCATTTTGGAGGTAGTAATGGAAAGGGTACTGAGGGATAGGATTTCTGAGCATCTGGAAAGACACTGCTTGATTAGGGATAGTGAGGGGTAGGTCTTGCCTTACAAGTCTTATTGACTTCTTTGAGGAGGTGACCAAGCATGTGGATGAAGGTAAAGCAGTGGATGTTGTGTGCATGGATTTTAGTAAGGCATTTGATAAGGTTCCCCATGGTCGGCTTATGCAGAAAGTAAGGAGGCATGGGATAGTGGGAAATTTGGCCAGTTGGATATCGAACTGGCTAACCGATAGAAGACAGAGAGTGGTGGTGGATGGCAAATATTCAACCTCGAGCCCAGTTACCAGTGGCGTACCGCAGGGATCAATTCTGGGTCCTCTGCTGTTTGTGATTTTCATTAATGACTTGGATGAGGGAGTTGAAGGGTGGGTCAGTAAATTTGCAGATGATACGAAGATTAGTGGAGTTGTGGATAGTGAGGAGGGCTGTTGTCGGCTTCAAAGAGACATAGATAGGATGCAGAGCTGGGCTGAGAAGTGGCAGATGGAGTTTAACCCTGACAAGTGTGAGGTTGTCCATTTTAGAAGGACAAATATGAATGCGGAATACAGGGTTAACGGTAGGGTTCTTGGCAATGTCGAGGAGCAGAGAGATCTTGGGGTCTATGTTCATAGATCTTTGAAAGTTGCCACTCAAGTGGATAGAGCTGTGAAGAAGGCCTATGGTGTGCTAGCGTTCATTAGCAGAGGGATTGAATTTAAGAGCCGTGAGGTGATGATGCAGCTGTACAAAACCTTAGTAAGGCCACATTTGGAGTACTGTGTGCAGTTTTGGTCACCTAATTTTAGGAAGGATGTGGAAGCTTTGGAAAAGGTTCAAAGGAGATTTACCAGGATGTTGCCTGGAATGGAGAGTAGGTCTTATGAAGAAAGGTTGAGGGTGCTAGGCCTTTTCTCATTAGAACGGAGAAGGATGAGGGGCGACTTGATAGAGGTTTATAAGGTGATCAGGGAATAGATAGAGTAGACAGTCAGAGACTTTTCCCCCGGGTGGAACACACCATTACAAGGGGACATAAATTTAAGGTAAATGGTGGAAGATATAGGGGGATGTCAGAGGTAGGTTCTTTACCCAGAGAGTAGCGGGGGCATGGAATGCACTGCCTGCGGAAGTAGTTGAGTCGGAAACATTAGGGACCTTCAAGCGGCTATTGGATAGGTACATAGATTATGGTAGAATAATGGAGTGTAGATGAATGTGTTCTTAAGGGCAGCACGGTAGCATTGTGGATAGCACGACTGCTTCACAGATCCAGGGTCCCAGGCTTGGGTCACTGTCTGTGTGGAGTCTGCACATCCTCCCAGTGTGTGCGTGGGTTTCCTCCGGGTGCTCCGGTTTCCTCCCACAGTCCAAAGATGTGCAGGTTGGGTGGATTGACCATGATAAATTGCCCTTAGTGTCCAAATTTCTATGATCTAGGATTAACCTAGAACAAAAGTTCGGCACAACATTGTGGGCCGAACAGCCTGTTCTGTGCTGTATTTCTCTATAACATTGACTGGACCGAAAACAACATCATCTCCTGCAAGAAGTCTCACACCTCCTCAGTGGAATCTTGTGTAGTCGACTGGGGTCTCAGCCGAAGGCTGGAAAGCCAGTGACACTTCCCGTGTTGCCTCTTTTCCACGTAGGCTCACCGCATCTTCTTCCAATCAGGCACTTGACAGGCCAGTATTGGGTCTTTCCCTGGAAGCAGAATTCGTGCCCGCCAAGAGTTGTCCACCAATCAGAGGCCAGCAGCTCCACTGAACAGCGGTGCCACCATGTCGGCAGTGGCCATTGCCAATATGACACCCACTCAAGGCCTAGGATGGTTGCTGCAATCCAGGTCACAAATGAGTGATGAGGAAAGGGTTGGTGGTGTGGGGTGAGGGGAGGGGTGTGTTGTGGGGTGGGGGGATGGGGTGTTGTGGGGTGGGGGGATGGGGTGTTGTGGGGTGGGGGGAAGTTGTGGGTCAAGAGGGGGTGTTGTGGGATGAGGGGGATGTTTTGGGGTGAGGGGAGGGGTGTTTTGGGGCAAGTGGTGTAGGGTATTGTGGGGAAGGGGAGGGGTGTGCTGTGGGGCAAGGGGAGGGGCGTTGTGGGATGAGGGGAGGTGGTTGTTGTGGGATGAGGGGAGGGGGATGTGGGGCAAGGGGGTGTGTTGTGGAGTGCAGGGAGGGGGGTGTTGTGGGGCGAGGGGAGGGCAGTGTTTTGGGGTGAGGAGGGGGTGTTGGAGGGTGAGGGGGGGGTGTTGGGGGGCGAGGGAGGGGGGTGTTGTGGAGTGGGTCAACAGCAAGGGCACTCCATTGGCTCTGAATTGGAACCCTCCCTCCCCAATGCTGGGGACCCTCGATCAGGTACTGAATACAATACTGAATACACCCACCCCAGGAGCCCACAAGCAACTCTGCACTGGTTTGCTTGTCATGCTCACACCTGTGGCCACCTGCCACAGGGTTAATACCAGCAGCAGTGGGATGAGGCTCTCAAGTGGGCACGAATTGCCTATTTAAGGCTCGCAATTGGTAACTGGACAGGAAAGTTATCCGTGGGCTTTCCCGCCCTGGATTCAGTCAAGGTGAAGACAGGAAGGTGACAAAGTCTCTGCCTGCTACCCTTCCACTCCCCCTCACAAATACCCACCAATGGGGGGGGAAGTAGAAGATTCCACCCCACAACTTTAGGGAACTCAGTAATGTCCTGAATTGTACAATGCACGACTGCACATATCCAAAACATCTTGACCTCACATTGCTGCTGTGAAAGCAGAGTTTAGGGAAATGGTATACGATTAGAAGGCTCCAGTTGATGAGCAAGCGCTGGCATAGGCCCAATGGATCAAGTGGCTTCTTTCTGTGTTACAGCTTTAATGATTCTCGGATACAAAGTGGCAGTGTGTGCTCAACCTAACTTCAACCATCTTAAACAAGGATGTGAGCTGGACCATTGCCAAGCAGTGAGCGCGACACTTGATTCAGAGCATCCATTTCCAGTCCGTCTCGTCTCTGCCCATTGTTTCAATAATATTCCACACTGAAAGCACACTTCACTTAGCGTTTCAACAAAAAAAAGGAATAAATTGAAGCTGGGGAATTCTCTCCAGCAGTTCTGCGGATGGGAGCAGAGGGCTCTGTTGATGTCTCATATGTTCAATCGGGGGCAGCAGAGGTAACGGGCAAACAGGAATGATGCCTGTGTCTATATGTATTTACAATGTGTTTCTATCGCATGTCCTATTTTTTTCATGTATGGAATGGACTGTCTGGATTGTACTCTGAACAATAATTATCACTCGGTACATGTGACAATAAAACAAATCCGATCCTCAAACCGCCCCCACCAGCGTGAGGGTTTCAGCCAGCATCATAGAATTTACAGTGCAGAAAAGGAGGTGATTTGGCCCATCGGGTCCGCGCTAGTTCTTGGAAAGAGCATTCCATTAAACCCTCACCTCCACCCTGTCACCATACACCAGTAACACCACCTAACCTAAGGGCAATTTAACATGGCCAATCCACCTAACCTGCATGTCTTTGGACTGTGGGAGGAATCCGGAGCACCTGGAAGAAACTCACGCAGACACGGGGAGAACGTGCAGACTCCGCACAGACAGTGACCCAAGCCGGGAATCGAACCTGGGACCCTGGAGCTGTGAAGCAACTGTACTAACCACTCTGCTACTGTGGTGCCCTGTATCCTTTATCTATTCCACCTATTAAAGTGCACATTGTGGAAAAACTCATTCACCTGACCCAATCACACTCTCCCCAAACCCCAAAACTTCACCACACATCATTTTCTCACTATCCCTGTGTGCATTGTCTCCCATTATTGTCTCTGCTGCCGCATAACTGTCTCCCACTTTATTTGTCCTTGACATGCTGCCTACCCATTGTGCATCAGTACATACCTTTCTAACGCACCTGCCCCTCTCTATACCACAGGCTGAATTTGATTTTTTTTGACAAAGTGTCGACTCTGGCATGAAAAGCGGGGTCTAGCCTGTCCGCTGCAATGGCGGATTTTCCCGCCGTATGTTTGACACTTGGCCAAAAGGACATCCTGGAGGGGGGTCCCAGGAAGGTACACTGGTGGGGTGGGCTCTGAATGAACCTGCCCTGCCAGCAACATCGGCCTTCCAGAGATCGAGGCGCTCTTTGTAAAAGGCTGCCCCGATCTTAAAAATAAAATAAAGAGAATGGTTCCGTCATCCAAGGACATGGAAACACATACCCCTCCAAGGAAATCCCCCCCCCCCCAACATATCTACCCCGGTGATCATAGAATTTACAGTGCAGAGGATTGTTGGGGCTTGGAATGATTTGCCACGGGGATCTGTGATTGTTAATATTTTTAAGGGACAGTTGGATAAGTATTTGAGGGAAAGAGAGAGAGAGCTGGTCAGGACAGGATGGACAAAAATGCTAGCACATTTGGGGCTGGTTTAGCACAGTGGGCCAAGACAGCTGGCTTGTAAAGCAGAACAAGGCCAGCAGCGCGGGTTCAATTCCCGTACCGGCCTCCCCGAACAGGCGCTGGAATGTGGCGACTAGGGGCTTTTCACAGTAACTTAATTGTAGCCTACTTGGGGTGACTTGGGGATTTTCACAGTAACTTCATTGCCGTGTTAATGTTAGCCTACTTGTGACACTAAACATTATTATTTGACTTTCCTCAAGAGGTTTAACACAGCTGAGCGGCTTGCTCGGCCAGGTTAAGAGACAACCACATTGCTGAGAGTCTAGATTCATGTCCAGGCCGGACTAGGTAAGGACGGATGATTTCCTCCCCTGAAGGGTTTTTAAACAACAATCGTGTAGTTTCATGACCTTGCGTTGCCATGGCGTGTTTTAAATCTCAGGATGTCGCCGATGCAACTTTGACAGAACCAACTGTTATATTGTAGGATAACGTGTCGGACAAGTTTTGCACAGCAATGTCCCACAAACAGCAATGTGATAATGAGCAGATAATTTGTTTAAGTGATGTTGGTTGAGGGATAAATATTTGCCTGGGCATTGTGCTTTTTGACTAAGCTTTGGAAAATAACAAAAAGAAAATGAATCAATCGTCTTTAAATAAGCTATAAAATGTCTTGTGCACAGAAGTTGCACCTTACCAGCGGTAGTGCTGAACAGTTTAGAAGCTGTCCATTGAAATATTCTGCAAGCATTTTTACCCTGACCAACACTGATTGTCCGACTCCACTGAAAATGCCTTAAGCTGGAGACGGGGCAAGCTTTGGATTGAAGTGTACAAGGCAAAGTATCGGTGGTGTTAAAACAACTGGTTACAGCTCACTTCTAAGCATTATAAAGCTTACTTTGGCTCAAGCAGATGGTGCACAATTACTTCAGACCTCGCTGTAGGCCTGGGACTAATTTTTCCCATAGCTGTTGTGCGTACAATTATTCAAAGAAAACTAGCACTCAGCTTAGGATAAGGTGGGGGATTCTTTGACTCCAGTTCTACAACTTAACAACCCGAGGGAATTAAAACTATTTGGGCTGACATTTTAAGGTCACAAATGCAATGTTACCCGATCTCGAAGGCCTCAATATCACGCCCAGCAAAACACATGTGTCCGGATAAATGGGCCTCCAGAACAGCAAGGCATTGGCCTGAATTTTCAGGTCCTTCCCGCCGGTGAGAATTTCCACTCCCACCACGGTGGATTCTCTGGCGGCGCAGTTGGCGAGAAGCGCTAATGGCCATTGACCTCCGGTGGGACCGGAAAATCCTGCCTGTGGCCTACAGCCTCTGTTACTGGGAAACGTGCCATGGGTGGGCCAGGAAATCCCACTCATTGCTTCTGCATTTGATTTTAATGTCAGCATGGAGCAATGGGGAGCAGCTCCCTCATTTTTGGTCATGGCTTCAATCCCACTCCAAGAGACCTTATCACGTAATCCACGCTGACCCACAGGTGCAGTATCTGGGGGATGCTGCATTGATGGAGATACCATTCTTCGGGTGAGTTTTTCAGCCAAGACTTTGTCTGGCCCCTCAGATGAACAGACTCAATACCGTTGTTGTGAACTATTATGTCCTAGCCAATAGTTATCCTTCAACCAAAACACATTACATGGTTATTGTCTCATGATTGTTTTTGAAACCTTGCTGTGTCCAAACCTTGCTGTGTCCAAATGAATTTGCCGCCTTTTTTACAATGACTTCATTGACTGTAATGTGCTTTCAGATGATATTAAAATGAAATTCAGTCTTTAACTTTTGCAGTCTGTTCAAAGCCGCTCATTGTTGGTGTGTAACCCTCGGCAAAATCGTCTGGTGAGAGTTTTAATTTTGAAATCAGATTCTTCTGCCTTTTTTTTTCGTGAAGTCTCACTTCCCTTTTGATCCTATCCACAGCTGAATTAGTGAATCTGGAAGAGACCAGTGACAGAGCATCCCCATAATCTCCAGCCGTGATGGTCAAATTGTAAACTCCTTCAAAACACATCACAACCTTGAAGGACCTCAACAAAAGATTTTCAATCTCCACAAAGTTTGAATCAGGCAGCGCAGCTATCTGAAAGTGCATTGGCAACACTGAATGCTGGAAGTTGTTCTTTTAACGATATCTGCGTGTGTGGGATTGAAAGCCTGTTCACTAATGTATTTCAAATTTGGAACCACTTAAGTAAAAAAAAATGCACAAGGAGAGGCTTTGTGCGTGGGAGTATATTTCTGACTGATGTGTTTGGGAGTAGCAATTATTTTTTCCATCCCTCCGACGTTCTTCCTTGGTTTCCTGACAATACTGAGGTTTACTGGCATATGGTCACACGGGTGCCAGATACCTTCTGGTACCTCACTCAAGTGGCTGGACAGCAGACGTGAATTTAGACAATGGAATGTCTGCACGGAGGAAGGAAACCACAATTGAGACCTGTCCCATCCTTTGCCAACAAGAGATTCTAGAGCAACGCGCGGGGGGGGGATCAGTGTCAAAGATCCCTTCACTGAATTGATAAGATTTGTTGATTTTTTTTTCAGTTGAAGCAAGAACAAGAGATGCCAACACATCACCCTGTCATCCTGAGTTATGTCTGGGTAGGGGTGGGGCAGCTCCCGATTACTATTCAAAGCCTATTAAGATCACTTAATTCAGTCCGCACCAAAGATTAAACCTGGGACAGCCCTGCTCTCTATGCCTTAGTTCCCAGAGGGAAACCCTAGCGATCACTCAATAGTTCGTAAGTCAACATCCATCAGCCATTTCTTTTTTTTTTCTTTTTTTAAAATAAATTTAGAGTACCAAATTATTTTTTCCAATTAAGGGGCAATTTAACGTGGCCAATCCACCTACGCCGCACATCGTTGGGTTGTGGGGGTGCACCCACACAGACACGGGGAGAACGTGCAAACTCCACACGGACAGTGACCCAGGGCCGGGATACCCATTCAGCCATTACATTACCCGTACCAGCCTCCCCCGGACAGGCACCGGAATGTGGCGACTAGGGGCTTTTCACAGTAACTTCGTTGAAGCCTACTCGTGACAATAAGCGATTTTCATTTTCATTTCATTTCAAAGGAGTCGGAACGGGATATGAGGAAAGGGATCAAGGCCTGAGGGAGGGATTAGGAGAGATGTACCAGAAATGAGGGACGGCAGTCGTGTGGAGAGACTGGAGATGCTGCTCTCAAGGTTAGAGAGAGCTTTAATTGTCAAATGCAAAACTCTAAGGGGTTTTGATGGAGTAAGTAGCAACAAACTGGAAGGAGGTTTGGTACGCGAAGATTTAAGATATGAGGCTAAGTTGGGAGATGGGGAGAAATGTTTTGTACAGCGATTTGTTATGACCTGGAACGCAATGGCAAAAGCAGTGGTGGAAACAGATTGTTTGAAAATAGACATTTTGCAGGGCCATGGGGAAAGAAAAGGGAATTGGACCAATTGGCTAGGTCATACATAGAACATAGAATATACAGTGCAGAAGGAGGCCATTCGGCCCATCGATTCTGCACCAACCCACTAAAGCCCTCACTTCCACCCTATCCCCATAACCCAATAACCCCATCTAACCTTTTTGGCCACTGAGGGCAATTTATAATGGCCAATCCACCTAACCTGCACGTCTTTGGACTGTGGGAGGAAACCGGAGCACCCGGAAGAAACCCATGCAGACACGGGGAGAACGTGCAGACTCCACACAGACAGTGACCCAGCGGGTATCGAACCTGGGGCCCTGGCGCTGTGAAGCCACGGTGCTACCCACTTGTGCTATCGTACTGCCCTCTGCCTTTTTGCATACAAATTGGCAATAACCGTATCAGTTGAGGTTAGTCATGAAGACCCCAACTTCTCAACCCTTGTCCCATGCCTGAGGTCAGAGGTCAAATCCCACCAGTCAGCTCTCAGCAGCCTATGGTCCTCTGAGACTGTGGCGTCATTTAATTTATTTACCTGGCTTGTTACTGTAGCTATTCTACACACTAGCTAATCATTTTTTTCAATAATCCTTCAGGAATAGCAGTACAATTGTTCATTCTTCAGTGTCAATGACATCAATCGTCAACAACTCAGTGTGCACTGACAGCTGCTGTTGCCACAAAATGGGCACCTAAGCTGAGTAAAACCACCTCATAAAATTAAAAATGCATTTTAATGCAAAGAATAACAATGTTCTCCCTTCTAGGCAAAAATGTATATTTGGTGTCAGAAATTTTGGCTTTGCGGTCAGTGATGTCATCTGGACCCCCACCAAAGTACACCCGATCTCATAGTGACTGTATTTGTTTCCCTGGAGTGGCTTTGAAAATTAAAGAAAAAAGACAAACCTCCAAAGGATGTCACTGTCTGGGCTGCGGTACGGGCATCTTTCAGAAGACTTCTAGAGGGTCATCGCATCATAGAATTTAACAGTGCAGAAGGAGGCCATTCAGCCCATCGAGTCTGCACCCTACATAAGCCCACGCCTCCATCCTATCCCCGTAAACCAGTAACCCCAGCTAACCCTTTTTTTGGACACTAAGGGCAATTTTATCATGGCCAATCCACCTAACCTGCACATCTTTGGACTGTGGGAGTAAACCGGAGGAAACCCATGCAGACGCGGAGAGAACGTGCAGACTCCGCACAGACAGTGACCCAAGCCGGGAATCAAACCTGGGACCCTGGAGCTGTGAAGCAACTGTGCTAACCACACTTCTTTAATTTTTATGAGGTAGACCCAGTATTTACCGTGTCTGACAGAATATGGGCGGTGCCCTTACCTATATTATTATAATGGTGTAAGTCTGAACTTTTTTTAAAAAACAGTTAATATAAAAATAGCATTGTGAATATTCTGTCAAAGCATCAGCTGCCATGGTGACCAATAGGCTATCAGCTCAGGGGAAGGTTGTTCCGAGATCCCATCTTGCCTCGGCATTCCCCAGTGCAGGAACAATGCCCTGCTTGAAACCAGGAGTCAGAGGAAGAACAATGAAGGTGTGTTTTCAATGACTCTCCTATGGTGCTCCTTCAGCCAGAAACTTGTCGAGTGCGGAACATCCTGGAGAATCTAATCCCTTAGGTGTTCCTAATGCGTGCCAGGAAAAGATGAGATAAAGACCAGATGGACAGTGCTGTTAGCTCCCTTCATTGTTTGAACTCTGACCTCTGACCCACGACGTGGCAAACAAGGGCTATGTAAAACACAGATAATCTGAATGGATATTTAAATCTGAACTATCAAACCAAGCGCATACCAAAATTCTGTTTCTTGATGAATATTGAGTTGAGGGATTTTAATCTGGCGATTTGACTCTTTCCATTAGAGACATCTTACATCGGTATCAAGCACTCCCAGGTCAGGTATAATACAGCCAAGTGCCCGGTATGTTGCCCCAGCAGCCCACCTTAACCCAAGCCTCAGAAAACCATCCCTCATGGCCCTAATGTGACACTGATTTTCTCATTTCCCAAATCCAGCCATTGCATAGCCCCTCTGTGAACTTCATTCAAAACCAGGCTACTGGCTTCTTCAATGTGAAATGCTGACCTTTGGCCCATAACGTGGCAGGCAAGACTTATGCAAAGATAAAACTATTAATTTTTTCACCTATTCAAATTTGAGACATTGCGGGATTTTCCACACAACCGCAAGCGTAGCATGACCCCCCCCCCCCCCCCCCCCCCCCCCGGGGGCAGTCTATGGCTCGGAAGTTGAGATGGTTGAGAGCTTTAAGTTCCTGGTGGGTCACCATCACCAGCAATCTATCCTGGTCCACTCACATTGATGCAACAGTCAAGAAAGCCCAACAACATCTCCACTTCCTACGGAAGCTAAAGAAATTTGGCATGACTCCATCGACTCTCACAAACTCCTACAGACGTGCGATAGAGAGCATCCTATCCGGCTGCATCACAGCCTGGTATGGCAACTGCTCAGCCCAAGATCGTAAGAAACTGCAGAGTGTGGTGAACTCAGCCCAATGCATCACACAAGCTTGCCATTCTCACACTGATTCTGACCAGACCTCCTGCTGCCTCAGGAAGGCAGACAGCATTGTCAGAGACCCCTCCCACCCAGGCATTGCCTTCTTCCAGATCCTTCCATCAGGCAGAAGGTACAGAAGTCTGAAGACTCGCACAGCCAGACATCAGAACAGCTTCTTCCCCACAGCCTTTTGTAGCCAGCCCTCAAAATGTTAAAAATGGCTGTTCTCTCTCCTTCCCCTCGCCACCCCAATCCAATTCTCTCTCCTCCTGTTGCAAGGTTATTGACAGACTGAAGTATGGTCCCCAGAGAATCACCCAGCCACCATTAGCTCACCCAAATGATGATTATTTCCATGCAATTCGAAATACTGAGTGTGTGCAGAGTATCTCAGTGTGTGAAGGGTTTCAATGTTGAGTCTAACTGTACACCTCACCTGATGTCCATTCATGTACCGAGGTCGGCAAATATGGATCATACAAAGAACTTGTATTTATACAGTGTTTTTCACCACAGGACCTCCCAACGTGTGTTGCAGCCAATTAAACACTTTTTGAAGTGTAGCCATTGTACTAATGTACAAAATCAGGATTAACCATACTGCTTTTCTTTCACCCCCCTCCCTAGCCTGGGGATATTAAGACAAGTTGTGGCATCCCAACTGCTGATAATTTCAGCTAACTCATCAGCGACCAGAGATCAGAGTTAACATTGTCCTGGTCAGCGTGCCCAATCTACACCTATCCATCTACACCTCCCGCTGCCTGGGGAAAGCGGGCAGCACAATCAAAGACCCCTGCTGCCCAGCTTGTTCGCTCTTCCAACTTCTTCCATCGGGCAGGAGATACAAAAGTATGAGAACACGCACAAACAGATTCCAAAACAGCTTCTTCCCCGTTGTTACCAGACTCCTAAACGACCCTCTTATGGATTGACCTGATTAATACTACACTTCTGTATGCTTCACCCAATGCCGGTGTCTCGGTATTTACACTGTATACCTTGTGTTGCCCTATTATGTATTTTTTTAAATTTCCTTTTCTTTTCATGTGCTAAATGATCTGTTCGAGCTGCACGCAGAAAAATACTTTTCGCTGTACCTCGGTGCACATGACAATAAACAAATCCATCCAGCCGTCCATCTAAGTACCACACTGGGTACTAAGGCCAAACCCAGATGGTTCAGGGGGCATTTTGAGGTGCCTGGTGTAATATAGACAGTTGTAAACAGTGCAACTGCATGTGGCCCTGACGCTTCAGAAATAGGAAGCAACTGGTCCACACATTTACTCAGTACTTTGGAAAGGTCCTTTATAAGGTCAATAAGACAACAGTGCTGGTACGGGTACAATCGCCATAGTCCCAGATGATAGAATTTACAGTGCAGAAGGAGGCCATTCGGCCCATCGAGTCTGCACCGGCTCTTGGAAAGATCACCCTATTCAAGCCCACGTCTCTTCCCTAATCTCTGTAACTCAGTGACCCCACTTAACCTTTTTGGACACTAAGGCAATTTAGTATGGCCAATCCACCTAACCCGCACATCTTTGGACTTGTTGGAGGAAACCGGAGCACCCGGAGGAAACCCACGCAAGCACAGGGAAAACGTGCAGACTCCGCACAGACAGTGACCCAAGCCAGGAATCGAACCTGGGACCCTGGAGCTGTGAAGCAACTGTGCTAACCACCGTGCTACCGTGCTGTCCCATAGATGACCATAGGCTGCTTTCCTCTTTGAGATGGGAGAGCTGATTGGTGGTGTTTTAACCTGAGGATCACCACACCTCAGACGAGGGGCAAGGTTGAGAAGGCGGGGGCCTTCATGAATAACCTGGTCAAAGTCAGCTGGTCCGGCTGCATCTGGAGAGCAAGAGAAACAGTTCATGTTTCGGGTCAATGAATCTTAGAGGCGGAGTTCTGATGTCAGATCACAAACCAGAAACCTTAACTTGGTTTTGTTTCTGTCCACAGATGCTGCCAGACCTGCTGGGTGTTTCCATTGTTTTCTGTTTCTCGTTCCTTCCTGGCCTCCACAGTATTTTCCTTCAATGAATTGGCAAGTTAGGGCACACAGAAAGAAAAGGGTACAGCACCTCTCTCTCTCTCGCTCACTAAAACCCTCACTACTCTCCTGCAGGGATGGTAGCAATGGAAAAGGTTGACGCATTAGAAATCAAACCATGGACACGATCTATGAACATTTTCCAGTGAGGGCTGGACACAGGGTATCCACATGTCCGGCACATTTTATAAAATATGGAGTGTCTGGAATCTGCGAGTTAACCAGAATCTGGAAGCCTGTGGCTGCTGGCTGCGACACGGTATGATTTCAGTCTGAACTGCACACATTCTGCACAGCACACATCCTTTAAACAAAAAAATGAAAGACAAGGAGCATGTCTGTGCATCGTTCCTCCTTCGAGCACTCTGCCGTACTAGAAACGCGAGGGAAGAAAACCAGAAGAATGTACAAAGTCCAGCATTACTCAGACTTCCTCAGGTTGGCTGGGAGTGGGGGTGCGGGGGCCGCGGTGGCTGTCAGTAACTCTTGGCTCTATTCATTAAACATCCAGGCTAAAGAGTTAGCAGTCCTATCCAGTTCACCTCCAAGGCAACCTTTTCACTGCATACATATCCTCAGAGTTGTGGGAATCAGAAGAATGCCATCTTCGATTGCAATGGAAGAAATGCAATTCGTTCCCAAATTCTGGGCGATTAGCAAGTCCAGACCCAGATGGTTCGGGGGGGGGGACGCACGTTGTTGTGCCTAGAGTAATACAGTCAGTTGTAAACAGTGCGGCTGCACGTGCCCCTGGCCCTTCAGAAATAGGAAGCGACTGGCCCAGGGGGTGGAGTTGTCTTTATCTTTACCGCTTTCTCTGTCATTAGGAAATGCCAGTTGCTGAGTTACCATTCACCACACAAAGTGAGGGAAGTTTTCAAACCAAACCACAATATATACAGATGTCTATCAAATGGACTGAGTGTCTTTGTTCTGGAGTAACTGCATTCTTGTAAGGATCTGTGCTAACCTGTAATAAATTAAAATCTGTGCAAAAATACAACTTCAAAGTAAATGGCACAAAAATTGACACTAGCATATGCACAGAAAAGTTTTTTTTTAAATCATACTCGTCTTCTTCACATTTTTCTGGGATTTGTGAGCAAATCCTTGAACTTGAAGAGTGTTTCTGTCAATTGAAAAATGGTTAGAAATATTTTTCTTTGCTTTTAGGAAAAAAGAAGTGTGGGAAACAATTTTATTCTGATATGTAAAATTTGCAGATTAATTTATACTAAAAAAGAGAGGCGCAAGTGTAATTGGAACATCACGCACAAGGGATCTCTCATTGTTTACACTGCAGGGCAGACCTGTAGTTCTCAAAGGGTTAATACCAGTAATCAAAACCGCACACTTTTTAAAATGACTTTCCTTCAGAAGCTTTGCGGTGAATCTCCTGCACTGGACGGCAGAGAGCTTCCTGACCCGTGAGATAAAAGAATGAAAATGAGGAAGTCCGTCAGTACTTACTGTCCACGGGGTTGATGTAATCTGTGATGTGTGCCGCCGCGCCTGTTCCGCTAGTTTGCATGAGGATGTCACCATATGGACTTCGATGGGTGGCCATTAGGGTCATTTGATGGTAGTACTCAGCTGGATTAGCTCCTGGTGGGGGAGGGGGCAGGCCGAACAGACCCCTGTCCTTCAAGTGCTCGTGAGGAACTGCAGGGCAGAAAACAAGATACCCGTTCCCAAAGTTGTAAAAAACCTTTGTGATTTTTCTGCACTGACGTCAGACATCCCTCTGCTACCCAGATGGAAGCTATCGCTGCTGTTCAGTGACGGTAGTTTGGGCGTGTTTGTGTAGAACAGAGCTGAGCGAGCTGGGGCCTCCACATTCCAGTGTTTCCTCAAAGTCATAAACAAACCCTGGCAGCACCAAATGATCTCAAGCACGAAGAGAGAGAAGAAAAAAAAATCACAGCAGGAAAGATAGGAACACTTGGAAACATGGCAGCTCTACATCTAAAGACAGCAAGGGAATTTTTGATTTTCAAAACCAACGCAAGCTTGCACACACGTGCACAGTCACAGCTATACTGGTGCACATATGCCCACTAGGTTACACTCTGCTTCACTCGCTGGTGCATGCCCACAATATACAGATTAGTTTTCAAAACTTACTTGTGAAAGGCATACTGTGTGTGGTGCTCCTTGCTTCAGCGTCTAGTTTAGAATCTCATTTGGATAAGAAGCTAAATAGCTCACCCCCGAGGGGTTGAAGTCGCTTTCCTATGGAATTCCCACCTCCGACAAGACACAACAGGATTCCAGTGTTTTCACTCATTTCGAAAAGCTCACGGGTTCCGGTGGGCCTGGCTCATTTCTCTTGGATGTGGTTACACGATCTTAACCCTTACATTGTTGTCTGACTAATCACAGTCTAATTGTGTAGACACAGATAATGATTAAACTCCGGAGTTGCATTATCAATGGAGCAAAGTTTGCATTGGAAACTTGAGAAGATAACTTTACCAATTCACGGACATAGAATATTACGCTGAACACTCGAGGAGCATTCAAGGGGTTAAACGTCACTTTCGCTAATTTTGTTTTCTGTTCAGCACAAGTAATTCTGCTATGATAGAACCACTGAACCCCTACAGTGCAGAAGGAGGCTATTCAGCCCATCAAGTCTGCACCGACCTATTCCACCCAAGCTCACTTCCCCACCCGATTTATAATAATAATCTTTATTGTCACAGGTAGGCTTACATTAACACTGCAATGAAGTTACTGTGGAAATCCCCCAGTCGTAACACTCCAGCGCCTGTTTGGGTACACTGATTGAGAATTCAGGATCTCCAAATTACCTAACAGCACGTCGTTCGGGACTTGTGAGAGGAAACCGGAGCACCCGGAGGAAACCCACGCACACACAGGGAGAACGTGCAGACTCCGCACAGAGAGTGACCCAACCCCTTAACTTAACCTACATCTTTTTTGAACACTAAGGGGTAATTTAGCATAGCCAAATTCACCTAACCTGCACATCTTTAGACTGTGGGAGGAAATCGCAGCACCCAGACACGGGGAGAATGTGCAAATTGTACAAAGACAGTGACCCAAGGCTGAAATTTAACCCGGGTCCTTGACACTGTGCCACCGTGCTGCCTATTATTAGCATTTAGTCTTCAAATAGGTATCTTTTACAACAAAATATAATATCGTCAACTCCCACTCATGTACCATAAAAAATACTGGTTATAAGTTAATATTTTGGGAGTTCTTGGTTTGCAGTTCCATTTTATTACTATCAACCACTCAACAAAATAAGACCATAAGACATAGGAGCAGAATTAGGCCACTCAGCCCATCGAGCCTTCTCTGCCATTCAATCATGGCTGATGTTTTTCTCAGTCCCATTCCCCTACCTTCTCTCCATAACCCTGATCCCCTTACTAATCAAGAATCAAAGACACTCAGTGATTTGGCCTCCACAACCTTCTGCGGCAAAGAGTTCCACAGATTCACCACCCACTGGCTGAAGAAATTCCTCCTCATCTCTGTTTTAAAGGATCGTCCCTTTAGTCTGAGATGGAGTCCTCTGGTTCTAGTTTTTCCGACAAGTGGAAACATTTTCTCCATGTCCCCTATATCCAGGCCTTGCAGTATCCTGTAAGTTTCAATGAGATCCCCCCTCATCCTTCTAAATTCCAACGAGTACAGACCCAGTGTCCTCAACTGTTCCTCATACGACAAGCTCTTCATTCCAGGGATCATTCTTGTGAACCTCCTCTGGACCCTTTCCAAGGCCGCAAATCTTTCTTTAGATACAGGGCTCAAAACTGCTCACAATACTCCAAATAGGGTCTGAATACAGCCTCAGAAGTACATCCCTGGTCTTGTATTCTAGCCCTCTTGATATGAATGCTAGCATTGCATTTAGAACATAGAACATACAATGCCCATTCGGCCCATCGAGTCTACACGGACCCACTTAAGCCCTCACTTCCACCCTATCCCCATAACCCAATAACCCCTCCTAACCTTTTTTGGACACTTTTTTGGACACTAAGCATGGCCAATCCACCTAACATGCACAACTTTGGACTGTGGGAGGAAACCGGAGCACCCGGAGGAAAGCCAGGCAGACACGGGGAGAACGTGCAAATTCTGCACAGTGACCCAGTAGGGAATCGAACCTGGGACCCTGGTACTGTGAAGCCACAGTGCTAACCACTATGCTACCGTGCTGCCTTCCAACTGCTGACTGAACCTGCACGATAACCTTAAGAGAATCGTGAACAAGGACTCCCAAGTCCCTTTGTGCTTCTGATCTCCGAAGTATTTCCCCATTTAGAAAATAGTCTCTGCCTAAATTCCTCCTTACAAAGTGCATAACCTCACACTTTTCCACATTGTATTTCATCTGCCACTTCATTGCCCACTCTCCTAACCAATCCAAATCCTTTTGCAGCCCCCTTGCTTCCTCAATACTACCTGCCCCTCTGCAGATATTTGTATCATCTGCAAACTTAGCAACAGTGCCTTCAGTTCTTTCTTCCAAACATTTATATATATATTGTGAAAAGTTGTGGTCCCAGCACAGACCCCTGAGACACACCACTAGTCACCGGCTGCCATCCTGAAAAAGACCCCTTTATCCCCACTCTTTGCCTTCTGGCAGTCAGCCAATCCTCTATCCATGCCAGGATTGTACCCTGAACACCATGGGCTCTTAACTTATTTAACAATCTCCTATGTGGCACCTTGCCAAAGGCCTTCTGGAAATCTAAATAATTCACGTCCATTGGTTCTCCTTTGTCTAACTTCCTTGTTACCTCCTCAAAGAATTCTAACAGATTTGTCAGACATGACCTCCCTTTGACAGGGGCTGGTTTAGCACAGTAAGCTAAACAGCTGGCTTGTAATGCAGAACAATGCCAGCAGCGCAGGTTCAATTCCCGTACCAGCCTCCCCGAACAGGCGCTGGAATGTGGCGACTAAGGGCTTTTCACAGTAACTTAATTGAAGCCTACTTGTGATTATTATTACAAAGCATTGCTGACTCAGCCCTATTTTACCATGCACTTCCAAGTACTCCGCGATCTCATCTTTAACAACAGACTCTAAAATCTTACCAATGACCGAAGTTAAGCTAACCGGCCTATAATTTCCCGTCTTCTGCCTCCCTCCCTTTTTAAACAGTGGTGTTACATTAGCCACTTTCCAGTCCTCTGGGACCCTTCCTGCCTCCAGTGATTCCTGAAAGATCACCACCAATGCCTCCACAATCTCCTCAGCTATCTCTTTTAGATCACTGATGTGTAGTCTATGTTGTCCAGGTGACTTATCCACCTTCAGACCTTTCAGTTTCCCTCAAACCTTCTCCTTAGTGGTGGCCGCTGCACTCACCTCTGCCCCCTGGTTCTCCTGGAGCTCCGGCACCCCACTGGAGCTTCCACCGTGAAGACTGATGCAAAGTAACTATTCAGTTCATCTGCCATTTCTTTGTTTCCTATTATTACTTCTCCAGCCACATTTTCCAGTGATCCAATGTCTATTTTTGCCTCTCTTACCTTTTATATATTGAAAAAAAAACCTCTTCCTATCTTCGTTTATATTACTAGCTAAGATCCGATAACCCTCCGGCATACTCGCACTCCTCCAATTCTGGCCTCTCGGGTATTCCTAATTTTAATCATCCCAGCCTTCAGATGCCAAGGCCGGATTTCTCCCATAAACCATCACCGCCCTTTTCTCCTTTAAGACGCTCCTTAAAATCTAGCCCTTTGACTAAGTTTCCCATCATCTGCTTTAATATCCCCTTATGTGGCTTGATATCACATTTTTGTTTGAAAATGTTAGTGTGAAATTGCTTTTGGACGTTTCACTACATTAAAGATAGCAGACAAATACAAGCTGTTGTTGGTACAGTTATCTGGATAAAGAAAGGAGCAAGGCTTACCATCAGCTGGACTGAGGCCTCTTGCAGCTGAGATCATGGAGAGCGTGGGACTGCCATGCATGGTCCTCAGGTAATGTTCCATGTGGGGATTGACATAAGGATGGGGTGGGCTGAAAGGTGACTCCCCTGTGCCTGCCGGATTCCGATGAGGAGAGAGCCGGATGAGGGAGATGTCAGAGAAGACAGGGCTTCCAGTCAAGGCAGGAGGCCTGAGGAAACAGAAGTGCAATATTTCTCGAGGTTCCGCTGACGTCGCATTTATATTCCCATTGAGAAACATACAGGTGGATATCATTTATATTCCCATTGAGAAACATACAGGTGGATATCAGTTTGAATCTGTCCACAGAAATTGAATTAGATTAGAATGTTTACATTCATTCCTGCCTTGAACCAGGACTTCTTCCGCCTGCATTAAATCCCCATGCACCACTCACATGCACCATGTCATGACGCTGGTCAAAGCTGCATACAGCAAGAAACCAATTTGCAGTTCAATATTGAATTGAACTCAGCTGGTACTTCTTAAGCCGGCAGGAGGCTGAGCTTCCGCTATGATCTAACTGAATAAATTCATATTTACATTGTGCATTTTGATTCAAAGCAGCTGGGAATTGGGGACAAGGATCAGTATTTTACTATTACAAAGCAATGTCCTTCTTAGTTCAGTGCAGACCATGGGGCTCCTTAACATACGTTCTCCATGGCTTAGCTAGACAAAGATTGAATTTGTAAGGCACGAACAGCCAACTCCAGCACCCCCCCCCCCCCCCCCCCCCCCGCTTATCCCTAACCCCCATGCCAACCCAATGTGTAAACAGTATGATTTATTCCCGAGAGGCACAAAACAATTGGATGTCCAACAGTTAATGCCTGTGGCTGATAAGAGGCAGGTTTAAATCATGGCGTCCCACACAATGAATCCTGATATGAGTTATACCAGTGTGCCAGCTGTGGCAGGAAACCAGACAATCCCCACCCTTCCTCCCCCCTATGAGACAGAAGACAAACCTGCACAATCACCCTTGAGCACTTATTAAGTGACTCTTTATTCAGAGAGTAGTAAGGGCGCGGAATGCCCTGCCTGCAACAGTAGTGGACTCACCAACACTAAACGCATTCAAATGGTCATTGGATAGGCATATGGACGATAAGGGAATAGTGTAGAGGGACTTTAGAGGGGTTTCACAGGACGGAGCAACATCGAGGGCCGAAGGGCCTGTACTGCGCTGTAATGTTCCATGGCCGCACTGCTGCCAGAGACTGTGCAACTGGCAGAGTCTTCTCAGCAGGTCAACTGATTCCCCATGGATAGGCCATTTTGCTGAGGGAGGGAAGAAAAAAGGCAACCAGGAACGGGCTCGAAAGGCCGAATGGCCGACTCCTATTCCTATGTTCATAAGAGGTGAAAGGGAAGAAGACAACATATCCAAATATTGGGGAATGGTGGGTAAACTTAGAAACATAGAAAATAGGATGCAGTAGTGGACCATTCGGCCCTTTGACCCTGCTCTGCCATTTAATATGATCATGGTTGTCAAGAGTAAATATTACGCTTGAATCAGACTTGTTGATCAGACTTGGCCTACATGTGACTCCAGACCCACAGCAATGTGGTTTGACTCTTAAATGCCCTCTGAAATGGCCGAACAAGCCACACAGTTGAACTCAACCGCCACAAAACCCCAAAAAAGGAATGAAACCGGACGAACCACCTGGCATTGAACGAGGCACCCGAAACGACAACGGCAAACCCAGCCCTGCCGACACTGCAAAGTCCTCCTTACTAACATCTGGGGGCTTGTGCCAAATTGGGAGAGCTGTCTCGCAGACTAGTTAAGCAACAACCTGACATAATCACACTCACAGAATCATACCTTACAGAGAATGTCCGAGACATCATGGGTGGAATTGTCCGACCCCCTGGGGGGATCAGAGAATCACCCAGGGCCGGTGTCAATCCCGCCCCCACCGTGGCCCGAATTCTCCGCCACCCGGGAATCGGCGGGGGCGGGAATCGCGCCGCGCTGGTCCCCCCGCGGCGATTCTCCGGCCCGCGATGGGCCGAAGTCCCGCCGCTGACAAGCCTTTCCCGCCGGCGGGAATCAAAGCACGTTTGGTGCTGGCGGGATTGGTGGCGCGAGCGGGCCCCCGGGGTCCTGGGGGGGGCCGCGGGGCGATCTGGGTCCGGGGGGGGGGGGGTGACCCCACGGTGGCCTGGCCCGCGACCGGGGCCCACCTATCGGCGGGCGGCCTGTGCCGTGGGGGCACTCTTTTTCTTCCGCCACAGGAAGAGACCCCCTCCCCCGCGCATGCGCCGGGATGACATCAGCAGCCGCTGACGCTCCAGCGCATGTGCGGACTTCCTCCGGCCAGCGAAGGCCTTTTGGCCCCGGCTGGCGCGGCGCCAAAGGCCGTTCGCGCCGGCCGGCGGAGCGGAAACCACTCTGGCGCGGGCCTAGCACCTAAAGGTGCGGAGAATTCCGCACCTTTGGGGAGGCCTGAAACCAGAGTGGTTCTCGCCACTCCACAACACCGGGACCCCCCGCCCCGCTGGGTAGGGGAGAATCCCGGCCCATATCACCATTCCCGGTTATGTGAAATGAAAATTGCTTATTGCCACAAGTAGGCTTCAAAGGAAGTTATAGTGAGAAGCCCCTAGTCGCCACATTCCGGCGCCTGTTCATGGAGGCTGGTACAGGAATTGAACCGTGCTGCTGGCCTGCCTTGGTCTGCTTTAAAAGCCAGTGATTTAGCCCTGTGCTAAACCAGCCCATGAGACCAGTCTGTCTCAATAGCAGGACAGACCCAGCAGAGGTGGCAGTGCAGTGGTATACAGTTGGGAAGGAGTTGGGAGTCCTCAACATTGACTCTGGACCCCATAAAGTCTCATGGCTTCGGGTCAAACACGAGCAAGGAAACGTCCTGCTGATGACCACGTTCCGGCCCCATCAGCTGATGAATCAGTACTCCTCCATGTTGAACACCATTTGGAGGAAGCATCAGGGGGTGGCAATAGCACAGAATATGCTCTGGGTGGGGGACTTCAATGTCCATCATCAAGAATGGCTCGGTAGTGCCACCACAGACTGAGCTAGCTGACTCCTAAAGGACGTAGCTGCTAGACTGGGACTGCAGCAGGTGGTGAGAGAAACAACAAGAGAGAAAAACATACTTGACCTCATCCTCACCAATCTGCCTGCTGCAGATGCATCTGTCCATGACAGTATCGGTAGAAGTGACCACTGTCCTTGTGGGGACAAAATCCCGTCTTCACATTGATGATACCCTACATCGTGTTGTGTGGCATGATCACCATGCTAAATGGGATAGACTTCGAACAGATCTAGCGTCTCAATACTCGGCATCCACGAGGCACTGTGGGCCATCAGCAGCAGCAGAATTGTATTCAACCACAATCTGCAACTTCATGGCCCAGCATATCCCCCACACTACCATTACCACCAAGCCAGGGGATCAACCCTGGTTCAATGAAGAGTGTAGGAGAGCATTCCAGGAGCAACATCAGGCATACTTTAAAATGAGGTGTCGAACTGGTGAAGCTACAACACAGGACTAGTGTGCCAAACAGCATATAGAGCAAGTAATAGACAGAGCTAAGCAATTCCACAATGAACGGATAAGCTCGTAGTCCTGCATCCAGCCATGAATGGTAGTGGATAATTAAACAACTCACCGTAGGAGGAGGTTCCACAAATATCTCCATCCTCAGTGATGGAGTAGCCCAGCACATATGTGCAAAAGTCAAGGCTGAGGCATTCACAACAATCTTCAGCCAGAAATGCCGAGTGGATGATCTATCTTGATCCCCTCCGGAGGTCCCCAGCATTACAGATGTCAGTCTTCAGCCAATACGATTCACTCCATGTAATATCAAGAAATGGCTGAAGGCACTGGATACTGCAAAGGCTATGGGCCCTGACAATATCCCGGCAACAGTACTGAAGACTTATGCTCCCGAACTTGCCGCACCCCTAGCCAAGCTGTTCCTGTAGAAGAAACAGGAAAAATCCAACCCAGCCAATTACCGCCCTCTCAGTCTATTCTCCATCATCAGCAAAGTGATGGAAGGAGTCATCAACAGTTTTGTCAAGTGGCACTTACTCAGCAATAACCTGCTCACAGACGCTCAGTTTTGGTTCCGCCAGGGTCAGCTCCTGACCTCATTACAGCCTTGGTTCAAACATGGACAAAAGAGCTGAATGCCAGAGGTGAGGTGAGAGTGACTGTCCTTGACATCAACGCACCATTTGACCGAGTATGGCATCAAGGATCCCTAGCTAAACTGGAGTCAATGGGAATCAGGGGGAAAACTCTCTGCTGGTTGGAGTCATACCTGGCACAAAGGAAGATGGTTGTAGTGGTTGGAGATCAATCATCTCAACTCCAGGACATCACTGCAGGAGTTCTAGGTGTCAGGCCCAACCATCTTCAGCTGCTTCATTAATGACCTCCCTTCCATCATAAGGTCATTAGTGAAGATGTTTGTGAATGACTACACAATGTTCAGCACCATTTGTGACTCCTCAGATAATGAAGCAATCCAGGTCCAAAAGCAGCAAGACCTGGGCAATAACCAGGCTTGGGCTGACAAGTGGCAAGTTACATTTGTGCCACAGAAGTGCCAGGCAATGACCATCTCCTACAAGAGAGGATCTAACCATCGCCCCTTGACATTCAATGGCACTACCATCGCTAAATCCCCCACAATCAACATCCTGGGTGTTACCATTGATCAGAACCTGAGCTGGACTAGCCACATTAATACTGTGGCTACCAGAGCAGGTCAAACATGAGGAGTCCTACGGCGAGCAACTCACCTCCTGACCGCCGAAAACTTGTCCACCGTTTACTCGTCACACGTCAGGAGTGTGATGGAATACTCTCCACTTGCCTGGATGGGTGCAGCTCTAACACTCAAAAAGCGCGACACCATCCAGGAAAAAGCAGCCCGCTTGATTGCCCCTCCTTCCACAAACATTCAAACCCTCCACCACTGACGAACAGTGGCAGCCATGTGTACCATCTAGAAAATGCACTGCAGTAACTCACTAAAGTCCCTCTGACAACACCTTCTAAATTCAAGACCACGACCATCTAGAAGGACAAGAGCAGCAGATACCTAGGAACCCCACCACCTGGAGGTCCTCCCCCCCCCCCCCCCCCCCCCCGCCCCCCCACCAAAGTCACTCAGCACCGACTTGGAAATATATTGCTGTTCCTTCACTGTCGCTGGGGCAACATTCTGAGACTCTCTCCCTAACAGCACAGTGGGTGTACTTACACCTCAAGGACTGCAGAGGTTCAAGAAGGCAGTTTACCACTACCTTCTGAAGGGCAACTAGGGATGGGCAATAAATGCTGACCTAACCAGCGACGCCCACATCCCGTAAATGAATTTTATGGAACAATATTACAAGAATAATACTGAAAGAAAGAAAAAGATTTCAGCCCCACTTTTAACCTAAGCTGTTCAGTAGAAACAGGGAGGAATTGAGAGGGACATCCAACCCAAACCCACATTGTTCTGCCCATGTGGGTTGTTTAAAGTCAGGGTTTGACATTTCTATAACATGCAGTGACTGCTAATATGCAGGTAAATGTAGGAGCCATCTAGATCACTGCAGGATCTCAATCTGCTTTGATGATAGGGGTGAGGGAAGAATGTGCCCTACTCTTTTTTGAATACAGTAATTGGAGTTTAATCACCCAGGGGAACCATCTGAACAGGCATCCAAGGCTTCAGGTTAACATCTCAGCTGAACGGTGCCATTCCTGACATTATGGCACAATACAGTATTAAGGGGTTGAAGTGTTGAAGTAGAATTTTACCCCTCAATTGTCTGACTCACACTTATGGAGATGATTGTGATGCCATCTGAGCATGCTGTCAAGCTGGTACATGCCAATTTGTATCACAACTGCGTGGTGGTGTTATCACATCTCAATCCATGATCCTCCATGGGAGTTCCCGGTTTGAAGGTCATTAAATCAGGCTTCTGTTCCCACCACAGAACTGAAACAGCCATTCTCAAAATCAGAATCATAGAATCCCTACAGTGCAGGAGGCCATTCGGCCCAGCAGGTCTGCAGCATCCCTTCAAAATGAGAACTCCACACATGCCCAATCCCCTATCCCCGTAACAAGATTGTCTGACACCATGGTGCCCAAGGTAGCTTGTCATGTTTCTAACTTTTTTTCCAAGAACGCACAATCACACAGGATTGGTAAACTTTCAGCAGGTCCTATTTATTTGAAGGCTAGAATTAATACGGCTAGAATTAGCACGGTAGTATAGTGAGGGCAGCACGGTAGTACAGTGATTAGCACAGTTGTTTCACAGCTCCAGGGTCCCAGGTTCAATTCCCCGCTGGGTCACTGTCTGTGCAGAGTCTGCACGTTCTCCCCGTGTCTGCGTGGGCTTCCTCCGGGTGCTCCGGTTTCCTCCCACAGTCCAAAGATATGCAGGTTAGATGGATTGGTCAAGCGAAATTGCCCTTAGTGTCCAAAAAGGTTGGGTGGGGTTACTGGGTGGCGGGGATAGTGTGGAGGTGTGGGCTTAGGTGGGGTGCTCTTTCCAATGGCCAGTGCAGACTTAATGGGCTGAATGGTCTTCTTCTGCACTGTAAATTCTATGATTCTATGATTCTAACCTGCACACTCCGAGGCACTAAGGGGCAATTTAGCAATTCCAATCCACCTAACCTGCACATCTTTGGTCTGTGGGAGGAAACCGGAGCACCTGAAGGAACCCACGGAGACCAAGAGAAATGTACAAACTCCACGCAGACGATGACCCAAGACCAGAATTGAACCGGGGTCCCTGGCACTGTGAGGCAGCAGTACTAACCACTGTGCCGCCCCCAAATAACATCTACCTGTGACTAACACAACAGGACATTTTTCCATCTTGACATCTCTGTAGATCCAGGGTTGACCTGGTTAACGACATCATTCTCCTCTAACTCACTCAGTGTGATTATTTGTGTTTTGGTTCCACTCTGACTCACCCAATTGTAGCCAGAGCTTCTCTAGTAATAATTCCTTTGTCCATAACTGCACTGACAACTCGAGGGTTCTCTAAGGATCTGCTGGGATTCTCTCAGGATCTGTTCTTGGTGTCCTCCTCTACCCCATCTATGTGTTATCCTTGGCAACATTATTCACTGATATAGGGCCAGCTTTTTCTTGCACGTTGACAACACCCAGCTCCACCTCTCCCTGACTCAACTCCGCCACTTTCTCCATTTGTCAGGTTGTTGGCCCAACATCCAAACTTACCTTTCTAGCCAAACATTGGGAAGACCATCATCTTCGGTCCACACTACAAATTCCGTATCCTAGCCATCAATTCCGTCTCCCTCAGCACCTAGCCAGTCTGTTCACCAGCTCAATGTCTTTCATAGTTCTGTGCTCAGTTTTTGGCTCTATGTATTCTCTATCACAAATTAGGCTAATTTCACCTCTGCAATATGGCCTGCCTACATTGCTTCAGCTCATCTACTGCTGAAGCTTTCATCCATGTCGTTGTCACTTCCAGACTCAATGATGTCCCATCGACTTCCCATTCTCTGCTCATTAAAGACCTCAAGTGATTTAAAAGTATGGCACCTCCAATTCTAGTTTGCCACAAACCCCCCAACTCAGTCCTTTCGGACATAGATCTGTCCCCAGGTCCTGAATGGTTCCAATTTAAAATGACCACCCTTGTGTTTAAATCTCTCTATGGCCTATCTCTTACTTCCCTTTTCTGAAATCTTTTCCAGTGCTGCATATCCCACCCCCGGTTCCCCAAACGTATTCTCCATTTCATGGATTCCAGCCCTTTGGGTATAATCCCTCTATTCATCATATCACTGGGAGCTGTGTCTTCTGGAATTTCCTCCCTGCCTCTCCACACCCTTCACTTCCTTTAAGGCACTCCTCAATATCTGTCTCTTTGGCTGCATTTTTTGATATCTGCCCCCTCCACCCCACGCTCCTCCCAATATCTCCTTCTTGGGCACGGTGTCCATTTTCTTTGCCATCCGACTCGATCTTGGAGATGTTGATTTCTGCCTACGAGTGTCACACCTGTTATTGCTGTTGATGGCATTTTCAGAAGAGGAGGGGGGAAAAATCAAGGGGAGGGAAACTCGACACAAGCAAAAACGAACTCACTTATTGCTCAGGCTGTGGCTGATGTGAGGCGGACACAGGATCTGAAAAGTTCAGCTGAACTAATTCGCCTCATTCATCAATCTGACAGAAGGATTTCAAAGCAACAGGTAGCAGAATCACTTAAATTCGCGGCTCGATCATGCAGAAAAGGTACACATTACCTCCGCAGCTAATGGAGCCTGATCGAAGCGATCAGACAGCTTTACCTTTACCTCGGGTTAGTACTGAAAAAGGGGTGATGTGTGTTTGCTTTTCCCTTGAGAAAGCAGTGCACTGTTAATACTTTGGAATCTTCCCTGCCTCCTTTTGCAACAGTACACTACACTCTAACTTGGATCTTGAACCAAGAAATCCATGTTGCAAAAGAAGAATAGCAAAGCTGAACGTTACAGGTTTTGATTTTTACGCCAAATTTTAAAGAGCGCCCGTCACAGACGTTGACAGATTTGGCATTTATATTGTACCTTTCTGTTGCCCTATTATGTGTTTTCTTTTTATTTTATTTTCATCCACTAAATGATCTGTTTGAGCTGCTCGCAGAAAAATACTTTTCACTCTACCTCGGTACTCGTGACAATAAACAAATCCAAATCGTGTCGTCAGGATGTGCCACAGTATCTCACAGCTTATGAGTGACTTTTCGAGTGCAGTCATTGTTCTGGTATGGACAACTACAACAAGCTGTGCACAGCAAGATCCAAATAGCAGCTATGAGATAAATAACCAGGCTTTTGCCGTGTTGGTTAAGGGCAGAAGTGTTAGTCGGGACAAATGGGAGAACTCATGGCTTTTCGTTAAATGGTGTCACATGATCTATTTTTCTCCATGAACAGGCAGGTGGCGGTCTCGATTTAATGACTTATTCTTAAGATGACAACTCCAACAGTGAAGCACTCCATCAACTCTGAAGACTGTGGAAGTCCCTGGGATGGGATTTGAACCCACAATCTCCTGACTCAGAGATAAGAATTCTGACACCGATCAACGCCATGCTTAGCTAAACGCTTTTCTCTGACATTGATATTTTGGGGAGTAGGTGCCACTGTTATACACTTGCACTTCCACTTGGCATGGTACAGCGTGAGGCAATGGGCAGGAGAGCCAGGGAAAGAAGTATCTTCCCTCTCTGCCGGCGAAGCGAGAGGGGAATCACCAGGTTTATATTAGCTGCCGAGAAGATAACTCTGTGGTGACAGGTTTTTACTGGAAAGATAACATTAGTTACCTGACCAATTGTTCAGCAATGATTCTAATATTTCCACATATGAACCATCACCTCCCCCAACCACTCCATCTCCCATTTTAATATGTTGAGTTCTAGATAAACCATGAACCTCTCTCTCCTGCTTCAGAAGAGTCCAGTTGGAGATTTGGGACACAGATATAATCAACACATTTGAAGAGTAAGTAATTTGAATAAAATGCCATGGACATGATCGACCCGAATGGGAACAGAGTGCTGTAGCACGCACTATTAGCCGTGTGTTTCCCGGTGCTTGTAGCGATGAGAGGCATCACACTTGCGAGCGGCCAGTTGGATAGATTGGGGCCCTCAGCGGGTAACGCAAGGCCGAGGCTGCACTTTCTGCACCGAGGACTCTACTTGCTGGAGCTCCTGAGTGCAGGGAGAGATCAGGATGCCATTTCTGATCTCTCAACCCCTCGAAGCGACGGTCAAAATCTTCCCCAAGCCCCACCTCACCTATAAAGGGGACCCTTTCTCACCCCCCCCCCCCCCCCCCCCCCATCCCCATCCCTTGCCTCCCGAAACCCATGCAGGGCACCCTTAGCCCCGATCCCCATTGCATGAAAAATGGCACCTTGGTAGTGCCATCCAGGTAGTGCCCATGCGCGGCTGGCAATGCCATCTGGGCACCTTGACAGCACCAGGGTGGCATTGCCAGGGTGCCCAGGTGGCATCATCACTGCCAGGGTGCGACCCTGCCCAGAGGGCAAGCACCAGGGAGACTCCTACGAGTGCCGCACCTTCTCATCCCCATTTGTAGAGACCAGCACTGTACAGCACTCACCCAAGGTCTCCGAGGTGAGGGGGCTAGACCGCACGCCTGGGTTAGATCTCGGGAATTCATATTGGAATGAGACTAGCTGTCTCACTCTAATACGCAGAGTTTCCAGAAAGTGATTCTGCCCACAATGGGCAAGATTCACATTGTGACACCTTGTGAGGTGTGGCGAGCCAGGAAGACCCCGGAAGGGGATCACCCCGCATCTACCTGCCAAGCCTGCACTGCTTTTAGGGCGTAACGTGGCCAGTAGATCTCGCCCCATATTACAAGCATTATTTATGTGGAAGGCCTCACCTCTCCAGCCCTCCCTTTTAAAATAATGCCGCACATCCACGCTTAATATCTGCTCCATGGGATTCCCCACCCTCCCAAATGGCCACGCAACAGCAGGGAGGTTAGAGCTGTCAGTTCTCCTACCCAACTGTAATAAAGACCAGCCAGGAAGATTCATTCGGCTTATTACCAATGTCATTGGGTGAGGCTCCCCCTGATTTACGAAAGAGTTGCACAATAGCTCCCTCACATAGTCCCCCTTTTTATTAGGAATTTCCAACCCCCTTTCTTTAGGTTGCACCACTCCTGACAACATATTCTCAGAAGCAAAACACAGCAAGATTCCAGCTGTCAGGCTTCCAGTTGTTGCAAGGTAAGTGTATGACAGTGGTGGTGATGGCACCCTTTTCAAATTGCCCCTCCGTTTGCCCCGCTTAAATTCTTACGACTCTGTGAGGGGCCTAGTGCTGAAGCTCACAGCACCATCAGCCACAGGCGCAAACCCACATTGGTTAATACTGCAGCTCACTGAACGGAAACGATTCCATCAAAGGTAGAGGTAAGATGAGGTCCGTCAGCTAAAGGGCTGAGGAGATAAAAGCAAATTACCGCGGATGCTGGCATCTGAAACAAAACCAGAAAATGTTGGACATTCTCAGCCGGTCTGACAGCATCTGTGGAGAGCGAACGGAGCTTACGGGCACGATCCATTGGCCACACTGCGTCCGAAAAGCAGCGCACCACGCCGCAGCTGGCCGATACAAGCTAGGAGGCCCCGCTCCTGGGATCAACCTGGCTTGCAGCGCCTCGTAAGATGTAACCCGGTTTTGCGAGACGTTGCTATGCGAATGCTGCCAATTGCGGGCGGGACCAAATCTGCACATTAGAGCGAGACAGCTAGTTTCAATTTAATGAGCAGATTGTCGAGTTACCCGGGCGGCACGGTGGCGCAGTGGTTAGCATTGCTGCCTCATGGCACCAAGGACCCGAGTTGGATCCCGGCCCCGCATCACTGTCCGTGTGCAGTGTTCAGATTCTCCCCTTGTCTGCGTGGGTCTCATTCCCACAACCCAAAGATGTGCAGGGTAGTTGGATTGGCCACGCTAAAAGTGCCCCTTAATTGTATAATTGAAAGAAGCGTGGGAATCTCCCTCGCTTTGGAGACCTCGGCCAATGCTGTTCAGTACTGGTCTCCACAAATGGGGACCAGATGGAATAGCACCCGAGAAGGTCTCCCAGGGTATTGAAGTCCTGAGGTGCATGCCCTTTGGGCAGGGTGGTACCCTGGCACTGCATGTGCCACCTGGACACCTTGGGACTGCCAGCCTGACACACTGGCCGTGGCACCTAGGTGCCATCCTGACACTGCCAAGGTGCCCAGGTGGCACTGCCAGGTGGCAGGGGCATTGTGATGGTGCCCAGGTTGGCACTGCCAAGGTACCCAACCTGGCATTCTCTGCATGGATGCGATCGGGCTGAGGGTGCCCTGCGCGGGTGTTGGTGGGGGGTGGGGGGGGGGGAGAGCTGCTGCTCAGGGACCTCCCCATAGCATGTTGGGGCTTGGGTGGGGGAGGGGCAGGGATCGCTTTGTGGGCCTCCATGATTCAGACATCATTTAAAAATGGCGTCCCGATCTCTCTCTACACTGAGACGTTCCGGCGAGCGGAGCTCCTCAGTATAGAAAACAGAACTATGTGCGTCATCATGCGCAGCTAAACGCACTCGCTAAATGTTCCCATTTAGTGAAACTGCGGCCAACGTTTCGAGTCTGGATGATTGTCAAAGCTGAGGACGTTTCTTTCTCGACGTCAGCAAGCTTGATATGAGGGTATCCTATTAACGTGGTGAAATCGCTCGAGTCGCTGTGCAGTTCAATCAAGTTGCTCAGGAAACAGCCCCAACCTCTTCTCCAAGTATAAACGTAAATGCTGATAAGAAATGGAGAAAGATTCTGGGCACAAGTCCAAAGCAAATGGATAATTCCAGGGCAGTGTGTAATTGTGTTTTAAGAGTGGATCTGTGTTTGAGGTGGGGGCTGTTCTTCTGAGTTTGTGATTTCAGTGTTCCTGCAGCATGTAACTCAATCCACACGGCACACCGAAGCAAGCAGACGAGGGTCAGATTAACAAGGATTAAATAGGGAGATAGACTTCTGTACGAAAGCTGTCAGCAAAACCTGCTTAAAAATTGTAACTAGAACCACGGAAAACAAAATTAAAAACATGAGAAACCAAAGCCAAGAATGAAAGAAAAAAGCCGAACTGCACTACGAACGGCCAACGGGACAGAGTGGCAGGAAACTGGGAACATATTTTGCCCTCTTCCCTCCCCCCCCCCCCCAACTATTAATTCTCCCACTTCCTCATGTAGGGTTCGACACAGCCCATTTGTTCTCTGACATTGAACCCCGTGGCTATTCTTCATGGAATCGTTACAGTGCAGAAAGTGGCCATTTGGCCCATCGAGGCTGCACCGACCCTCTGAAAGAGCACCCTACCAAGGCCCACTCGCCCGCCCTATCCCCGAAACCGCACAATGCCACCTCACCTATACATCTTTGGACACGAGGGGCAATGTAGCGTGGCCAATCCACCTAACACGCGCATCTTTGGACATCTTTGTTCACGTGTGAACATTGACATTATGGACAATGAGCTCCATTGGAGATGGTGCCCCAGATACTGGAGACACTCTGGCAGTTTTCTCGGCGACTTCTGGCATGGAGCCTCATGATGAGAAGGCCACTGTGCAGGCGTCGCTTTCTGAGCGGGAGCCCCCTTGACGTCATTCAGCCCGACCTTATGACCACCGTTCAATTTGAGAGTTTGGACCTCTCAGATGCATTCAACATCTTTGTTTGTCAATCTCCAAAGATCATTGGCAGACCTTTCCAGTGGACTTCAGGGTCCCACCATCTGGGTCAAACCGGAGTCAGAAGCCTGCATTGTGTGGGAAACAGTCATTGGGTGGAATTTTCCAGCCATTACCGCCGGCAGGATCTTCCGGTCCCGCCTGACGGCGACCCCTCTCATGCGTTCCCCGATGGCCGAGGGTGTGAACAACAGGAGACCCCCCTGACAGCAGTCAGGCCATAAGATCCCTCCATCAGCCAATGGTGATCCATGCGCAAAACACAACTGGGGGAAAAGGGGGAGGGGAGGCACAAAAAATTCCAACCATTTTGCGGGAAGGGATAATTAACGGCCAGTGGGTGAGCTCAGCGTCCAAAATGGGTGAACTCCCGGTGCCGGAGGGCCAGTAGGAAGGGGTCCAGGTTGGCAATAACAGCAGAATGCTGCGGAGACACCCTCTCTCCAACATGTTGCAATTTAAAATGCCACGTGGATCAGCTGGGCCATCGCTGGAGACAGGCCTCTCCACAGTGCAGCCTCTAGCTGCAGCTGAACTCAGGTAGGCCGGGGATCCTTTCAGGCACCCTGGAGTGCTGACACCAGGTCTGCTGCTGCGAGGCTGCCTGCAGGCAGCTGCACTGTCTCCTGCCTCCTCTGGGAAGCTGGAGGCTGACTGGAAAATGGGCCTCCAGAAAGTGGCCTGAAGTGGCTGTTAACAGAAAGCATTGGAAAACAGGTTGGGGTGAGGGAAGCAGGTTCGGGCGCAAAGCACTGTCTTCAGCTTGCTCATGGCAGGTAACAGCATGAGAGTGAGCTGGGAGCTGAGAAGTGGCATACGGCACAAACATAGCGTCATCTGCAATGGTCTCGGTGATGCCAGGTGGCATGGGCTCTGTTACAACTGGCCACATGATGGGGAGAACCAACAGTGCTTAGAAGATGCAACCATTCTTGTCCCCCATCAGTTTTGCATTGCCTCCTCTCGCTTCTACTGTCTACTACCTTGCCCTGCAAGAAAGAGGGAAGAATATTGGTGACTGCGTTGCACTGTGTTCGGAATGGTGTGCCTGCTACAGCTCAATAGCTGGAGACATATGAAAGCTGGGTGTGAAGTTTGAATCATTGGCACGTGTATAAGGGTGAGGTGAAGCAGATGAATGTTAGGCATGAGTTTGGAGTGCTAATGGGCGATTGATGGGCATGTGGTCACTTGAGCAACGTGAGTGCTCGGCGACGTGGTGAGTCAGAGATATTGTACAAAGAAAGGTTCACTGAACTTGATTACCCATGCGGCCATTAGATAGTTTGTGGCACTACTGCCAGGTTCTGAGGATGAGATTCTGAGAATTAATTTCTCCGACCACCTGCTCCCAATCGCTTCGGAGGGTGGTCCTCAAAGACCTCCTGATCCCTGCAGGACCCAGGCCTCTCTGCTCCTGCCCACCTCCACTGCAAAGCCTCCAGTGCATCTGTGGGCTTGGGATCCCTCCCTCTGCCTTGACGTTCTATTTTCCTACTTAGGAATTGCAGCAATGGTTTCTCGATTCTGTGCCGGTTCCCTTTAAGAGAGGTAGACTGCCTTTAAGAAGAGCAAGCTGGCTTCACCGCAAGCTGTCAGCACACACTGCTCGTCTCCCTGCTGAGTGCTCAGGAAGCCAGCAGCATGGGTCCTGCTCAGGCCAACATTCCAGTCAGGACCATGAGGAGGCAACAGTAAATTTACTTCCTGCTACCTTGACGCCAATGGACATGGGTGAGGTCACTGACCAATTTTTAGCCAGGTGCTGATTGACTATTTCACAGTGTATGGGGTTTTGGGGGTGGGGGTGGGTGGGGGTGGTGGTGTTGGAACTGACTTCGAGCATGGCCCTGATTAATGTTGTCTCAAATGCATTTAAAACTGGGACAAACACATCGATAAAAGCAAATTCTGTGGATGCTGGAGATCTGAGATTAAAAACAACACATTTGCTGGCGCCTGTCGAGTTGGAGAAACAGAATTAATATTTCATACTGTGCCACCATGCCGTGATTAAAAATATATGTTTTTGTAATCTTTATTGTCACAAGTGGGCTTACATTAACAGTGCAATGAAGTTACTGTGAAAAGTCCCTAGTCGCCACATTCCGGCGCCTGTTCGGGTACACTCAGGGAGAATACAGAATGTCCAAATTACCTAACAGCACGTTTTATACCTTGGGCTTGATTCTCCGCCCCGCCGTGCCACATTTCCGTTTCACCCCGCCGGCGAGGTGGTCGGTCATGCCAGTCAATGGGGTTTCCCATTTGGGGCTGTCCTACGCCGTTAGAAAACCCCCGGGCTGCCGGCAAAACGGAACATCCCGCCGGCGGAGAATCCACCCAAGTATCTTCACTTTACGAAAACGTGCCATAATGGGGGGTTTAATTATCTGTATATTGACTGGGATAGTAGTTGTGTAAAGCGGGGGTGAGCAGCAAGATTTTCTTGAGTATTCTCAGGAGCATTCTCAACATTCTCCGACCCCCCCGCCGGGTCGGAGAATCGCCGGGGGTCGGCGTGAATCCCGCCCTCGCCGGCCGCCGAATTCTCCGGCCCCCCAATAGTAGGCGAGGCGTGGGTCGCGCCGCCCGCCCCGGAGAATGGTGGGGACCGGTGTGACTCATTGGGCCCCGCGGCTGCCCGAAGTCTCCGGCGCGCAATCCCGCTGTTTTTTTGCCGGTCCGGCCGGCGTGGATCAGATTAGGTCCCTTACCGCCAGGACCTGGCGGCGCGGGCGGGCTCCGGGGTCCTGGGGGGGCGCGGGGCAACCTGGCCCCGGGGGGTGCCCCCACGGTGGCCTGGCCGCCGATCTGGGCCCACCGATCGGCGGACGGGCCTGTGCCGTGGGTGCACTCTTTTACTACGTGTCGGCCATGTCAGTCTCCGTGATAGCCGACGTGTAGGTGACCCCCGCACTGCGCATGTGCGGTGGTGACGTCCGCAGCCTCTGACGCACCCACGCAAGCGCGGAATCTCGCCGGCCGGCGGAGTCCCTTCCGCCCCGGCTGGCGCGGCGCCCAAGGCCTTCCACGCCGGCCAGCGGGGCACAAACCACTCCGCCGCCGGCCTAGCCCCTGAAGGTGCGGAGGATTCTGCACCTTTGGGGTGGGCTGACGCTGGAGTTGTTCACACCACTCTGTCCCGCCGGGACTCCCCCCGCCCCTCCATGTACGGGAGAGTCCCGCCCAGTATGTTTGCAGTTCAATGAGAAAGGAGGATCTGCTAGATCAGTGCTCAGCACTGCTACCTCACAGCGCCAGAGACCTGGGCTCAATTTCAGTCTTGGGTCACTGCCTGCGTGGAATTTGCACATTCTCCCTATGATCTCTTTCATGCTTCCCAGCTCTCCATTAAAGACAATGGCAAGTTTAAAAAAAATATTCAATAGACCCGAGATTCACCTCAGCCCAGTTTAGCTTGAATTCTCTCGAGCCAGGTTCTCCTCATTTGGATGGATGGATGGATTTGTTTATTGTCACGTGTACCGAGGTACAGTGAAAAGTATTTTTCTGCGAGCAGCTCAACAGATCATTAAGTACATGGGAAGAAAAGGGAATAAAAGAAAATACATAATAGGGCAACACAAGATATACAGTGTAACTACATAAGCACTGGCATCGGATGAAGCATACAGGGTGTAGTGTTAATGAAGTCAGTCAATAAGAGGGTCATTTCGGAGTCTGGTGACAGTGGGGAAGAAGCTGTTTTTGAGTCTGTTCGTGCGTGTTCTCAGACTTCTGTTTCTCCTGCCCGATGGAAGAAGTTGGAAGAGTGAGTAAGCCGGGTGGGAGGGGTCTTTGATTATGCTGCCCGCTTTCCCCAGGCAGCGGGAGGTGTAGATGGAGTCAATGGATGGGAGGCAGGTTTGTGTGATGGACTGGGCGGTATTCACAACTCTCTGAAGTCTCTTGCGGTCCTGGGCCGAGCAGTTGCCATACTAGGCTGTGATGCAGCCCAATAGGATGCTTTCTATAGTGTATCTGTAACATCTTTACAGCTGGCTGGTTACCTTTAACAACATGTAGGAACAAGCCAGCAGAGGGCAGCAGAGCGGAGCTAATAATTGGCTGTTCTGGGGAGATTTGCATACGTGCAGTGCGGTCAGCGTAATTTGAAGGTGTACCTGTGCAAGAGACCCGAGGTGTTCAAGTGAAGGCAAGCATCCAGCAGAGGGCAGCAGAGCGGAGCTACTAATTGGCTGTTCCGGGGAAATTTGCGTACGTGCAGTGCGGTCAGCGTAATTTGAAGGTGGTTTGTAAAGGGGCTGTTGGTGAGTATTGTGATTGGTAAGTAAAATCTTTATTCCTTTCACTTATTAGTTATTTGATATTATATTTGTAGTCAGTTAAGGTAAAGGGTAAAAATGGCAGGAGATCCCAGACCCGTGTTATGCTCCTCGAGCTCAATGTGGGAGTTCAGGGACGCGGCCGATGCCCCTGACTCCTTCATGGGAAGTGTGTCCAGCTGCAGCTCCTGTTAGACCGCATGACAGCTCTGGAGCTGCGGATGGACTCACTTTGGAGCATCCATGATGCTGAGGAGGTCATGGATAGCACGTTCAGTGAGTTGGTCACACCGCAGATTAGGATTGATGACGGAGACAGGGAATGGGTGACCAAAAGGCAGAGAAAGAGCAGGAAGGCAGTGCAGGTGTCCCCTGCGGTCATCTCCCTCCAAAACAGGTATACCGTTTTGGATACTGTTGGGGGAGATGACTCACCAGGGGAAGGCAGTAGTAGCCAGGTTCATGGCACCGTGGCTGGCTCTGCTGCACAGAAGGGTGGGAAAAAGACTGGCAGGGCTATAGTCATAGGGGATTCAATCATAAGGGGAGTAGACAGGCGTTTCTGTGGTCGAAAACGAGACTCTCGAATGGTATGTTGCCTCCCGGGCGCACGGGTCAGGGATGTCTCAGATCGGCTGCAGGACCTACTGAAAGGGGAGGGTGAACAGCCAGTTGTCATGGTGCATATGGGCACCAACAATATAGGTAAAAAACGGGATGAGGTCCTACAATCAGAATTTAGGGAGTTAGGAGATAATTTTAAAAGTAGGACCTCAAAGGTAATAATCTCAGGGTTGCTACCAGTGCCACGAAACAGTCAGAGTAGACATTTAAGAATAGTCAGAATGAATACGTGGCTTGAGAGATGGTGCAGGAGGGAGGGGTTCAGATTTTTGGGACATTGGAACCGGTTCTGGGGGCAGTGGGACCATTACAAATTGGATGGTCTACACCTGAGCAGGACTGGAACCAATGTCCTCGGAGGTGCTTTTGCTAACACTGCTGGGGAGGTTTTAAACTAATGTGGCAGGGGGATGGGAACCAGATTAGGAAGTTACAGGTCAGTGAAGAAGCAGCAACTAAAGCCAGTAAGGTACTGGATAATAAACTCAATGTGACTAAGGTGAAGAGTAGACAGGGAAGAGATGATGATCGCAAAGGGACAGGTGGTCTGAGGTGCATTTGTTTTAATGCGAGAAGTGTAGCAGGTAAGGCAGATGAATTTAGGGCTTGGATTAGTACCTGGGAATATGATGTTATTGGTATTACTGAGACTTAGTTGAGGGATGGGCAAGACTGGCAACTAAATATCCCAGGGTATAGATGCTTCAGGAGGGATAGAGAGGGAGGTAAAAGGGGTGGAGGAGTTGCATTACTGGTCAGAGATGATATCACAGCTGTGATTAAGGAGGGCACGATGGAGGATTCGAGCACTGAGGCAATATGGATAGAGCTAAGAAATAGGAAGGTTGCAGTAACATTGTTGGGACTTTACTATAAGCCTCCCAAAAGCGAGCGTGAAGTAGAGGTACAAATATGTAGACAGATTATAGAACAATGTAGGAGCAATAGGGTGGTTGTGATGGGAGATTTTAACTTCCCCAACATTGAATGGGACTCATATAGTGTTGGAGGTGTAGATGGAGCAGAATTTGTAAGGAGCATCCAGGAGAGTTTTTTAGAGCAGTATGTAAATAGTCCAACTCGGGAAGGGGCCATACTGGACCTGGTATTGGGGAATGATCCCGGCCAGGTGGTTGACGTTTCAGTTGGCGATTACTTTGGGAATAGCGATCAAAATTCCAGAAGTTTTAGAATACTCATGGACAAAGACGAGAGTGGTCCTAAAGGAAGAGTGCTAAATTGGGGAAAGGCCAACTATAACAAAATTCGGCAGGAGCTCGGGAATGTGGATTGGGAGCAGCTGTTTAAGGGTAAATGCACATTTGAAATGTGGGAGTCTTTTAAGGAAACGTTGATTAGTGTGCAGGACAGACATGTTCCTGTGAAAATGAGAGATAGAAATGGCAAGACTAGGGAACCATGGATAACGGGTGGAATTGTGAGACTAGCTAAGATGAAAAAGGAAGCATACGTAAGATCGAGGCGACTCAAAACTGATGAAGCTTTGGAGGAATATCGGGAAAGTAGGACAAATCTCAAACGCGCAATAAAGAGGGCTAAAAAGGATCATGAATTATCTTTGGCTAACAGGGTTAAGGAAAACCCCAAGCCTTTTATTCGTATATAAGGAGCAAGAGGGTAACTAGAGAAAGGATTGGCCCACTCAAAGACAAAAGAGGGAATTTATGCGTGGAGTCAGAGTAAATGAGTGAGCTTCTTAATGAGTACTTTGCATCGGTATTCACCAAGGAGAGGGACATGATGGATCTTGAGGCTAGGGATGGATATTTAAATACTCTAGGTCATGTCGGCAGTTAAGCATACATAAATGATCTGGACGACGGTATGAGTGGTCTGCTGAACAAGTTTGCAGATGATACTAAGATTGGTGGAGTTGCAGATAGATTGGAGAGTTGGGAAGAGAAATCGCAGATGGAGTTCAATCCAGGCAAATGTGAGGTGATGCATTTTGGAAGATCTAACTCAAGAGCAGACTATATGGTCAATGGATGAGTCCTGGGGAAAATTGATGTACAGAGAGATCTGGGAGTTCAGGTCCATTGTACCCTGAAGGTGGCAACGCAGGTCAATAGAGTGGTCAAGAAGGCATACAGCATGCTTGCCTTCATCGGACGGGGTAATGAGTACAAGAGTCGGCAGGTCATGTTACAGTTGTATCGGACTTTATTTAGGCCACATTTGGAATATTGCGTGCAGTTCTGGTCGTCACATTACCAGAAGGATGTGGATGCTTTAGAGAGGATGCAGAGGAGGTTCATCAGGATGTTGCCTGGTATGGAGGGTGCTAGCTATGAAGAAAGGTTGAGTAGATATGGATTGTTTTCATTGGAAACACGGAGGTCGAGGGGAGACCTGATTGAGGTCTACAAAATTATGAGAGGTATGGACAGGGTGGATAGCAACAAGCTTTTCCCAAGAGTGGGGGTGTCAATTACAAGGGGTCATGATTTCAAGGTGAGAGGGGAGAAGTTTAAGGGAGATGTGCGTGGAAAGTTTTTTACGCAGAGGGTGGTGGGTGCCTGGAATGCTTTGCCAGCGGAGGTGGTAGAGGCGGGTACGATAGCATCATTTAAGATGCATCTGGACAGATATATGAATGGGTGGGGAACAGAGAGAAGTAGACCTTGGAAAATAGGCAACAGGTTTAAATAAAGGATCTGGATCGGCGCAGATCGGGAGGGCCGAAGGGCCTGTTCCTGTGCTGTAATTTTCTTTGTTCTTTGTTCTCTTTGTTCTTAAGCCTGCGATATATCCGTTTAGTTGCATATTTACATCGATATGGCCCCTCAACTAAACCACTTCCCCAGTATAAGTTTTTAGTATTATCTCTTTAGGGTTTTTAGGTGATATGTCGCAGTTTCTCTTGGTAAACAGCTTCTGGTACCGATGAAACTGCTGCTCCAGTGTCCACCTCCATTTGAAGATTGAAGATTTTTCTATTTTTTCTAACGTCTCCAGGAGTCTGCCGGCGTGGTTTTGACCTCCTCGTCACCAGATTCTTTGTGGTATTTTACAGGATAGGCTTGCAGACCACGGCGGTATCAACAAACTGGGTGACACGGTGGCACAGTGTTTAGCACTGCTGCCTCACAGTGCCAGGGACGCGGGTTCGAATCCGGCCTTGGGTGGCCGTGTGGAGATTGCACTTTACCCTGGTGTCTGTGTGGGTTCCTTTGGGTGCAAACATGAATATACAACAGACCTGCCCGTAACAAATCCATGCTGGCTTTCCTTAATTACCTCACTTTTTTCCGTGTGACGATTAATTTTGTCTCGAATTATTGTTTCTAAATGCTTCACCACTGCTGACATTAAATTGATTAGTCTGCAGTTGGTGGCCTTCTCCTTCCATTCTATTTTGAACAAGTATTTCTTCTCAGACTGTCCTTCAGGATTGAGGATAACTTGCTTCCAGTCAGTTTTGATGGGTTCTGAGATGGCTAATAATGTGTGATCTGAAGATATTGTCACATATGGGCCAAGTGGTGCTTGGAGGACCACGCAGATCAGTTGTTGGCAGGGTCTCTCTGAGGCCGGAGCTTCACCTTTGTGTGTTCCTGACAAAGTCTCTCAGTATGTTTGATCGCAAACCAGGGACTCAGGTTAAGGATTAAGGACATGAGCCAAGAAAGATGTTTAAAGGCTAGGTCAGTGCCGTACGCCATCAGGCCTAAATTCGAGGCAGAATTAAAGAGGCTGATCAAGACGGCGGTCCTTGAACCCCTTGATGTAAGTGATTGGGCCATGCTGATAGTACCCGTGATGAAGAAAGCTGGGTCGGTGCGCTTATGTTGCAATTTAAAGTCACAATCAATCTTGTAATGTGTGCATCCTCTCCCTTAATTGATGATTTATTTACCGGATTAGCTGGACGTTAGCTTAAGACTAGGGAGGTTATGTTGCAATTGTATAAGGTGTTAGTGCGGCCACACCTGGAGTATTGTGTTCAGTTTTGGTCTCCGTACTTGAGAAAGGACGTACTGGCGCTGGAGGGTGTGCAGAGGAGATTCACTAGGTTAATCCCAGAGCTGAAGGGGTTGGATTATGAGGAGAGGTTGAGTAGACTGGGACTGTACTCGTTGGAATTTAGAAGGATGAGGGGGGATCTTATAGAAACATTTAAAATTATGAAGGGAATAGATAGGATAGATGCAGGCAGGCTGTTTCCACTGGCGGGTGACAGCAGAACTAGGGGACATAGCCTCAAAATAAGGGGAAGTAGATTTAGGACTGAGTTTAGGAGGAACTTCTTCACCCAAAGGGTTGTGAATCTATGGAATTCCTTGCCCAGTGAAGCAGTTGAGGCTCCTTCATTACATGTTTTTAAGGTAAAGATAGATAGTTTTTTGAAGAATAAAGGGATTAAGGGTTATGGTGTTCGGGCCGGAAAGTGGAGCTGAGTCCACAAAAGATAAGCCATGATCTAATTGAATGGCGGAGCAGGCTCGAGGGGCCAGATGGCCTACTCCTGCTCCTAGTTCTTATGTTCTTATGTTCTTATTTCAGTAAAGCTGTCCTTAGTCTAGCTTATCTCCAGATAAAAGTGAATCCGGTTTCACAACAATATTTGACAATTGTGACACACAAAGGGCTATTCTGATATAAAAGACTTTCAGCTGGCATCACGTGTGCACTTGTGTTGTTCCAACACACCGTGGACCAAATTCTAAATGGACTCGAAGGGGTCCAGTGATACTTAGACAATATCTTAATTACTGGAAAGAATGAAGAAGAGCAGATTCAAAACTTAAATGCAACACTCCAGAGACTAAAAGATTGCAGACTATGAGGACAGAAGGAGAAATGTAAATTCAAAATAATCTTCTTGAATACCTGAGGCACGTCATAGATGCAAAGGGACTGCACAAATCACCGTCAAAAGTAAAAGCCATGATTGAGCAACCTGCACTTCAAAATGTCAATCAATTCTGATCATTTTTGGGATTATTAAAGTAGTATGGAAGGTTTGTCCCTAATCTAGCAACTATTCTCAAGCTTTCACACAACTGACTGTGTCAAAACGGAAAGTGGAAATGGGTATTTCAGTGTGAGAAGGCCTTCGTTCAAACTAATGAGGAACTGCTAAAGTCAGATGTCCTGACGATCTTTGATCCAAAGTTACCCTTGCAACTGGCTCGCGGCTCATCACCTTAAGGGTTGGGAGCAGTGGTTTCTCACATAATGCCCAATGGAGAAGAGAAGCCAAGAGTGTTTGCATCAAGATGCTTGAACAAACTATGCACAGATAGAAAAAGAAGCTCTTAGCATTATTTTCAGAATCAAACGGTTTTGACAATACCTAGGTGGAAGGAAATTTACTGAACTGATGGATCATAGATGACTAACAATGGTACTTGGGCCGCACGCCGGTATTCCATCTCTAGCAGCGAGCCAAATATAGAGGGGGCATTGCTGTTGTTAGTACATACATACATGGTAAAATATTGTCAATCAAATCTCCATGGCAACGCTGATGGACTCTCTAGATTACCTTTACCTAATGAGTTGTCAATGAATAGTTCGACTGGTAATATTTTCTATTTCAAAGAGATCGATAACACTCCTGTAACTCCTGCAGGAGACAAGTTAAGAAGTATATGAGAAATAATCCACTACTGTCAGAAGTTATTATTTTACAGCCTTTTGTAACTGGGGGAGCACTCCTGGAAGCCATATGTCACCCGAGGATCTGAACTATCCATACAGGCTGTTTTTTTCCCTGGAGAATAAGGGTCATCATTCCACCATTGTTAAGGAAAGGTGTTCTAAACCAACTTCATGACGGGATAATAAGGATGAAGGAAGTAGCCAGAAGCTACTTTTGGTGGCCCGGTCTTGATAGCCAAATAGAGGAGAAGGTGGGCGTGTGTTCGGCTTGTGGAAAGGTTTGGAACCTGCCGCCACTAATAGAACAATACAGCACAGGAACGGGCCCTTCGGCCCTCCAAGCCTGTAGCATCACTGCACATTTGGAATGGCCAGAAGGGCCATGGCAAAGATCTCATGTGGATTATGCCAGATAATTCGACGGACAAATAATTTTTCTTGAGGTAGACTCGCAATCACAATGGCCTCAGGTTGCCATTATGAAAATTACGTTCTCGGAGAGAACAGTAGAAAGACTGGGTGAGATTTTTTGCAGGATTCGGTTACCCTGAACAACTTGTTAGCGACAATGGGCCACAGTTTATTTTGCAAGAATTCTCAAATTATCGAAAGGGAAACAGAATCTGCTGCTCATCATTCTGTCACAAACGGGCTGGCTGAAAGGTTTGTTCAAACCATGAAGCAATCATTGAAGGTAACTCACGAGCAAGGATCATTGTCTAAACTACTAAGCCAATTCCTGATGACAGGAATACAACACATTCGACAAACCCAAGAGCTCCGGCAGTACTCATCTTAAAATGTCAGACACGCTCACCATTTGATTTGCTGAAGCCGGCCAAGAGTAGACAAATTGTTGAGAGGAAACAGGTTTTATGACGTGAGACAGGGATAAACGGTGTGTTTTTCCAGAAGGGTCAGGAAGTATTGGCAAGGAACTGTACCGCCAGTGAGAAGTGGATATCTTCCATCGTCTTGGTACAGACGCCATTCAAACCCGGGGTTATACAGTGTGGAGGAGACAGGCGGATCAACCTTTAGAGATGAGAACTGTTTTGCCTGCGACAGAGACAACCAGGTGTCCACAACAAACTGTGTCAAGTGAAGACCTAGACATTCCTGAGAACCTGACAAGACTAGACTGTGGAAGACAGTCACCCAGTAGAGGACACTTCACCGAATCAACCCCCGACCACGATGTCGACTTTGATTGAGCCAACTACGGCCGACGTCCAAACTAAACCCAAGACACCAGTTTTTGCAGTCAACGCAAATTTGACATCCTCCGAGGCCAGCTCCAGCATCAGAACATGGTGGCAGCTGGCCTTCGGAGCCCAGCACAGCGTGGGCAGAGTACGAACGATGTTAAACCAAAATAGGCAAAGCAAATTTAAAAAGGGACTCTAAAGAATAAACAACGTTACTGCACTTAGACTGGAGAAATTGGGGTTGTTTTACTCTGAGAAAAGATAACTGAGAGGAACTTTGGTAAAGATATTCAAAATCATGGGGGTTCTTGAACAGAGTAGATCTGGAACTCTGTTCCCATTGGTCACACGGTCAAGAGTCAGAGGAACGCAGTTCACGATGACCAGCAAAAGAAACAATGATGACATGAGGGAAAGGTTTTTTTCATGCAGTGACTGGTTAGCATCTGGAATGCATTGCCCGAGTGTGGCTTTCAAAAGAGCATTAGACTATTATTTGAGGAGGAAAAACTTGCAGGGTTATGGGGAATAGACGGGGAAGGCGGGACAGGAGTAAATGAGTTGTTCGTGCGGTGAGACAGCATGGGCAAACAGGCCAAATGGCCTCCTTTGTTGCTGCAAACATTCTATGATTCTAAGGCACTTTGCCAAAGTGTTATCAAGCAAAACTAGACACAGAGTCACATAAATGAGACATTTGGACAGAAGACCCAAAAAATCTGTTGCAAATCTGTTGCAAAAGGGTCCAGAGGAGGTTCACAAGAATGACCCCTGGAATGAAGAGCTTGTCGGATGAGGAACAGTTGAGGACTCTGGGTCTGTACTCATTGGAGTTCAGAAGGATGAGGGGGATCTTATTGAAACTTACAGGATACTGTGAGGCCTGGATAGAGTGTACGAGGAGAGGATATTTTCACTTGTAGGAAAAAATAGAACCGGAGGATACCATTTCAGACGAAAGGGATGATCCTTTAAAACAGAGATGAGGAGGAATTTCTTCAGACAGAGGGTGGTGAATCTGTGGACCTCTTTGCCGCAGAAGGCCAAATCACTGAATGTTTTTAAGACAGAAATAGATAGGTTCTTGATTAATAAGGGGATCAGGGGTTATGGGGAGAAGGCAAGAGAATGGGGAAGAGAAAAATATCAGCCATGATTGAATGGCGGAGCAGACTCGATGGGTCAAGTGGCCTAATTCTGCTCCAATGTCTTATGATCTTAAGGAATGTTTTAAGGAAGGAAGGAGAGCTAGTGAGGCAAGATTTAGTGGGACGAATTCCAAAGCTTAAAGCCAAGACAGCCGAGGGCATGATCACCAATACTGGAGCAATTGATGTCCAAAAGTTAACAATAATGCTCAAGAGCAGTAACCCTGGCTGATTTCCCTGCCTCCCAGCACTTTGCACTATCCCAGGAACAGTGAGTCCACTTGAAGCATTGCAATCTTCACCCTGATGAGACACTGTCCTTGGACAAAACCTATGACCGATTTGGCTGTCCAATACTACACTAGCCGGTGCATTTATGACCCATTTAAAGCCACTGGCCCGATTCTTTGGATTTCAGTGCTGCCAAGACTAGACTTCAACAGGGACGAGCATCTCTGGACCAAAGCGCAGCTTTCAACACCGAATTCCACTTACAAATCAACTGCACAAGTAGAGGAACCAATCGCTGCAATCCATCCATATTCTAAACCTGAATAAACCTTTAAAGGAAAATAATTGCCAATAATAAATTGCAGCCCCTTTTCCTATTGCGAACAAGAGAGATCTTTGATTCAGAAACACTTTTATTTATCCAAAAAAAAAAGGTGGCACACTGCCCAGCCTCTGCCATTTTACTTCCTGCTGTTGTTTGACTTGGCACATAAATTCTCGTCTGGCAACGCAAAAATAAAACGAGGTTTTCTTTTTAAAAACCAGCGCAGTAAATTGGCAATTTAAGTGCTTTGTGTGCTCACAGCTCCTTGTCTAGTGCCAGGAGGCGCAAGCTATGAAAAGCCATTTCTCTTGTGAGCAGGAGTGTAAAATAGATTAAAGGGGGGCTCTTTGAATTCAGTTCGTAACCCGCTATCACTGATCCAAGCTAACATTGGGAGGATGGCAAGGGGGCAAAGACAGCAAAAACTTCCATAACCTGTCTCTCAGTTTTTTTTAAAGTGTATCACACACTGAGCATCGGTTTGCAATAAATGTATTTTCCCCCTCTTGCTAAACTGCTTCCGTCACCTTTTTCCACAAGCATTGCCTGCGAGATAATTAGTCATTCAGTAATACTCGTTCGCTCACTCGCTTTGAGAGACCTGCCACCCTCCAGTGCGAATCTTATGAATGAGGCTCACTGCTGTTGTATGGTGGTGGTTTTATGAATGACAGGACAGGAAGGAGGCTCAATTAAGTTACCGACGCTCGACACCTCTGAAAGGCAACTAACTGCCTTGTGAGGAGGATGTTTCCTTTATCTGATCGTTCCCGTTGCGTAACTTCTTCAAAGCAAATCCTTGGCGACAACATGGCCTGCAGGTGTCTGAAGCCTATGATGAGTGTGACTACACACTGAAAGGAGAAAATCCAAGTAGCCCACAATGCAATCTGCCTGCGGGCGAGTGAGTTAGCCAGATCTGGCTCTCATCCCAGGGCAGTACCAAGAGACCAGCCCCAGCAGAGGCAATGAGCTTCCTTTTCCTAATTAATTAATTAAAAATTAATTTGGATTTGCAGCAAAATTGACATCAGCCTGATATGAATTCCCTGTGTATCCCAACTGTAATATTGAGGTGGCACCCTATTTCCACATCAGGGGCGGGATTTTCTGACCCCCCTCCCCCTCCCCCCACGGTGTGGTTTCCAGTGGCAGAGGTGGCTCAATGTTGGGCAGCAACGGCATCTCCTGCCGATGTCAACGGCATTTTTAGTTGTTCGCCGGCCACGTTGCCAGGGAACCCGCTGCAGAGGGGTCACCATCGGCGGGACTGGAGGATCCCACTGATGGGAACGGGTGGAAAATTACTCCCAGTCACTCACCATCCTGATTCGGAAATATATCGCCGTTCCTTCACTGTCGCTGGGGCAATATCCTGGAACTCCCTCCCTAACAGCACAGTGGGTGCAACTACACTTCAAGGACTGCAGCGGTTGCAGAAAGCAACTCACCTTCTGAATAGCAACTAGTGATGGGCAATAAATGCTGGACTAACCAGCGGCGCCCACATCCTGTGAATGAATTAAAAATAATTATTCCACCTCAGCTTTTAAAGGCTTTTGAGCCAATTATCAAATTGATTTCTGCGCCTCTTATTGCAAATGCTGCGCGAGGAAACTTCAAAAAGGAGCCAAAATATTCAGCAAAAGCAAAATACTGCGGATGCTGGAGATCTGAAATAAAAAACAGAAAATGCTGGAAAAACGCAACGGGTCTGGCAGCATCTGTAGAGAGAGAAAAACGGGGTTAATGTTTTGAGTCTGCATGACTCTAAGTCCTATGAACTCGAAACGTTAACTCTGTTTTCTCTCCACAGATGCTGCCAGGCCTGCTGAGATTTTCCAAAATATTCAATGCTTGAAATAGAAAGACAAGCTGAAAGAGCAAACTGCACCAGAGCCCACCTAATGTACATATCTAAATATTTCAATTGGCCAGCATATTTCAAGTCGGTAGAAATAAAACTCACTTTAAAGTAAATAGTTTAAACATGGCATTTTTGCGAGTATAAAATGTACTTTTAAATTACACTTAAATCTGTAACTTGTGTGAAAGGGGACGAAGAACAGAAGCCCATACAATGGAACCTCAATCATCCACATTCCCCTGATCGTACCTTCAAACATCAGCAAGGTTTCCGTGGCATTTGAGGCTTAATTAAGTCCAGGCAAGTTCACATATAACTGAGAATTTTTAGATTGCCCTTTTAGTTCCTGATCTGGATTCTAGATATGACAAAAGCAATAATTTGCATTTACATCGCACCTTTGAAATAGTAAAATATCTTAGTGAAATATTTCATGGGAGCATTATCGGACAAAACTTGACACCAATCCACATGGAGGTATTACAACAGGTGACTAAAAGGCCGGTCTAAAAGAAACACTCAGCTCCAGGGTCCCAGGTTCGATTCCCAGCTTGGGTCACTGTCTGTGTGGAGTCTGCACATTCTCCCCGTGTCTGCGTGGGTTTCCTCCTGGCGCTCCGGTTTCCTCCCACAAAGTCCCAAAAGACATGCTGTTAGGTGAATTGGACATTCTGAATTCTCCCTCTGTGGAACAGGCACCGGAATGTGGCGACGAGGGGGTTTTCACAGTAACTTCATTGCAGTGTTAATGTAAGCCTACTTGTGACAATAATAAAGATTATTATTCTAAAAAAGGGCCATGGAACGCTGGCCTTTTAGAGGTTGGTAATACAAGAGAGGTGCAAGCTAAATTACAGCTGTTACAGAGCTCTGCTTAGATCCCATCTGGAGTTCTGCATTCAGTCCTGGACATTGTACCTCAGGAAGGACATGCTGGCCTTGGGAGTGAACGCAGCGTGGATGAATCAGAATGAGACCAGTGTTTGCCAGAGAAACTCAGGTCTTATCTGCACACACTAGGAATTTGAACAGGCCGTCTAAATTTCATGATCAAAAACTAAAAACATATGTGCAGAGGGATTTTATACATCAATCTTAATATCCACCTGTGGGTAATCTACACAATAATAATAATGAAACTTGCTCCATAAATTATATCTCACACAAAAGTTATGTAAAGGAGGAAATGGAGTAAAATAGTTCCACTGAGCTCCTTAAAAGGGCGGCACGGTGGCAAAGGGATTAGCACTGGTGCCTCACAGTGCCAGAGACCCGCGTTCGATTTCGACCTCGGGTGACTGCATGAACATAGAACATACAGTGCAGAAAGAGGCCATTTGGCCCCTCGAGTCGGCACCGGCCCACTTAAGTCCTCACTTCCCCCCTATCCCCGTAACCCAATAACCCCTCCTAACCTTTTTGGTCACTAAGGGCAATTTATTATGCCAATCCACCTAACCTGCATGTCTTTTGGACTGTGGGAGGAAACCAAAGCACCCGGAAGAAATCCACACAGACACGGGGAGAACATGCAGACTCCGCACAGGCAGTGACCAAGCGGGGAATCGAACCTGGGGCCCTGGCACTGTGAAGCTACATTCTTCCCGTGTCTGCGTTGGTTTCCTCCGGGTGCTCTGGTTTCCTCCCACAGTCCAAAGAAGTGCAGGTTAGGTGGAATGGCCATGCTAAATTGCCCCTAGGTGAGATTGCGGGGATAGGGCGGTGGATTGGGCTTGTGTAGGGTTCTGTAACCCTAGGGCTTGTGATCTGGGTGTTATTGCAGAAGTGATGGGCCGAATGGCATCCTTCTGCCCTGTAGGGATTCTATGATTCTAAAGTAAAATAGTCTTAGTCCCAGATGACCATAGGCTGCTTTCCCCTTTGAGGGGAGAGCTGATTGGTGACTGATTTAACCTGAGGATCAACACACCCTCAGGCGAGGGGCAAGGTTGTGCAGAATTGAACCTACGCTGTTGGCATTGCTCTGTCTCACAAACCACGTGAAAACAGTGACATCAATCATCTATTCAATGATTCAATATACACAGAATTCCTGAATGGGAATTCAACTAAATTGACTACATTTCTTCCTGGCTAATTTCAATTCATTAAATGTAAACTTTGCACTGTTAAAGGCAATTGGGGATCGGAGCAGCAAACACTGGCATTCCCCAGGACGGCCACATCCCCTTAAAGTGTAAAAACCTAGAAAGTTCACATTGCCGAGCCATTCGATGCCGCAGATCTTCCCAGTTGACCTGGATCTGACCCCATCTAGTGTCCACACATGTACACATCTCAGTAGTGGCCTTAAGATAAATCTTCCCCTCCCTAGCCCAAGGGTAGTGAGGCCATTTGTAAGGCTTTAACTATTTGTATGCAAGCCAGAGATCAAATATTGGATCCTCCTGCTTTATCGTTTTCCTTTTCCCCAAGGAGGAAGAGGAAATCAATGATTCCTCTAAATTTCCTTGGTTGTGGGTAACTTCTTTATCTCAAACGCAGAACCTTCAGATGCTTTTTGAGCTGCTGTGCTCATGAGCAGCCTGTGCAGTATAGGCATGCTTGCTGCATGTCCACGTATACGCATGCAGCCTGGAGGCAACACTGGAATTAACTGTTCCCCAGAGTATGGGATCATTGGTGTGGGAGGGGGACTCAGCGGTGGTGCAGTGGTTAACACTGGTGCAGGTGGTTGACAGTGGTTAGCACTGCTGCCTCACCGAGGTCCCGGGTTCGATCCTGGCCCCAGGTCACTGTCCGTGTGGAGTTTGCACATTCTCCCCATGGCTGCGTGGGTTTCACCCCCGCAACACAAAGATGTGCAGGGTAGATGGATTGCCCATGCTAAATTGCCCCTTAATTGGAAAAATTAAAGAAAACACTTTGTGTGGTCGGCAAATCCAAGGTAAATTAATCATTCATGGAAACTGGTTGGAGTCAATGCTTCTCCCATTGTGTCACATACGCAATCCATCATTTGGGTTTCCTGGAGTGCATGTGCTAAATTTGTGTGACAATTATGGATTGGGAATGTATTGCAGAGCAGAATGGTGGCATCGCTGTGGCACTAAGTACAGGTTTCGGAACAAGGTGCCGCAAGGTAGAATTTAAAAGTAGTTCAGAGAAGATTCACTCGTCTGATACCTGGGATGAGGGGGTTACCTTGTGAGGGAGGGCTGTATCCATTGGAGTTTAGAAGAATGAGAGCTGACCTTATTGAACTTTGAAGAGGCTTGGCAGACTGAATGCTGAAAGAATGTTTCCCCTTGTGGCGGATACTAGAACTAGGTGTCAGAGCTGAAAGCTGGATTCTCCATCAGCGGGATCCTCCACTTTGCCGGCGGATTTCCCAACGCCGTGGGAGTGCCCACAATGGGAAACCCCATCGGCCGGCTGCCAGGATGGAGGATCCCATTGCCGGCAGGAGCGTGCCACACCAGAAAACAGGTGCCACGGGGCAGAGAATCCTGCCCAAGGGGTCTCCCATTTAAGACAGACGTGAGGGGAATGTATTTTTTTCAGAGGGCTCATGAGGTCTTTGAAACTTTCTAAATGAGTGAATGACTTCACCTCACTCTGGGAGTGGTGGTGGGTGATGGATGATAGACACACACCCATCCCTGTTTTGGGACCTGTAACTGAAGAGCCGCAAGTTACTGAGGTCTCAAAGCACCTGATGTCTTTTCACTTTGTTGAAAGTTAATGTGTTGTTCTCATTATAAGATAGTTCTTAAGACTAGTACTACTTGACACCACGTACAGATAACCCATTGTAGACTCTAGGCATGTCTCCATTAGAGTCAGTTTGGATAGCTTAATAGTCATAAAATGATCTGTTAAAATAATCAGTATTTAAAGTGAGAAGAGACAGGCAGGCAATGGTCCAAAGTAAACACAAGTTCTGCTGTAACTGGTTTATTGGTCACACATCCCTGGCTGAAATATAGAAAGTGGATTGATCAGTGCCAGGGAAGTGCTACCGTTTGAAATGCTCCATTTAAAATATTTGCCAATCAGATTAAAGAGATTAGCCTCGATGTTCAATCCACATCTTTTCAAGTGTATTTATGGTTGTTATCAGGCTTTTTGAAATGCCGGCTCAATCACAACTTTGTTTACTGACTGTCTTGAATGTTTGCTAAAGATTGAGAACAAGCTTTGTGCTGAGAATCTGTAAAATAACTTTCCTTCTTTTTCTGTGATATACATATTGGGGGAGCGGGGAGGTGGAGTTCAACGTTCAACGAAGCAATGGTTCAATAGTGCAGCTTTGATACTACTTTCCTTGCTTTTCCTCACTACCTTTGTTGGCCACCGATAGTTACATGGCTTCCCATTCATATGCCCTCGTTCAAGGGGCATTTCTCTTGAGTGACGTGGACAGTGTGTCAGCGGGATATTTTACAATGGGGGCAACAAAACCAAGCCCCATCTGACCTTTGCTGGATATCCTTGTCCAAATCTTCCACCAAGGCCATAAAATGCCCATCAAGAACAGGAATCCGAGTGACCTTTCTGTCCTCTCTGGCCTGGAAGACCGACGACACCAGCTTCACATTCACTCCAACTGAGACCAACTAACTGGGCACAGACTTGGGATGGGGGTGAAGTGGGAGCAGATTACAGGATCGAGGCTGATTTAATATCACCTCCACATTTATTGTGCTTCAACACTTATTTACATTAACATAAAGCATCGTCCCTCATATGCTTTTGGGTAACCATTAGACATTCCAAAACAAAGACTGCAAATCTGACTTACAAGATTTGGCACATAAAATATCTATTTCATTTCCTGAGTGGTTATCCAGATTAATATCACACTGCAGGCTGACTCTATTCATCTGATTTCACATATTATCGTGCCTGCGCATACTGCGTTCTACACTTATGTGAGAAATAAGAGGATGAACAGAGTGACAATAGGGCCGACCAGAGATAATGGAGGGAACTTGTGCCGAGAGTCTGAGGAGGTTGGGGAGGCCCTAAATGAATATTTCATTTCAGCATTCACCAGAGAATGAGAACAGCGTGAACCAGGTTAATAGACTTGAACAGGTTGATATTAAGAAGAAGGATGTGCTGGAAATTTTGAAAAGCATCAGGATGGATAAGTCGCCTGGGCCTGACAGGATATACCCAAGGTTACTACGGGAAGCGAGGGAGGAGATTGCTGCGCCATTGGCAATGCTCTTTGCATCCTCACTCTCCACTGGAGTAGTACTGGATGATTGGAGGGAGGTGAATGTTGTTCCCCTGTTGAAGAAAGGGAATAGGGAAATCCCTGGGAATTACAGACCAGTCAGTCTTACGTCTGTAGTGAGCAAAATACTGGAAAGGATTCTGAGAGATAGGATTTATGATTATTTAGAAAAACATAGTTTGATTAAAGATAGTCAGCATGGCTTTGTGAGGGGCAGGTCATGCCTCACAAGCCTCATTGAATTATTTGAGGATGTGACGAGACACATTGATGAAGGTCGGGCAGTGGATGTGGTGTATATGGATTTCAGTAAGGCATTTGATAAGGTTCCCCGTGGTAGGTTAATTCAGAAAGTTAGGGGCATGGATACAGGGAAACCTGGCTGGCCGAAAGAAGACAGCAAGTGGTAGTGGATGGAAAGTATTCTGCCTGGAGGTCGGTGGTAAGACTAGTACTACTTGACACCACGTTCAGATAACCCATTGTAGACTCTAGGCATGTCTCTTCTACTGCCTATTCTACTCTAGGCATATCAACCCAGGTTGATAGGGTTATTAAGAAGGCGTTTGGTGTGTTGGCTTTCATCAACAGGGAGATTGAGTTTAAGAGCCGCGAGGTTTTGCTGCAGCTTTTTAAAACCCTAGATAGACCACACTTGGAATATTATGTCCAGTTCTAGTCGCTTCATTATAGGAAGAATGTGGATTACTTGGAGAGGGTGCAGAGGAACTTTACCAGGATGCTGTCTGGACTGGAGGACATGTCTTATGAAGAGGAGCTAGGGCTTTTCTCACTGGAGCAAAGAAGGAAGAGAGGTGACTTGATAGAGGTGCACAAGGTGATGAGATGCATGGATAGACTGGATAGCCAAAGACATAATTTTAAGGTGATTGGAGGAAGGGAATTGTCAGAGGTAGGTTCTTTACACAGAGTGGAGGATGCATGGAATGCACTGCCAACAGAGGTGGTGGAGTCAGAGTCATTAGGGACATTTAAGCGACTCGTGGATTGGCACATGGACAGCAGTAAATTGAAGGGGTGTAGGTTAGGTTGATCTTAGATTAGGATAAATGGCCGGCACAACATCGTGGACCAAAGGGCCTGTACCTGTGCTGTATTGTTCTATGAAACACTCGAAGCAGACATCCCTTTTTAAAAAATTCATTTATGGGATGTGGGCATCGCTGGTAGGACAGCATTTATTGCCCATCCCTAGTTGCCCTTCAGAACGTAGAGCTGCCTTTTTGAACCTCTGCAGTCCCTGTGGTGTTGGTACACCTACAGTGCTGTTAGGGAGGGAGTTCCACGGTTTTGACCCAGTGACAGTGAAGGAGTGGTGATATATTTCCAAGTCAGGGTGGTGAGTGACTCGGAAGGCACTCTCCAGGTGGTGGGGTTCCCAGGTGTCCACTGCCCTTGTCCTTCTAGATGGTTGTGGTCGTGTGTTTCTGCATGGCACAGCTTCAAGGATCCTCCTTCCACAGCTTGATTCTTCCAATCGTACATTCCATTATCTCCTCCAATCTAAATAACTAATTACCCTAACCATTCACATCCTTTGCACCTCGCCCTAGGTTACCAGCACTGAAGCAACTTGACCCCATTGCCTACCGCTGTCACTCTTTTGCTTTCTCAGCTTTCTCGTTCCTTTGTCAGTTCACTCATGTCATCAAAGGTGGACAAAGGGTTTGCAATCACTGATGGCTACTCTGATCTTGGGAGCTTCACCTGTATAAACCCCAGTGTACCAGGTCTGTTATTTGGCATTCCAGCTATAATTCTGTCTCTCACTCCTTCCTTTAATATTTATAAACTTCTTGTTTCATTAATGAACATAAATGTCGCAACTCCCTGCAATATAACGCCCTATTCCACATGGTTCCATCTCTTTGCCTTAGGTGGCAAAGCTATGGAGGGCATTAGCTATAAGGAGAGGTTGAATAAACTCGGTTTGTTCTCACTGGAACGACGGAGGTTGAGGGGTGACCTGATAGAGGTCTACAAAATTATGAGGGGCAAAGACAGAGTGGATAGTCAGAGGCTTTTCCCCAGGATAGAGGGGTCAATTACTCGGGGGCATAGGTTTAAGGTGCGAGGGGCAAGGTTTAGAGGAGATGCATGAGGCAAGTTTTTTTACACAGAGGGTAGTGGGTGCCTGGAACTCGCTGCCGGAGGAGGTGGTGAAAGCAGGGGCGATAGTGACATTTAAGGGGCATCTTGACAAATACATGAATAGGATGGGAACAGAGGGATAAGGACCCCGGAAGTGCAGAAGATTTTAGTTTGGATGGGCAGCATGGTCGCACAGGCTTGGAGGGCCGAAGGGCCTGTTCCTGTGCTGTACTTTTCTTTGTTCTTTGTTCTTTTGTCCCTTGTACATTCAAAGCTGTCTGTCCTTACAAGTTCACAAGATACTTATGGATGAGGAATTCCATTCAGCGCATCTTAACTAATGCACTCTTTTCCCCAATTTCACTCCCACCAGCCATTCCCTCCACTTGTAGCTGCTGTACTCATTAGCCAAGGCCTTTCTCCCCATTATTCGGAATCTGGTTCCACCTCATCTTCATCCAGCCAATTGGAACAGCATGGGACAGCCCCCAGCCTTTTTCAGCTATGAACACATTCTGCTATCTTGACTTCCGACACTGCTGACATTTATCCTGCTATTAACACCTTCTCTGGACCAAGCTTTAGTCTTAAATACAATGATTACCACTCCCTTTATCTTGTGCTCCATGACATGTTTTGTCATTTAATCTCTTCTGCCCGTTAACCTATCGCTAACCTTTTGTTTTACTCCACCTGACCTCCCCTCAACAACATAAAACCCATCACACTTCTACCTCGGTCCAGTTCCGAAGAAGTCATATTGGACTCAACTTGTGATCACTGCTTCTCTCTTCACAGATGTTGCTAGACCTGCTGTGCTTCTCCAGCATTTTCTGTTTTCATTTCAGATTTTCAACATCCACGGTGTTTGCCTTTATTTTGGAGACAGCAAAGGCATTGTAGCACAGTGTGGGCGGCACAGTAGCACAGTGGTTAGCTGCTCCAGGGTCCCAGGTTCGATTCTCGGCTTGGGTCACTGTCTGTGCGGAGTCTGCGCGTTCTCCCCGTGTGTGCGTGGGTTTCCTCCGGGTGCTCCGGTTTCCTCCCACAGTCCAAAGATGTGCAGGTTAGGTGGATTGGCCATCCTAAATTGCCCCTTAGTGTCCAAAAAGGTTAGGTGGGGTTACCAGGTTACAAGGATAGGATGGAGCTCTTAATAGGGTGCTCTTTCCAAGGGCCGGGGCAGACTCGATGGGCCGAGTGGCCTCCTTCTGCACTGTAAAGTCTATGATTATTTGTGTGGTTGTATTAACTTCATTACACTGTCAAAAGTTTGGCATCTCCAAAATTGTGGTATTTGTAGTCATCGAAACCCAGGGTTGTTCAAATAGTTGTGATCCTGAGATATGGGACATGAGGACTTCAAACCCTAGTAATAACATTCTCAGCAACATAGAGTGGCTGCATTAATGCTAATGTGACCTGCTACACATACAGGATGACTTATATGAACTCCATGTATATAACACTAACCGGAACATAGTTTTCTTAACAATATTTCAGCGAATCATGTTTAAAGCAATTTATTCTCCCTTGAGGCTGTCTAGACCTGACCTGAGCTATCCTGTGCTAATCTATCATTCTGATCTGCTCAGATTTTTCTCTGGTGCACCGGCCACCGGTGGTTATGGTGTAACTTTCAGGACTATTTTATATTGAGGGGACACGGCAGAGAATCCTGAATGACTCACTTCTCCTTCCACACTGCTGTTGTCTGCAGAGATCGGCCCACTTTGTCCAGCTTCTCCGCAACTGAACTGCATACCGAGAGGTACGACAAGTAATTCAACTTCTCCAAGTGCAAACTACTCACTGAATACCCGCGCCTTGCCTGAAATCGCTAATAACGTGGTTTTGACACTGTAAGCAGCAAGTTTCTAACGGACAGACACTTTGTGCCGCTTGTCTAATTTAAACGTGGTGGTCTATGTGCTAGGGACGGTACAACTCGTTTCAAACAAGGTTGGTCCTGAAAATGCCAAACACCGGTCTTCTTTTCAAAAGTGGTCATGCATACAAACAATGAATGAAGAGCAGGAGTAGGCTATTCAGCCCCTCGAACCTGAACTGACATTCAATAAGATCATCTATATTCCGCCTACCCCGATAATCTTTAACACCCTTTTGCGATGAATGTAAAAAATTGTCATATTTTATACTCTTTGCAGTAATGTTGTTAAAAACCTGGGTTAAGAGGCATAAGTACAGCATGACTGGACAACATGGTAGCACAACTGGGCAGCACAAGTGGGCAGCACTGTGGCTTCACCAGGTCCCAGGTTCGATTCCCTGCTGGATCACTGTCTGTGCGGAGTCTGCATGTTCTCCCCGTGTCTGCGTGGGGTTCCTCCGGTTGCTCCAGATTCCTCCCACAGTCCAAAGATGGACAGGTTAGGTGGATTGGCCATGATAAATTGCCCTCAGTGACGAAAAAAAGGTTAGGAGGGGTTATTGAGTTACGGGGATAGGGTGGAAGTGAATGTTTAAGTGGGTCGGTGCAGACTCGATGGGCCGAATGGCCTGCTTCTGCACTGTATGTTCTATGACTGTTATTACTGTGATTAAGGTATCATAAAAGTGGGGTAATCATTGATTTGCTTGTGATATGCTAATAATCTTGAGAACCATTTACTTGTTTACAGATAGCTAGTTCATAGAATCATAGAATCACAGAATTTACATTGCAGAAGGAGGCCATTCATAGAATTTACAGTGCAGAAGGAGGCCATTCAGCCCATCGAGTCTGCACCGGCTCTTGGAAAGAGCACCCTACCCAAGGGCAACACCGCCACCCTATCCCCATAACCCAGTAAACCCACCCAACACTAAGGGCAATTTTGGACACTAAGGGCAATTTATCATGGCCAATCCACCTAACCTACACATCTTTGGACTGTGGGAGGAAACCGGAGCACTCGGAGGAAACCCACTCACACACGGGGAGGATATGCAGACTCCACACAGACAGTGACCCAAGCCGCAATCGAACCTGGGACCCTGGAGCTGTGAAGCAATTGTGCTATCCACAATGCTACCGTGCTGCCCCTACGCATCTGCACTGGCTCTTACAAAGAGCTCCCCACTTAAGCCCACATCTCCATCAATCTCCGTAAACCAGTAACCCCACCTTAGCATGGCCAATCGACCTAACCTGCACATCTTTGGACTGTGGGAGGAAACCGGAGCACCCGGAGGAAATCCACGCAGACACGGGGAGAACATGCAGACTCTGCACAGACAGTGACCCAGCGGGGAATCGAACCTGGGACCCTGGAGCTGTGAAGTGACAGTGCCAACCACTGTGCTGCCTCTGTGTTTCACATATGCCGCCTGCCATTGGCCAATGGTGGGATCTTCTGGTCTTGCCATTGTCAATAGGGTTTCCCACTGAACACACCCATGCAAAACCCGGAAATGCTCCATCCATAGAACTGTGAAAGACATTGAGCTGGTGAACAGACTGGCTAGGTGCTGAGGGAGACAGAATTGATGGCTAGGTTACGGAATTTGTAGTGTGGACCGAAGATGATTGTCTTCCCAATGTTTGGCTAGAAAGGTAAGTTTGGATGTTGGACCAACAACCTGACAAATGGAGAAAGTGGCGGAGTTGAGTCAGGGAGAGGTGGAGCTGGGTGTTGTCAACGTGCAAGAAAAAGCTGGCCCTATATCAGCGAATAATGTTGCCAAGGATAACACATAGATGGGGTAGAGGAGGACACCAAGAACAGATCCTGAGAGAACCCCAGAAAATCCTTAGGGAACCCTCGAGTTGTCAGTGCAGTTATGGACAAAGGAATCATTACTAGAGAAGCTCTGGCTACAATTGGGTGGGTCAGAGTGGAACCAAAACACAAATAATCACACTGAGTGAGTTAGAGGAGAATGATGTCGTTAACCAGGTCAAAGGCTACAGAGATGTCAAGATGGAAAAATGTCCTGTTGTGTTAGTCACAGGTAGATGTTATTTGGGGGCCGCACTGTGGCACAGTGGTTAGTACTGCTGCCTCACAGTGCCAGGGACCCCGGTTCAATTCTGGTCTTTGGTCATCGTCTGTGTGGAGTTTGTACATTTCTCTTGGTCTCCGTGGGTTCCTTCAGGTGCTCCGGTTTCCTCCCACAGTCCAAAGATGTGCACGTTAGGTGGATTTGGATTGCTAAATTGCCCCTTAGTGCCTCGGGGTATGCAGGTTAGAATCATAGAATTTACAGTGCAGAAGAAGACCCTTCAACCCATTGAGTCAGATCCGGCCCTTGGAAAGAGCACCCCACCTAAGCCCACACCTCCACCCTATCCCACCCAACCTTTTTGGACACTAAGGGCAATTTATCTTGACCAATTCACTTATCCTGCATATCTTTGGACTGTGGGAGGAAACCGGAGCACCCAGAGGAAACCAAGGCAGACACAGGGAGAACGTGCAGACTCCGCACAGACAGTGAACCAAGCTCGGAATTGAACCTGGAACCCTGGAGCTGTGAAGCAACTGTGCTAACCACTGTGCTACCATGTCGCTGTCCAGCTAATGAAATACTGTTTAGGTTTGAAGGAGCCTTTGGGGGGGGGGGGGGGGGGGGTGGTAGATAATTTATGAAGTTATTGTGTTTGGCCCTGGCTAAACAAGTCAAGAAGAGATAAAAGAATGCTGTATGCTATGGGTACAGATGATGTGGTTAATGGGAGGAGCCAGGTCTGTCTGAAAAGTTAGTTGGTCCGAAAACTATCATCTGAACAGGGGGTCTTATGTTTGGACCTCAAAGGTTTTCTCTCCAAAGATTCTGCACAGAGAAAAGCAAGTAGAAACCTGATTGTTAACTTTATTCATGAGTGATATTTGAAATACATTAGTTGGCTTAACTGGAATATAGAGGGAGGTACGGTGTTCTCTTTTACTTAAGAACTGTTGCAACTGTTAACTGTAAAGGTATTCTGTTGTTGCTAATGTGGTTTATCATGTTTTTAAATTAAAGTTTGTTTTAACATAAAAGATACCAATTGGTCAATGTTGGCCTGTGTGCAGAACATTTCCTCACACTTTTACAAAATGAAAATAGTTGGGTTCTTAACCGAAATCCCAACACTTTTGAGTGAAGAATCTATCTGCCTCTGCCATAAAATTATTCAATGACTCTGCCTCCACTACACTCCAGGCAAGAACGTTCTAAAGACTCATTAACCCTCAGAAAAAGAAATTCCACTCATTCAGTCTTAAATAGGAGGACCCTTAGTTTGAAGCTCTGTCCCTTAGTTCTGGTCTGTCCCACAAGGAGAAACATCTCTTCAGCATCAATCCTGCCAAGTTCCTTCAAAACTCAATAAGATCAGCTCTCCATCAGGATGCAAAAAGACAATACCGCATCAAACTACAGTCCTTGGCCAACGACACTAACCCACAACGACTATGGCAGGGCCTACACAAGATTACAGGCGATAAAGCAAGGCCAGGCGGAATATCTGGGGCTGCAGCATCCCTACCCGATGATCTGAACAAGTTCTATGCCCCTTTGAGCAGTCAGCCAATGTATCAGTGCCACCTGCCCCAACAGCCCTGGACACACCCACAGCCACTATTACAGCCTCAGAGGTAAGAGCTGCCTTCTTGAAAGTGAACCTGCGGAAAGCGACGGGCCCGACGGAGTCCCTGGGCGAGCACTCAGAGCCTGCACAGACCAGCTGTCGAGTGTATTCGCAGAAATCTTCAATACCTCACTCCTCCGAGGACCTCACCTCCTTCAAGAAGACCACCATAATACTAGTAAAGAAGAACAATGTACCCTGCCTCAACGACTACCGACCGGTGGCCCTGATATCTGTTATCATGAAATTCTTCGAGCGGCTAGTCATGAGACGGATCACTGCCAGCCTCCCAGACGGTCTCGATCCACTGCAGTTTGCCGATCACTGCAATTGGTCCACAGCAGACGCTATCTCACTGGCTCTGCAATCAACACCCGAACACGTCGACAACAAGGACACCCATGTAAGACTGCTGTTCATCGACTACAGCTGCGCCTTCAACACCATAATCCCGACAAGACTAATAACCAAACTCTGCAACCTTGGACTTAACCCTCCCTGTGCAGCTGGATCCTTGACTTCCTCACTAACAGACCGCAATCTGTCAGAATAGGTAACAACACCTCCTCCACAATAGTCCTCAACAACGGGGCCCCACAAGGATGTGTGCTCAGTCCTCTAATGTACTCCCTATACACACATGATTGTGTGGCAAGACTTAACTCCAACTCAATCTATACGTTTGCGGATGATACAACTATCTACTGTGGGCCATATCTCAAACACCAACGAATCAGACTACAGGAGGGAGATAAGTCACTTGGTTGCATGGTGTACCAAAAACAACCTCTCGCTAAATGTCAGAAAGACCAAGGAACTGATCATCGACTTCAGGAAGTGTAGCACGAGACACACTCCCATCTACATCAATGGCTCCGAAGTAGAGATGGTCAATAGCTTTACGTTCCTGGGGGTCACCATCACCAACAATCTGTCCTGGTTCACTCACATTGATGCAACAGTCAAGAAAGCCCAACAATGTCTCTACTTCCTACAGAAGCTAAAGAAATTCGGCATGTCTGCATCAACTCTCACAAACTTCAACAGATGTGCCATAGAGAGCATCCTATCCGGCTGCTTCACAGCTTGGTATGGCAACTGCTTAGCCCAAGGTCGCAAGAAACTGCAGAGTGTGGTGAACTCAGCCCAACGCATCACACAAGCTTGCCGCCCCCACATTGTTTACACCTCCTGCTGCCTCAGGAAGGCAGGAAGCATTATCAGAGATCCCTCCCACCCAGGCATTGACTTCTTTCATTCCGTCCATTAGGCAGAAGGTACAGAAGTCTGAAGACTCGCACATCCAGACATAGGAACAGCTTCTTCCCCACAGCTATAAGACTCCTCAACGACTTCCCCTCAGACTGATCTGTTCCCTGTAAGAGCACTATTCACGACACCCTATGCTGCTTTTGTTTGGTCCCTTGTTCCACACTGTAACCAATCACTGTTTATCGATGTACCATTGTCAATGTACTCTGTTGATTATTCTTTTGTCAACTATGTACGGACTGTGTACGTTCCCTCGGCCTCAGAAAAATACTTTTCACTGTCCTTCGGTACATGTGACAATAAATCAAATCAAATTCTTCATAGAATCACAGAATTTACAGTGCAGAAGAAGGCCATTCAGCCCATCGGGTCTGCATCGGTCCTTGAAAAGAGCACCCTACCCAAGCCCACACCTCCACCCTATCCCCGTAACCCCACCTAACCTGTTTTGACACTAATGGCAATTTATCATGGCCAATCCACCTAACCTGCACATCTTTGGACTGGGGGAGGAAACAGGAGCACCCGGAGGAAACCCACGCAGACACGAGGAGACCGTGCTGACTCCATACAGACAGTGACCCAAGCCGGGAATCGAACCTGGGACCCTGGAGCTGTGAAGCAACTCTGATAACCACTGTGCTACAATGCCGCTCTTCTTCTGAACCCCAATGGATATAAATCTAATCTTTCCTCTTAAAATAATCCCCTCATCCCTGGTGTCAGTCAAGCTAACCTTCTCAGAACTACTTTTATATTAACGATGTCACCATGCTCTTCTGTAATGCATTCCCAATTAAGGAATCAAGAATTGTATAACAAATTTAGCATATTTAAAAAATATATAATTTGAGTACCCAATTCATTTTTTCCAATTAAGGGGCAATTTAGCGTAGCCAATCCACCTACCTTGCACATCTTTGGGTTGTGGGGGGGGGGGGGGGCGAAACCCATGCAAACACGGGGAGAATGTGCAAACTTCACAGGGACAGTGACCCAGAACCGGGATCAGACCTGCGACCTCGGCCACGTGAGGCAACAGTGCTAACCACTGTGCCACCGTGCTGCCTCAAATTGAGCATATTTTGTCCAAGAAGCCCAAATAATGGATTTGTATGTGAAACAATAGGAGAAGCATTGGACCCTTGGATATTCTCGAGTTCGAGCAACCAGATATCTGATACATTTTGATTGCTATCATTATTACATTTTCCTCTTTTTTTTTCTCTCATTCTTGTTTCCTTACCTCCCAGTTCATTATTTTTAAATGGACAGATACAATGGGGAGGGTTTATCTTAACAAAATCAGGTAGCTTAGCAGCAGAGCTAAAATAAGACAGATACCGGCAACGGATAATACAAGTAGCACCAGCAAAAGACCAAGGTTTTGCTTGAAGCATTCAACAATTAGGCTTAATTTATTATCCTACCCTTCAAAGAGAGCAGCGCAATTTATCAAATATCAGACCTGTTTTGACAGATTGTATTACTGAACCACTCCTGTTCTTCCCACTGTGACAAGATGCTACTTGAACATTGTCTACGAGGGAATAGAAGAGGAGACGGGACGACTCCTGAGTCAGGCAGAAGGCATGCATGTTGGCTGCAGGAGGAACTGGGAGAAATCATTGACAATGAGCACCTGTCAGAGAAATGGACTACCATCACCTCCTCCTGGGTGGCAAATTAGAACCTCCTGGCCCCAAATATAGAACAGTCAGTCACGGGACTGCATCCGCAACGCGGAAAGTGGATCCACCTTGCCAAATACCATAAATCACAATCTATAGTTCTAAACCTTAGGGGTTTTTATTTCAACCACTAAAAGCAAGTAAATCAATTTAGTGCAAAGGCGTGGGAGCATGGGAAGTTATGTAGTGAAATTCTATATTTTGTTCACACAGAAATTGTACTTACAGTATTAGTTATTCCCAATGAGAGGCCTCCCTTTTTTTATTGCCTTTTCCTGTCCAAAGCTGGCTTAAAATCCAAGTTTCCCACCTCCCACACACAGAGTCACGGAATTGTTCCGGCACAGGAGGAGGCCATTCGGCCTGTCGTGTCTGTATTTGCTCGCCCGATCGAGCATCGTGACTTGGTGCCATTTCCCTGCCCCGTACCCCCCACATTGTTCCCATTCAGGTAACCATCTAATGCCCTCTTGAATGCCTCGATTGAACCTGCCTCCACCTCACTTCCAGACAGTGCAATCCAGACCCCAACCACTGGTTGTGTGAAAAGGCTTCTTCCCACGTCACATTTGCTTCTTTTGCAGGTCACTTCCAATATACGCCCTCTTGCTCTTCGACCATAAGACATAGGAGCAGAATTAGGCCACTCGGCCCGTCGAGTCTGCTCCGCCGTTCAATCATGGCTGATATTTTCTCATCCCCATTCGCCTGATCCCCTTATTAATCAAGAACCTATCTATCTCTGTCTTAAAGACACTCAGTGATTTGGCCTCCACAGCCTTCTGCGGCAAAGAGTTCCACAGATCCACCACCCTCTGGCTGAAGAAATTCCTCTTCATCTCTGTTTTAAAGGATCATCCCTTTAGTCTGAGATGGTGTCCTCTGCTTCTAGTTTTTCCTGCAAGTGGAACATCTTCTCCACGTCCACGCTATCCGGGCCTAACAGTATCTTGTAAGTTTCAATAAGATCCCCCCTCATCCTTCTAAACTCCAACGGGTACAGACCCAGAGTCCTCAAACATTCCTCTTGATCCTTTTGCAGTCATGAACAGTTCCTCCTGATCTACCCTGTCCATTCCCCTCATGGTTTTGAACATCTCTATCAAATGCTGTCGCTGGAAGTAAAACATAAGTCCTCATGCTGGATGGGGGGGGGTTTCTGAATTCACTCTTGTATCCAAAATCTCTGCACTTCTTCAATTCTGGCCCCCTTGCACCTCCTCGATTTTACACGCTCCATCACCATAAGGTAGAGGAGCAGAATTAGGCCATTTGGCCCTTTGAGTCTGCTCTGCCATTCAATTGTGGGTGATCTGTTCTTCATCCCCACTCTCCTGCCATCTCCCCAGAACCCGCGATCCCCTTATTGATCAAGAAATCCACTTATTAACCAGTACTCTACATTCAGCTACCTGAGCATTAATCTCTGCAATTCCCTCCCCATCTCCCTTCCCTACCAACGCTCACCTGAGCGATTCATAGAATCATAGAATTTACAGTGCTGAAGAAGGCTATTCGGCCCATCTATTCAGCACCAGCCCATGGAAAGTGCTCCCTTCTTAAGCCCATGCCCTTGCCCCATCCCCGTAGACGAGTAACAGCATCTAACTATTTTTTTTTGGACACTAAGGGAAATTTATCACGGCCAATCCACCTAACCTGCATATTTATACTGTGGGAGGAAACCGGAGCACCGAGAGGAAACCAACGCAGACATGGGGAGCAAGTGAAAACTCCACACAGTCATCCGAGGCCGGAATTGAACCCAGGTCTCTGGAGCTGTGAGACAGCAGTGCTAACCATTGTGCCGCCCGAGTAACTTTGTACACATGGAGCATCTTTCATACTAAGGCGTGGACTTCCCACTCATTTGAATACATTAGCATCTAATTATCAGGCCACTGATGTGTTATCTGTGTTGGTCTAACATTGACTGCAACTGGATGCAGTAAAACGAGAAACAGGCTTCTGACACAGGAGATGGTCCAACACTGTTTTATTGAACCTGCTGATTGCTGTACATAATCTGCTGTGGGTTGACACTCCATTAACCTAACTGATAACCTCCTACTGGCTTGACCAGACTAGCTCTCTGCCACATGGTGATGATGTTCATTGGACTGTGCACTGTGACTATCTCCTTAGCCGTGTCTTGTGAGAGAGGGAGAGCCTTAATGTCCTGTGGGCTTTATAGTGGTAGAGTCCTGTCTGGTGATTGGTTGTTCTGTGTCGTGTGCGTTCATTGGTTATCCTGTGTGTCAATCACTGCCTGTCTGCAACTCATGATATACATGAGTGGATATTATGACAGCCACTACATCTGAATTATCCCCATGCCCCACCCCACCGGTCAGTAAATCCATCCACGTTGGCTTGAAGGCAGGCCGGCATCAATCATAACTGGTCTGCACCTGGTGAGCAGAAAGAGGAGCTCAGGTGAATGCATGATCAGGGAAGAGAGGGTCAAGGCCAGGTACAGCTCGGACAGTGCCAGGTGCAGTTCTCGGCGTCGGGGGCCAAGGTTCCCAGGTGAACTTCTTTATGCTGGGAAGACCTTTAAAAGTGATGCTCCGACCTTTGAAGGACTAAGTTTCCATGGGGCGAGCAAATCAGATGATGCCCCACCAGCCTTATGTCAGGGGACCTGCTCCTTTAAGTTCTATTATTCCAAGTGTGGGATAATACGGTTTCAATGCTGTTTTTCCTATCGGACAGTGGTCTTTGCGGATTACCGGGAAAATTCCACCCTTGGGTGTCCCAGGTGCTTCCTAAAGGCACATGGAAAGGTGAACCACAGGGGCCATGTTAGTTTTCACCTTGAGCTACCACGAAGCAAGCAACTTATTCCCCATCAATTTCCATTCTTGTATATGAAGGCATCAGCTGATGCTGAAGTAAATTTCGATTGGTGCCAAGAACTTTGTGCTCCAACCAAATTTTTTATGAGCTTAGATATCAGCATTGACAGACTATTCAATCCAATTGAACATCATGGCCAGGATTCTCCCCCAACCGGCGGGAGGGCCGTACCGGCGCCAAAGAGTGGCGTCAACCACTCCGGGGTCGGGCCGCACGGACTTTGCGGAATCCTCTGCACTTCAGGGGAATAGGCCGGCGCTGGAGTGGTTGGCACTGTGCCAACCGGCGCCGAAGGGCCTCCGCCGGCCGGCGCAAGTTGGCGCCTGCGCAGAACCACTGGTGTGATCCCTGCGCATGCGCAGGGGGTTTCTTCTCCGTGCCGGCCATGGCAGAGCTTTACAGAGGCCAGCGCGGAGGGAAAGAGTGCCCCCACGGCACAGGCCCGCCCGCAGATCGATGGGGCGCCGATCGTGGGCCAGGCCACCGTGCCCCCCCCCCCCCCCGGGGCCAGATTCCCCCCCCGAGGACTCCGCAGGCCGCCCTCAGAGCCAGGTCCCGCCGGTATGGGCCATGTCTAATCCACGCCAGCGGGACTGGCAGAAACGGGCGGCCTGCTCGGCCCATCAGGGTCCAGAGAATCGCCGGGGGGGGGGGGGGCCACTGCCAACGGCCCCCAACCGGCGCGACATGATCCCCACCCCCGCCAAAAAAACAGCGCCGGAGAATTCAACAGCCAGCGTCAGAGTGGCGGGGCAGGATTCACACCGACCCCCGGCGGTTCTCCGACCCGGCGGGGGTTCGGAGGGTCCCGCTCCATGTGTGAGCCTTGTCAGCTACGCACAGGGAGGTCGATGGTGTATGAGTATTGTCCCTGGACTATCCGGGGACCCGGGGCAACGCCCAGGGCACTCGGGTTCGAATCCCAATACAACGGGTGGCTGACTTTGAATTTTTAAAAATTGTTTAATGAAACCATTGTTGTAAAAACCATTTAGGGCCGAGACCAACATTCCCTTGACTGAACAAAAAAAAGGCCAGAATTCTCCAGCCGTCCGCTGGCGACTGGAGCCTGGAACGATCTGGATCAGGTATGGTTCAATACTCTTCAACTGTAAGTCAAATGGGGAGAGAACAGGTTAACTCAGAAATAGGATGAAGTCAAACCCCATATACACATCGAAGTGCCAGTGCAGATAACATAATGCAATTCTGTACAGAGTGGATGGGTTAACTGGTGGATCGACTTCATTGTTACCAATCTGGGGGTAAATAGCTTTTGGAAGATAAAATAAAACGAAAGCTAACCTTGGATATTATGGGAGTTGCCCAGGGCTGGGTACATACTGAAAACGCCAACTTGCATTTCTTTTTTCCTGATCTGATAATTTATGGCTGTGAGCTTTTGGTTCGAAAATAAAATAGTGGAAGATGGAAATTAGTTGTGGTTACCTTCCGGATGTATTAGGATGCTGTTTATGCAAGTGTAGATTAACCAACTCTCCTGTCCGTGCTTTCAAGCATGAAGTGACTACTTTTAACACTTAAATTGATCATTGGTAATTTACATAGAATTTACAGTGCAGGAGGCCATTCAGCCCATCGAGTGTGCACCGGCTCTTGGAAAGAGCACCCCACCCAAGCCCATACCTCCACCCTACCCCCATAACCCAGAAACTCCACCCAACACTTGTGGGCAGCACGGTAGCATGGTGGTTAGCATAAATGCTTCACAGCTCCAGGGTCCCAGGTTCGATTCCCGGCTGGGTCACTGTCTGTGCGGAGTCTGCACGTCCTCCCCGTGTGTGCGTGGATTTCCTCCGGGTGCTCCGGTTTCCTCCCACAGTCCAAAGATGTGCGGGTTAGGTGGATTGGCCATGCTAAATTGCCCGTAGTGTCCTAAAAAGTAAGGTTAAGGGGTGGGGGGTTGTTGGGTTACGGGTATAGGGTGGATACGTGGGTTTGAGTAGGGTGATCATGGCTCGGCACAACATCGAGGGCCGAATGGCCTGTTCTGTGCTGTACTATTCTATGTTCTATAACACTAAGGGCAATTTGGACCCCAAGGGCAATTTAGCCTGGCCAATTAACCTAATCTGCACATCTTTGGACTGTGGGAGGAAACCGGAGCACCCGGAGGAAACCCACGCAGACATGGGGAGAACGTGCAGACTCCACACAGACAGTGACCCAAGCCAGGATTCGAACATGGGACCCTGGAGCTGTAAAGCATTTGTGCTATCTACAATGCTACTGTGCTGCCCGTAGAATATAGATAGCTTCACAAGTAGTGTTAACTGCATGACTCAATGGTTCTGATTTAAGGGGCTAGGGCTGACCATGCCCTAACTTGCTGGGTCGGTTTTCTTAGATGGGGCTGGCGCACGATAGAGAGTTAGAGGGTCACCGCCCAGCTCAAATTGCTCAAATCATTATCACCTCTGCAGTTGCCTAACGTGATCTAGTTTAGCCTGTAGGGGTCACACAGATAGATCGGTGTCCACCAGAACCAGACACGAGGCAACTGGCACTGGCGTGAGCCACTCTCCTGGTACATATATAACTCTGAAGAAACCTGTGACACACAGCCCCTTGCCCCCCTTTTCAGGGTTGCCATGAAGATGGTATGCAGTGGTTTAAGGTGGTAGAGAACACACAATTAACAAAAGAAAAGCACAGGCGATCCCATAAAATACCAGAGCATGTTTTAAGGTCGCAAATTCTAAATGCAGACCATTCTCCTCCATGGGTTGGCCACTGATTCCAGAAGCCTTCTGCCTTACATCACTCCATTCCTGAACCCAGAGCACAAACTCAGACTTAGGTAAGCTCCGTTTTGAGGTGTCAAAATAATTGAAGTTTAAGTCACAGCTTTCAGATCCTGGCCCCAGCCAGTCGAGTCATGAAATCGGAGAAGCTGGCAGAAAAAAAAATCCGAGGCTAAAGCTGTGATCCTTCAATGCTGAATGACTCAGTACTACACCGAGAGGAGCCTTTATCAATTGAGGTTTTGGTGATCTCCTTACAGATTTCAGTGCAGCAGGCTGCCTTGTGACAAGCTACTCAGCTGGTTGTCGTAACGGCGACAATTGCAAATATATTCATTTCCACTGTGTACATATGCTTGTTAAGAGGGTGGGGGGCTTCAGGATTGAAAAATGGCAGAGGACAGAAGACACCTGGAAGGGTGAACCATCAAAAGGAAAAACCTTCAACGTGAAGCAAGATGTGGATAATAAAGGAGCTCGTGGCTCACAATAAATTAGACATGTTTAATTTGTTCCACAGTGTTCATATAATTAGCTAAATTTGATGCAGGCAAGAGGGAAGACAACTAGATTACCCTCCTGATAAATTGGGGTCCTCTGTCAGGATTAAGAACCATTAATCACACAGTTAGTGCAGAGACTGTTTCAAATAATTGGTAGTATTAATGTCTATATGTAGAATCCAAATCACATGTCTAATATGTAATTTTACATATTTCAAACATTTTGAAACTGGCTGGGGGTAAAGAGAGATTTGGAGGTAAAATTGGCCTGGGCGGTAGCCTAAATGGGCAATGAAGACCCATTTCTTACCCTGTCCAATCGCCCTTTTAATTCAATGGAAAATGTCAGGCAAGAGGTAAGACAGGCCACCGATTCTTGATCCCATGTTATGTGGGCCTGCTGAATCTTAATAGAGGCTGATGTTATGCCTACGTGGAACCAATGGAAATAAATAAACGAAATCAGGAGAGATGATAAACCGACTGCCAATTCACTATCACAGCTTTTACACTGTTGGATAAGGTAAGAAAAAAAATAAACCTTCCGCCCTGACACGTCAATTTGAACCAATTCTGCCCAGCGGGAACAGAGCGAGACTGGGCCCGTTTTGCACCCCACCTGATTCAATTGAACCTGAAGTCAGGCAGCTGAAAAACCTTCTTCACACAAGCACCCCCTCCTCCACCCCACCCCAATCTCACTTCAGCCCAAACATACACTCCTGCTTGCTCCTCACAATCTTCAACGCTCCTGCTTGCTCCTCACAATCTTCAACATCACTCTGTTACAAGTAACTGTCGCATTCGCTTCTAAAATAAATTTATGGGCCATACTTCATTCAGGGCTTTTGGCACAGCATTCACCATTCTAACCGCGTTCTGTGCAAGGAATATTTTTACAGCCTCCTCTTTCACACAATTCCCATTACATAGTATAACACTGCTGCCATTTTACAATCCCTACTGGAAAGTGCACAAGACTGATCAATCTGTGAGGTTGGGACAAGGTCAGGGGAATCTCTGAAGCTCCTCATGGCCCAATATGCAACGACAATTATGTAAGCAGTCAGGGTGGTGCCCAGAAACAAACTCACTATTCAATGGATATGCTACACTTAGCCATGTGGAGCACCAAAGGGAGGTGTGAATCATAGAATTTACAGTGCAGAAGGAGGCCATTCGGCCCATCGAGTCTGCACCGGCTCTTGGAAAGAGCACCTCATCCAAACCCACCCCCCACCCCATCCCCAAAACACAATACCCCACCCAACACTAAGGGCAATTTTGGACACTGAGGGCAATTTATCATGGCCAATCCACCTAACCTGCACATCTTTGGACTGTGGGAGGAAACCAGAGCACCCGGAGGAAACCCACGCAGACACGGGGAGAACGTGCAGACTCCGCACAGACAGTGACCTAAGCCGGGAATCGAACCTGGGACCCTGGAGCTGTGAAACAATTGTGCTAACCACTGTGCTACCGTGCTGCCCTACATGTGATAGCATGTTCGATGTGCATATATGAACATGTTATACTCATAACGTACCGTCTCAGGTAAGGTACAGCCTGCAATTTACTGCCAGTGCACTGAAAATTTTAGATAGGTGGTTAACAAAGTCAATTTTGTTACGAGCCTGGGATCTCACAAAGCTGCCATGCGAAATCCGAGACATTGGCCGGGATTCTTCAAAACGGCGGCTAAGTGTTGACGCTGGTGTAAACATGGGAGTGTTTCATGCCGGTGTCATCGGGCCTGTTGGCCCAGCGATTCCGTGGCCCACAGGGGGCAAGTATGGCGGCGGAGTGCTCCGCACTGCTCCAGCTGCCGATACGCAGCCCTGCAAATCCGGCCATGGGTCCGCGCATGCGCGTGGCGGCCGCTTCTGCGCCGGCCCACTGTGTGGATCCACCATGTCGCACGGGGCTGGTGCGGAAGCGGCTGCTGCGTGCATGCGCGGACCCACGGCCGGAAGTGCAGGAGGTAAGTCCCTCTCCCCCCCGATCACGCATGCCTATCGATTGGTGCCCCCCGATCGCCGGCCTGGCCGTCGTGGAGGCTGAACCCCCCGCCCTCCACCAGGGCAGCCACCGCAGCCGCAACGCTGAGCTCTCCCCAAGTGGAATCATACGTGAACCGCACCGGCGGGAACTTGCCCGGTCGACCGCGGAGAATTGTCGCGGGGGGCTCTTTCAACAGCCCCCGACCAGTGGCGCGTCGACTGCGCGCACGCGACTGCCGACGATTCTCCGGTCGCTGGACCCGATCGCGGGTCTGACGCCCTATTCTTCGCCCCTGCGCCGAGCACGGTTTTGGCGCGGAGGCTACGAGAATCCCGGCCAGTAGGTCTCAGCCGCATGTTGGACAGTTGTTGTGGAAGGAAGGGAGATGGGGCAGCGTGTGATCGCAGTCTAGCCTGATCCCTCCGCACTTTCTAGCAGGGGTTACTCAACACAAGCTTCTCTATTTCCTTCTTTTTCCTTTATAAATTTAGAGTATTTTGTTTCCAATTAAAGGGCAATTTAGTGTGGCCAATCCACCTACATCTTTTGGGTTGTGGGGTTGAGACCCACGCAGACACGGGGAGAATGTGCAAACTCCACACGGACAGTGACCCAGAGCCGGGATCGGATCTGGGACCTCGGTGCACAAGCTCCTCAATTTCCGAAGTGAAAATCCTTCTGCCAATGATTGCATGGAAAAGGCTGGATTTTACGTTAATTCGAACTCCTGGGCTGAAATTATTAATAAAAAGGGTCTTGTGCCTATTTATTGGCTAGAGGCCCAGGTGAAGCTTGGCAACATTGAGGTCGATCTAAAGGAAAGCATTTTGGTTCTTTTACAGCCTAGGTCGGTGATGGAGGCATCTGAGTCATTTCCACTGCATATGAACCCACTGTCCAACCGACCTTGTGTTTGGTTTCATTCCAGGCCCACACTGTTCCATGAAGACAACTTTCCTCAAAAGCTGATGTGTCAGACCTTTTCTGGGATCAGTGGGTGGTATTTCATGGAGGCAACAAGGGTCTTGCCCACCGACTGGTGAACCGGCAAGAGCCCCGGATCACCTCCTTTGGGGAGGTTCTGCTAAATTCATTGCCCTTCAGGTACTTGGTGGGGCCTTCTCGGAATCAAGGACCCGGTGGGCAAAGGTCCCCAAGTGCTGCCACCCAATAAAAAGCTGCAGCTGTGCATTTCAGGCAGTGCCAGCGGCTGTCGCTGGCATTGCACTCCACAAGAGGCCCAGGATTGTCAAGGGACCCAAGGTCAAAGGTGATTGAGAGCTGGATGTGGGTCGCAGCAAGGGCAGGCGAGTGGCCCTCAGCAGGACTCTATGCCCCGACACTGGGTTCCTCGATCAGGCACTGTGTGACTTTGAATGAGATGCCGTCCCCAACGACCCACCCAGGAGCAAACACTTTTGGGCTTCCCACATGTTGACCGAACCATCTGCAGCTGGTTGAATAAAAGCCAGCGGCAACAGGGCAAGGCCCGTAAGCCCACTTAAGGGCTTCAACTGGTGGTTGGACGGAAATGCTGCCCACGAGCCTTCCCACCCCTGATTCAATCGGGGCAGAGGTAAGAATATGGTGGTGGTGGTGGTGGTGGTGGTGGTGGGGGGGGGGGGGGGGGGGGGGGGGGGGGGGATCCCCATCCACTCGCCTGGGGCATAGTTAAATGCCACCCCTGCCCAAACACGCCTTCAGGACGGCAATAAATTCCACTCTGTGAGTCTGAAAACAGTCGCATTTAAAAGGAGAATAAATTGAATATAAATCCTAAAAGAATGAATAATTGTTAAAATGCAGATGACACAAAGGCATCTGCTTCACCCCTCCCCCAACTCAGATACCACAGCACAAATCCCCATTAAATTGCTGCTTCATCCTGTGTGTTTTCAAGGGACCGGCTAGAGGATTGGGTTCAAAGGACTGACCGAAGTTAATCTAGCCAATCAGTGGAAATAATCAGACTAAGGGTTACCGAAGGAATGTTAATCACAGTCAATACCACCTGCAGGTATAGGCCTGAGACTTGAACCACCAGCCTTGTAAATTGACTCAGTGTTGAACTCTGGGTGCAGTCTATAATTGGCCAGTTAGATTGTGATTTAAGCAGGCCGTATTTTCCTTTGCCCCTTGCAAAACGTTTCAAACCAAATCAATCCATAAATGGCAATGCAGAGTGAAAGGAGTAAAGCAAATGTGAGTCTTATTGTCATCCACGTTAAAAAAAATCTCGCAATTTCACTGAGTTATGTTTCTCATGGTAAAAGCCGATGGAAGTGCAGAATTCAATCTCCCCCTATCTATCAGTAAATATCTTTGTAAAAATGGAATTTCGCTTATTCAATCACGATAAAGTAATGGTTCGAAATGTAAACTGATGGAGCTTCAGAATATGACCCCCCGAACACTGGTAAAGATCCTGGAATTGTGTAATAAAATTAGAATTTGACATATTCAGCTGGCGTAAAACATGGCCTTGGGTTTGCCATTATTTTCTTCTGTTGCTATGGATGGTGAGCACTTTGCGATTGTAAATGCTGGGAGATCAACAACCTCTTCTTCAGACCCTGCTTGGAGACTGCTATATATTTTGTCAGTAAGTAGGGAACTGGCCTCGACTTCATGTTCTGTTGTTGTATCCCACTGGGGAGCCGCTGTTAACTGAAATTCAGGCCCCAGTCTCCAATGACTGAAACTATTAACTCCACTATTAACGAAAATGGTGGAAGACGGGGAAATCAGAAATCTCCACGCCCTCCAAACAAGGCACCTACCTTTTTCATGGGAGCAGGAATGGGCCCAGATCAGGATTTGCACATGTGTTTTGTTTAGGCAGCTGCCCATATAGATCAGCAGCTGCCTCCGATGTTGGTGACCCAAGTATAAGAAACATGTTATGTACAGGTCAGGAGCAGGTGTAAACATTGTGGAGTCATTTGGAGAGGTGGGGCCTCATTTTGGAAAGGCAGGCTAGATCTTTGGAAATGGTCTTGGAACACCTTTAGCGGAGGTACCCTTGGGAATGTTAGAAGTATGCAAGATTGTGTGTAAAATGTGCAAAGGCTCAAAATGTCAATCTCATTGGAAATGCCAAAATGGACTGTCAGAAGCAACTTGTCAAAAGTGTTAAAAGGAACTGTCACAAGGAATTGTTGCAGGACAGCACGCTGGTGCAGTAGTTAGCACTGCTGCCTCACGTCGTTGAGGTCCCAGGTTCGATTCCAGCCCTGGGTCACTGTCCGTGTGGTGTTTGCACATTCTCCTCGTGTTTGCGTGGGTTTCATCCCCACAACCCAAAGATGTGCAGGGTAGGTGGATTGGCCACGCTAAATTGCCCCTTAATTGGAGGAAATGAATTGTATATTCTAAATTTATTTTCAAAACGGAATTGTTCTGAGGAATTGTCAAAACTATTAAGAGAATCCTGCCCCTTGTTTATAAAAACACATTTACTAGATTTACAATTCTTCATCTACATCCTTATAAATACAAAATTTCATTCACTGCCGAATTTCTTTTGAAAAGAAGCATTAGAATTCATAGACTTATTTCAAGGGCCTAAAAGCACCTGGAGCTGTCAGTCAAACTGTGAAATGTAAGGCACCCTGTTGCGATAAAGGAAGGTTGCAAAATCAGTCCTGCAGCACTAATCCAGTATTAGCAGTCTTCAGGCTTATGTGACAAGAGTTAGATGACAAGAGGGGCAGCACGGTAGCATCGTGTCTAGCACAGTTGCTTCACAGCTCCAGGATCCAAGGTTCGATTCCCGGCTTAGGTCACTGTCTGTGTGGAGTCTGCACGTTCTCCCAGTGTGTGCATGGGTTTCCTCGGGGTGTTCTGGTTTTCTCCCACAGCCCAAAGATGTGCAGGTTAGGTGGATTGGCTATGCTAAATTGTCCTTAGTGTCCAAAAAGCTTAATTGGGGTTACTGGGTTAAGGGGATAGGGTGGAGGAGGTGTGTGCTTGAGTGGGATGCTCTTTCCAAGGGCCGGTGCAGACTTGATGGGCTGAATGGCCTCCTTCTGCACTGTAAATTCTATGATTCTATCATCAGACAAAATGAAATAATAAGCAAATTTTAAACTTTTGCCCTTCACATATTTGGAAAGAAATATCTGCAGTGTAGGTTTTTATATCTGTTAGGGAAGGAGCAATGAGCAGTGCAAGGTATACATGGTACGATAACATGTAACTAGAGGGTCCGATGAATATTATTTTAAATACATCATGACATGCTAAAGCATTGGAAGTGCCAAGTTACATTGGTCTAGCTATGCACCGTAGGGGTAGAATTGATGAACTTCTGCATATGGCAGTACATTCGCCTGATGATATCCCTTTGGATATTGTCATGGGACATCTTTGGGGAAGATCAGATGCCATTTGAGGGAGGTAAAATGCAACTTGGGTTTGTTAAAAGTAGGCGTGAATGTGTGTAAAAAAAATGTTAAGCTGATCGGAATGGTCAAGGGTTTCAAAATGAACTGTCAAAGGCAACATTCAAAAAAATGCCTGTCAAGCTGTCAAGCCATTTAAAACTCCTGCTCTTTAAATAATTTCAATGGGTAACAGCCAATTCGACATTTATATAAAAACAATCAAATGGCATATCTTAATCGCTTCCATAGTCTGAAGTGATTTTCAGTGTTTGGGATTATATTATGTGGCAGAAGCTGATTTAACCTCCATGTGGAAATGTATTTTTCCCCTTCAATTTCCCTCAGATTGTTTTTAATCTGGTTGTCCCTCCCTTTTCTCTGCATCTTGGGGCAATTACCCCAAATTCCCCACAATCTCAATCCATCACCAGAACAAATGCCTTTCATCTGTTGGGACTTTCATAAAACGAGTGAACATTTATGCCAATAGCCTTGCAGCTGCCAAATGAGGTATTCGGTGGGGCAGGGAGGAGAGCGGAAGGGGAGGACTAAATTAGTGGTGGAGGCAACCACGGGATGATTGTCAGTAGGTCCACTGAAGGAGGATTTTTTTCAAGAAAGTATAAAATACCTTGCCTTTACCAAAAAGAGGCTTGTATCCTTGGACCAGCCGACGAAGACAGTCAGTTGAATGACTTACCACTCAACGTGGACAGGAGTCTCAAAACGCCATGGGTCGAAATGCAGAGCTGGCCAGGCTGCTGGATTTGGTTGGTCAGTGGAACAGCACCTGATTTACCTAGGGCCAGCAACTACTTGGCCACTAAGGATTGACCACTGTTACCCATCAGGCCAATGGTGGAAGCTCCAAGGCCTTACTGCCGTTGGGGTGGGATCACCAGCGGCCTCTGTACGTGAGCGCAGGTAGAAAAAAAAGTCCGATGGTAGGAGCTGACGTATTAACCATCAAGGTCCAAGGATTCACAGAAAATTCATAAAATGAATGATTCATATCTGCCCTCAAAAGAAAATTGGCACTTGCATTTCCACCAAAGTCTGGAAACTGGTCATGTAACAGAACCACCTGGACTAAATATTTATCATTAGGTTTTCAGGTTTTAGGATATATATGTCTTGGAATTCTGGGATCTCTCAGCCTCTGCAATTTGCTGACGAAAGACAGAAATTACTGATGCTACAGTGACTCAAAATGAGTTGACAAAAAGTAAATTCCCTGTAAACAGTTACAGCTACTTCTGGTATTTACGGATTTGATCTGGTCCGATTGACTAAACCTCAACCCCACCTTTATGCAAATAGAGTGGAGTCCGCTTTTACTACACCAAATCTGTTGCATATTTTACTGTACCCTGTTACTAAGAGGCTCGAAGTACCATCCATTGGATGGAGGAATCCAAGTAGAACTGATGTATTTAGGTTTTAGACAAGGCAGGCTGATTGTGGGAGAGTGATGCATTTGGTTTGCGGTGTCTCCTTATGAAAATTTTGCTTATTTAAATTTCACTGACTGTGACAGAGAATAATTCCTGATTAAATTGCTCATGACATTCCTGTATCCTCTACAATTGGGGTAGGGGAAATATTCTGATATGCACCAATGTTTATACAATGCTGTTTGGCTCCGAACATAAATAGGCTTAAATGGCCATTGTTGTTTGGCTAATGTAACCAGTGAGTCACTTTACTGTGATTTTAAGCACAGATGTCTATGAGGCTAAATGGTCAAATATGGGCGCAGATGAAATTCCGTCTGGCAATAAGCAGGCTCGGAAAAAACTTTCATCCACTGTGTGTGAAGTGCAGCTGTCTCCGCATACTGTCACATTGCTCTTAATATAACCACATAAAACAGAGTCCCTTCTGGGCGGGATTAGCATGTCTTTCAATCCTGCTTTCTAACGGCACTCTATCTTGTTTTTGGGCCCGGTGGGGAACGCCCCGCCAACGTTGCACTTAGCCGCATTTCCTGCACGGAGGAGCAACAATCAGCTGAGATCCGCAGCGCAGGAAGAGAAAATTGCACCCCAATCTCACGACCCCCCCCCACCCGATCCAGTCCCCGGATTTTGCCAATGCGCCAAATCACCTGTTGGGGTGTCCTTGGGCCCTCTGCACCCCCACCACATACAGGCGGGGCACCCCCCCCAGGCCCGATCCCTGGCACAGGCACTATGTCAGCCTGGCAGTGCCCCTTCATGCCTCGCAATGCCACCTGGGCAGGCTAGTGATGCCAGGCTGTTACCCATATGGCACGGCCAGGGTGCTCAGGTGGCACTGCCAGGGTGTCAAGCTGGCAATGCTAAGGTGTCTAGATGGCACCAGCAGTGCCAGGCTGCCAGCCTGGCCAGAGCCTGACCACCCAGGAGCCTCCTCGTAGACCCCCCCCCCCCCCCCCCCCCCCGCTCCCAGGTACCGTTCAGCATGGTCCCCGTTTGTGGGGACCAATACTGAATGGCGCCCGGCTGGGCTCTCCTTCGCGAAGTCCGTAGATGCCGGAGGGCTAAGTCAGATTCTAGGCTGACTTCACTCTGCCAGACTGGGTCCCGCCCACTGTGAGCAGGATCCAGATCGTGACGTCTCGCAAGATTCGGTTAGATCTCGCGAGGTGTAACGGCTGTCAGGAATCCTGGAGGAGGCCGTTCCCACCACATACCGACCGCATCGCGCCCCTGTTCAGGTGGGAGGCAACGGATAGATCATGCCCGTTGTCAATGCTCGAGTCTCCAGCAAATAAAGCTCAATTTCACAGACATTGCTGTGGGAAAGTGGGAGGAACACCATAGGGATCCTATTTTTTGATTAGTTTTCCTTGAACACTTTTGATATTCGTGAGTTTTAAAAGTATTGGGAGTGGGTGTAAAACGCTTCTTGAATGACAGTCAAGAGTCATTCAATCGGGTCCTGAAGCGTCTGCTTTCCAATTGGTCCAGGAAGGCCCTATGAAAGTGGACATGTTGAATGGCGGGTGGGATGGGACCAAGCTGATGGTGAGGGAAGGTCATGTGATGAAACTTTCAGGAGTGTGTCCAACCAGAATAACTCTGTCTTGATGATTTAATAGAAAATAATGCGAATCTGACATGGAAACATGGGCGGGAACATGCAGAATGCCAGTCAATGCTTCAGGTAACCTTCATTGGCAGAGTTCTGCTGAAGGATGTCAAGCCATCTGCAGCCATGTACAATTCTGGTGAAGGATGTCAAGCCACCTGCAGCCATGCTCAATGATGTTTTCACACATATTCACACACTGGGAGTTAAAAACACAATCAAAGTGACCAGGGTGTGACCTAGTTTTTTTGCTTCAAACATTGAACCATTTTCTCTAGGTTTCCTGCATTTCTTATACTGCAGTGTTTATTCCTGTTGGTATTATAAATTGCTTTTAAAAATGCTTCTTAAAGCCCAGGTGTTCTTGGGTGACCATCAATGAGCCAAGAATTGTTAGGCCAGAAAAGATTGTCCCAAGATGGCAATGCTCGGGTTAATCTTAGGGGAGGTCATTAAAAAGCAATGCGCACAGGCTAGGGGGGAAAAGAAACAGAGTAAACACAATGAAGGCCCTGTTGTGCTGGCAATGAAGTGCTTGTTTTCTGATCAGACAATCCCAGATCAAAGGGTTGGGGCCCTGGGCTCTGTTAGTTCAACCTGCCTGCTTGGCTCAGCTAACTAGGGCTTTTTGATGGAGTGTCTTACTTTTGCAAAAACAAGAGGCTCTATTTTTGGTTGTGTTTGAAAAAAAAACAACAAGCCTTCTCTCTGCGAGCTAACATGGGCAGTTTGCTAGCAGCCTTCGTGGAGGAGCCAGACAGACAGAGATGACACTGCGGCTTACTTTCCAGAAAAGCTTCACAGGCTGGGCAGCAGTTGGGATATTACAATTATCCGTGATTTCCCCGAGCTAGAGAGTTGTAAAGTCTCTGAGGCCTCCAGCTCCCAGTTGATGGACAGTGCATGTGTGGGCTGTGCAGCCTGTTACAAGGTTCTGATTGCTCGAGGGTGGGTGCAACGGAGATTCACCAGGATGGTGCCCGGGTTGGAGCGTTTCGGCTGGGGCAAGTCTGGGGTTATTTTTCTGAGAGTGGAGAAGGTTGATGGGGGACCTGATGGAGGTACACAAAATTATGAGGGACAGAGATAGGGTAGGTAGGAGGTCTTTTCCCCTTAGTAGAGGGGTCAATAAGCAGAGGGCATGGATTTAAGGTCAGGGGAAAGGGAATTTGAGGAAGGGCTTTATGACGCAGCCGGTGGTGGGAATCTGGAACTCACTGTCTGGTAGAGGCGGGAACCCTCACAACATTTAAAAAGCATTTAGATGAGCACATGAAATGCCATAGCACAGAGGGCTACAGACCAAGTGCTGGAAAATAGGATTGGAATAAAGGGGTGTTTGATGGCTGTTGCAGACAATAGAGGCCAATGGGCCTCTTGATCTGCTGTAGAACTCTATGACGACAGTTCAATCGTCAACCTGCAATCACTGGGAGAAGAAATACTCTTGTTGCTTTGTGTAGTGACATCATAAACACACACAATTAAAAGTTGGCGTGTTTGCAATTGTGTTGCACACAATGAACAGCAGCATTCGGACACGCTCTGGGTTTGCATGTCAGCTATTTATGCAAGGTACCCTAAGAGGGCTTGGAGCTATGGAGCCCCAAGCAAGTCTGTACCTTCTAGAGAGGAAGGGATAACATTGTAGAACAATTGGGGGAGGCAGGAAACAAGAGACAGCTCGTCTGTAAAAGTGGACGCCCCAGAGATTCTTCATACCACAGGTTCCGTACCTCAGCCAGAAGTATCAAGTGAAGGCCCACCCCAAGAAAATAGACAATCAGCACCTGAGACATCTTCTGGTGAAAGAGAGGGGGCAGTCATCTTTCTGTTTGATCAAGGTGCATCTCTCCAGGCAGGCAATTTAGTAGAGGAAATGCACATGAGAATGGGACAGGGAAAGAACACGTTGAATAAAGCCTCACTTCTTTGGGGCTCATGTCTTTTCTTTCAGTTGAGGCCTAGAACTTGTAACCTGCAACTGTGACTTTTTCTCCTTGATTTATGAATCAAGGAAGCAATAATCATGGGACAATGTGTCTGCTCGCTGATCACACCGAGTAGCACTCCACTGGAAGTGGTTAGTAAATTGTACCCATGTTGCAATATCACTTTAAGAGCTTCTGCAAATTTTGTACATGTACTCGTGGAGCCGGGATGAAATGAAAATCGCTTATTGTCACGAGTAGGCTTCAATGAAGTTACTGTGAAAAGCACCTAGTCGCCACATTCCGGCACCTGTTCGGGGAGGCTGTTACGGGAATCGAACCGTGCTGCTGGCCTGCTTGGTCTGCTTTCAAAGCCAGCGATTTAACCCTGTGCTAAACAGCCCCTCTGTAAAGTAATATGGAACCATAACCCTTTTTGCTATTATTAGTGGTGGTTGCTGTTATGAATGCTGAACCTCAAGTGTAGAACTGTTTGTTGCACTCTCCTGTAATATGTATATATATTCATAGAATAATAGAATCATAAAATTTCCAGTGCAGAAGGAGGCTATTCAGCCCATCGAGTCTGCACCGGCCCTTGGAAAGAGCACCACACCCACGCCCACACCTCCCCCGTAACCCAGTAACCCCACCCAACCTTTTTGGACACGAAGGTAAATTTAGCTTGACCAATCCACCTAACCTGCATATCTTTGGACTGTGGGAGGAAACCGGAGCACCCTGAGGAAACCCACGCAGACACGGGAAGAACGTGCAGACTCTGCACAGACAGTGACCCAAGCCGGGAATCGAATCTGGGACCCCGGAGCTGTGAAACAACTGTGCTAACCACTGTGCTATCGTGCTGCCCTCACTGTGCTAATTCTAGCTGTGTTAATTCTCGCCTTCAAATAAATAGGACCTGCTGAAAGTTTACCAATCCTGTGTGATTGCGAGGTCTTGGAAAAAAAGTTAGAAACATGCCCAGCTACTTTGGGCCCATGGTGTCAGACAATCTTGTCCCTTTATGCAAAATTCAATACACATATCGGGAAAGCAGATACCACTTTTGGCCTACTCAGGAAACATGCATGAAATAATGTCAATATGGCACTCAGGGCTAAGATGTGGATTTATGACGCCTGTATCCTCAACAGCTTGTGGTATGTTTGTCAAACATGGATGTTTGGCAACCATCAAGAGAGGAAGCTTATCAACTTTCATCTTCGCCATTTGCAACACATTCTGGGCATCTCATAGCATGACACAAATCACAATGTTTTAAAAATTCATTCAAGGATGTGGGCATCACTGGCTCTGCCAGCCTTAAATGCCCATCCTAATTGCCCTCGAGAAGGTGATGGTGAGCTGCCGTCTTGAACCGCTGTGGTGTAGGTACACCCACTGTGCTGTTAGGAAGCGAGTTCCAGGATTTCCACCCAGCGACAGTGAAGGAACGGCGATATATTTCCAAGTCAGGGTGGTGAGTGATGTGGAGGGGAACCTCCAGGAGGTGGGGTTACCAAGTATCTCCTGCCCTTGTCCTTCTAGATGGTAGAGGTCATGGCTGTCTCAGGAACCTTGGTGAGTTCCTGCATCGCATCATGTAGATGGTACACATGGCTGCCACTGTGCATCAGTGGCAGAGGGAATAAATATTTGCGGATAGGTTGTCAATCAAGCGTGGCTGCTTTTTCCGGAATGGTGTCAAGCTTTTTGAGTGTTGTTGGAGCTGTACTCATCCAGACAAGTACAGAGTACTCCATCTCTTGACTTGTGGCTTGCAGATTGTGAACAGGCTTCAGGGAGTCAGGTGAGTTAAATGCCACTGAATTCTTAGCCTCTGATCTTCTCTTGTAGCCACAGCAGTTATGTGGCTAGCCCAGTTCAATTTCTGGTCAACAGTCCCTTCCAAGACGTTGATAGCAGTCCTCTCCAAGGCAAAGCTGCCAAGCATGTTGGCACTGAGCAAGCAGAGGCAAATTTGCCTTTGTGTCGGGATTATTCGCAGGATGGTCGCCAGACAGTGACACACCTAAGGATATGCTGTGTGGGGAGACAACCGGAGCTCAATGACCAGCAGGACATTCATAGCTCCACTTCAAGGTTGCTTACAAGCCTGACACGGAGCCCCAGAACATAAGCTCTCAGGCCTGGGAAACGTGAGCTGACGACAGAAGAAAATGGCAACACCACCTCTGGGCTGGCGTGGACCACCAACACTATAGGTGACTTGGCAACAGGTGCCAACAGCTGATAGCCACTTCAGACGCAGCACTTGTGACAAAACCTGCCTCCCAGGGATTGGTCTCTTTGGCTATCCGTAAATGAGTTTGATATGAAGCTGCCCCACCCCCATCAAATTTGATTTGCTGCATGTCCATCATCTTACGTAGATGATAGGATGCCGATGACAATGAAGCATGAAAACCACAGCAGAAAAAAAGTAAGTACATAACACCGATAAAGAACAAACACGTGCAGCGTATACCTACCCGTGAATTGTGTGAATGGAGTGGGGCTCATAATGGTACCTTCCCTCATGGTGTCGCATATCGATCGGTATGGGCGTGTGGAATGCCGGGAAAATGTGGTGCGAGGCTGAAATAAAGAAAACGAGGCATTAAAAAAAAAAGGTGCTGTACAAAGTGTGAAGAAAAAGTTCAAAGGCAACAGTTCTCATCAAGCGGTAGATGTTTCAGAGTAGGAGCATGTTCACCAGAAAGAAAGATGAGGAGCTTCATGTCCGCTATTGGCTCAATCAGAGAGGAGAAGCAGAATTAATAAATAATCAAAGTCATTCACAGCGTTCCTACATCACAAACATTAAAGGCCTCCAACTGGGTTTCTGACAAAGACCTGCAGCTACACATTCTTTGAACTCTAAAAGATGGTAGGGAGTGTGAAAGAAACTGGTGCGACGGACACAAAGAGAACATGACAGGGCTGGGAGAGTGGAACCACAGATCGGAATCAGTCCTGAATGCACTAGCTGAGCTGATCCAGTGCTGTGTGTGTGTGTGTGTGTGGACGGTTTGTGGCTATGAGTGTGTGGTGTGGGGCGGGGGGAAAGGTGGGGGTGAGGGTCAGGGTGGGTGAGGAGAGAGAAACCTGACTCAGCACCCCACAGTACGGATGTCAATGGGGCTTTCGGAGAGGCTCAGGTTGTTAAGACAACCGAAGCCACTTCAGCTGGCTTCTAATCAGACAGATGATGCCTAAATCTTTGGGGGATTAAGTACAGGGGATTCAGACTTATCACATTAAAAAATTACATCAAGCGCAGCCCAATTACATCTGAAATAGTATGTGAGGTTCAGCGCATCTTAGCTGAAGTGGCTATAAAGTAAATTACAGCCCCCTGTCAACTCTTCCTTGCTTCTGCCCATACTTCAGATGATGTCTACCCTTTGGTTATTGAAACTGCTGAAGCAGAGCAAAGTGTATTAGAGTCCCCCAGCTTTTCATTTATCATACAATCTCCTGCTTTGATAGTTCAGTAAACTCTGCTCAGCTCAGTATTAACGTTTACCTGTCAAAGTACAAACCATGTTTCAGAGAATGACAGCCACCTTAATCGTGAAAAGCAGCTCAATCAGTCTTTACATAAGGTTTGAAAAATTAAGCATTAGTTTTCTCACTCACTCTCTCTTGTGCAGTGTGGTACAAAAGGCTGCATATTCCTTGGCTGGTTCGACCCAGTTCTGAAATGTTTCAGAATCTCACTGTGCGGGGCCAAAGATGCGAATATCATGATGATCAGAAATGTCAGGAAGTGAAATGAGAGGGTCCAGCCTTCAGTAAGGAAACTAAGTGTATTTTGCTTCAAATATATGGCCCTGACCATATACTGAATTTCACACTTTCTGCTGGATAAGTAAGAGTTATTCTTGGATTCACATTTTCTGCCACACTCTCCACTGAGCACACAGGGTCAAGTCTCTTCCGCTCGTTCTGCAACCTAAAGTGTATCAAACAAATTGACTCGGGCTTTGACAGGTCAGAGTCTGGCCACTTCATGGATACACGAAGCCACTAGTATAATGGGCCTCTGTTCTACTGCCCCAGACAGCGAGTGGGTGCAGGCAAAACAGCTTCATTCAATTTGCAGTGGAAGTTAACGCACCATTATCAATGGTCAGAGTGAAGAAGAGAAGAGAAGTGCCCTGGTGGAAAATAAGAAAAAGGGGTCCTGATGTTCTGAAAGTAGTTAAAACCTGGTCATGTAAACAGGGCTGTTAATGGATCAGAGTAAAGAGGGCGGGATGGAACTCAGCTCGTCAGAGGTAACACACCCACTGATTAACCGTTTCAGGATAAATCTTTTATCAAATGTTTGAGGGTAAATTTACCTCGGTTACTCTGTCATTGGTTATTTTGGAGTATACCTCTCTAAGTTACACAGTGGGCTATTAACCATTTCAGTGTAAACCTCTCTCAGTTACACTGTGCTATTAACCACTTCAGGGTAAACCTCTCTCAGTTACATTGTGCTGTTAACCATTTCAAGGTAAATCTCACTCATGTTACCCAGCATGTGCTATTAACCATTTCAGTGTAAACCTCTCTCAGTTACACTGTGCTATTAACCATTTCAGTGTAAACCTCACTCAGTTACACTGTGGGCTATTAACCATTTCAGTGTAAACCTCTCTCAGTTACACTGTGCTATTAACCATTTCAGTGTAAACCTCTCTCAGTTACACTGTGCTATTAACCATTTCAGTGTAAACCTCTCTCAGTTACACAGTGGGCTATTAACCATTTCAGTGTAAACCTCTCTCAGTTACAGTGTGCTATTAACCATTTCAGTGTAAACCTCTCTCAGTTACACACTGTGCTATTAACCATTTCAGGGTAAACCTCTCAGTTACACTGTGCTATTAACCATTTCAGTGTAAACCTCTCTCAGTTACACTGTGCTATTAACCATTTCAGTGTAAACCTCTCTCAGTTACACTGTGCTATTAACCATTTCAGGGTAAACCTCTCTCAGTTACACTGTGCTATTAACCATTTCAGTGTAAACCTCTCTCAGTTACACTGTGCTATTAACCATTTCAGTGTAAACCTCTCTCAGTTACACACTGCTATTAACCATTTCAGTGTAAACCTCTCTCAGTTACACTGTGGCTATTAACCATTTCAGTGTAAACCTCTCTCAGTTACACAGTGCTATTAACCATTTCAGTGTAAACCTCTCTCAGTTACACTGTGCTATTAACCATTTCAGTGTAAACCTCTCTCAGTTACACACTGCTATTAACCATTTCAGTGTAAACCTCTCTCAGTTACACTGTGCTATTAACCATTTCAGTGTAAACCTCTCTCAGTTACACTGTGCTATTAACCATTTCAGTGTAAACCTCTCTCAGTTACACTGTGCTATTAACCATTTCAGGGTAAACCTCTCTCAGTTACACTGTGCTATTAACCATTTCAGTGTAAACCTCTCTCAGTTACGCTGTGCTATTAACCATTTCAGGGTAAATCTCTCTCAGTTACACTGTGTTATTAACCATTTCAGTGTAAACCTCTCTCAGTTACACTGTGCTATTAACCATTTCAGTGTAAACCTCTCTCAGTTACACACTGTGCTATTAACCATTTCAGGGTAAACCTCTCTCAGTTACATTGTGCTATTAACCATTTCAGTGTAAACCTCTCTCAGTTACACACTGTGCTATTAACCATTTCAGTGTAAACCTCTCTCAGTTACACTGTGCTATTAACCATTTCAGGGTAAACCTCTCTCAGTTACACTGTGCTATTAACCATTTCAGTGTAAACCTCTCTCAGTTACGCTGTGCTATTAACCATTTCAGGGTAAATCTCTCTCAGTTACACTGTGTTATTAACCATTTCAGTGTAAACCTCTCTCAGTTACACTGTGCTATTAACCATTTCAATGCATATCTCTTTCAGTTACACACTGTGCTATTAACCATTTAAGTGCAAACCTCTCTCAGTTACACTGTGCTATTAACCGTTTCAGTGTAAACCTCTCTCAGTTACATTGTGCTATTAACCATTTCAGTGTAAACCTCTCTCAGTTACACTGTGCTATTAACCATTTAAGTGCAAACCTCTCTCAGTTACACATTGTGCTATTAACCGTTTCAGTGTAAACCTCTATCAGTTACACACTGTGCTAATAACCATTTCAGTGCATATCTCTTTCAGTTACACACTGTGCTATTAACCATTTAAGTGCAAACCTCTCTCAGTTACACAGTGTGCTGTTAACCATTTCAGGGTAAACCTCTCTCAGTTACGCTGTGCTATTAACCATTTCAGTGTAAACCTCTCTCAGTTACACTGTGTTATTAACCATTTCAGTGTAAACCTCTCTCAGTTACACTGTGCTATTAACCATTTCAGTGTAAACCTCTCTCAGTTACACTGTGGGCTATTAACCATTTCAGTGTAAACCTCTCTCAGTTACACAGTGCGCTATTAACCATTTCAGTGTAAACCTCTCTCAGTTACATTGTGCTATTAACCATTTCAGTGTAAACCTCTCTCAGTTACACACTGTGCTATTAACCATTTCAGTGTAACCCTCTCGCAGTTACACTGTGCTATTAACCATTTCAGGGTAAACCTCTCTCAGTTACAGTGGGCTATTAACCATATCTGTGTTAACCTCTCTCAGTTACACTGTGCTATTAACCATTTCAGTGTAAACCTCTCTCAGTTACATACTGTGCTATTAACCATTTCAGGGTAAACCTCTCTCAGTTACAGTGCGCTATTAACCATTTCAGTGCAAACCTCTCAGTTACACTGTGCTATTAACCATTTCAGTGCAAACCTCTCAGTTACAGTGTGCTATTAATCAGTTTGGTGTAAACCTCTCAGTTACACAGTGCTATTAACCATTTCGGTGTTAACCTCTCTCAGTTGCACAGTGTGCTATTAACCATTTCAATGTAAACCACTCTCATTTACACACAGTTTGCCATTAAACATTTCACGTTAAATCTCTCTCAGTTACAGTGTGTGTATAACTTTCAACATGAATCTCCCTCCGCATTGAGTGAATTCACTTCCTGGACTGAACAATTCCAGCGCTTATTGGGAGAAAAAGTATTTCAATTACACCCCAAATTAAAGGGTTTGAATTATTGAGATTAATTTGGAAAAACATCACAGTGATAGGGCAAAGCTTTAAGAAATTGCTCGGGTGGGGGTGGCGAGTGCCTCCTTATCAGACCCCCTGTGTCAATCAGAGGCATTCTCTCCCCCACACTTTTGCCTCCTCACTTCCACCCTATCACCCTGCTGTGTCCATCATGTTATCATGTACATCCCCCTCCCCCATTAATTTGGAAAAACATCAGTGAAGGGCAAAGCTTTAAGAAATTGCTCGGGTGGGGGTGGCAAGACCAAATTTGCCCATTATGGGTGGGATCAGTATTTGGAAAATGTTCCTATTAGAGTCAGCTCACCTTGCTTTAATTTTTTTGCAAACAGCCCATCCATTAGTTTGAGACTGGACATCCCCTGGAGGATGTCCCATCGCCTCATCGAGCTGCCAGCAGCTCTGAACACCAGCAGCACCAAACAGGAGCAGTGGTTACAGCTGGTACTGCAGGTGGGACAGGAGCTGGAATTCAGTGATGGACTCGGAAACTCAGGTAAGTCGGAGATCTAAGTCAGGGTCTGAATGGAGGGGGGAGGGGGGGGGGATGTACATGAAAAAAAAAACAGGAAAAAAAATAATTGGGCACTCCAAATTTATTTTTAAAAAACCAAATCATGGAAGGGTTGGGGGACTGACTGTGGGTGCGCCCCCGATGACACAGCGCCCCAATTTACAGGTCCACCTGCCTGTTACTCTGCCTATGGGGGCCTGTAAAATTCAACCCTCTGAGTGGGATGGGGCTGATTTGTGATTCTTTCCTCAGAACTGTGAGAAACACCAGGAAGCTACATTCACTTTCAGATGTCGAGACATCGCGCAGATCAGGAGGCCATTTGATCCATCATACTTCTTTGAGAGAGCTAAGCAATTCCTGGCACACTCCCATTCTTTTCCCTCTATCCCTGCACATTCCTCCTTTTCGAGTAGACATCCAAATCCTTTTTGAATCGGTTTTCATCACTCTTTCAGGTAGTGCTATCAAGATCAGAACATTTACTGCATTAAAAAACGCCATCCACCCTCCCCGCTATCTGTTTTTGCCGATGATTTGAAATCTGTGTCCATGGGTTACTCGCTCATCATTCCATTCTTAACAGTTTTCCCTTAGTCTGTTCAGGTGTTAATTCTTAGAAAAAGGGTGGACATTTTCCCATTTAAAAAATGCAATGAAAACTTCTGAGCTTTGGTTGGGGGTGGGGGTGGGGGGTGGCAGTGGGGGAAGAGGAGATTTGACAAACCGTCAGATCTACCGCGATGCAATCTTTCACAAGAGTGTCCTTTGGGGCTTTCACGTCGACTCATGTGAGATCAGACATGATCAGTAGCATGGTGACTGTCCAGTGCCGCCGATCACAACGTTGAGTGCACCATCTTCAAACCTGGTAAACCTTGCCAGCCAGCACAGGCCCCAAGCCCTTCCTGAGCTGCCTGCGAGAGCTTCTTAAAGACAACATTTTCGACAAAAAACAAACAAAAACTCAAATCAAAGCAACTTCTGTTCCAAGTACTGGTGACTTTACTGGTGAACATTGTATAACAGATCGCTCAAATTTCTACGTTCAGTTCACTTCCATTTTTAAAGACAAATATTTGTTCTTTCATGGGACGTGTGTGTTGCTAACAAGTCCAGAATTTGTTGCCCTTTGCTGAGCCATTGCAGGGGCCAAATAATGGGGCACGCACTACCAGC